>NC_083624.1:3513330-3819580 GCF_963584025.1 Labrus mixtus
GACCAAAGCAAGGCAAAGCTTATGTCAAGGACAAACCGCAGGCTAAAGTGGAAATTTCAACATGCACCGCTCATCCCACAGGAGCTCTGCAGTGTTCTGAGTTGACCTGACAGCACCGTACCAGCTCAATAATTTAAGGGGACTTCAATCAAAGGCATGCATAAAAATTAATGCTTTTTGTCACCTGCTAACTTAAAGCTACTTGAGAGGAGTTTTAACTGGTAATGAAACAGGCTGAAATGAATACGGTTTCCTCAATATGACCTCTGTAAGCAAATGAGTTCACAATCAACATGATGGATTATTTCAGAGTAGGTATCAGACAAGGAGATTAACAGCACTCTGTGGAAATATCCTTTTAAGGGCCTGTGTCCACTTTTTTTGGCAAAGCAACCAATGCAATTCAACGTCTTCAGTTCTCAGCATCCTGACCACAAAAAAAGCCCTCAGCTTCAGTTATTTTATGTCACAACCCTCTCAGTTGAAAATTATTCATATTTTGTAACAGCACCATGCTCGTAAGCAACAATGGTAGAGGAGTAAATAATCTACCTCATCTTTTCAAGGGTACAATTTCCTGGTCTAGAGCGGCTTCTTATGCCATAACACTTTTCATTTAGTTCTCATCTTATATTGGTTAGATTCATTGTGTGTTCTACTTTAGGCTATACATTGGCAATAGAGAAAGAAAATAATTGTATTGTCAGAAAACACTTCTTAAATACTGATCAGTAAATCGATTAGACTTACTCTTTGTCCACAGAGGTTGCCAAAAAAGATAAAAGTTGAAAGTTCCTTGCAGGAGCTTTAAATGATAATTAAAAGAAGCAAAACAAAACAGGCCTCTCATGACTGGAGAGCATGAATTAAAAGACATGAAATGATCAATATTATCATAAAAAAATGCCCTGCCCTCCACCCTCTCACTGTATACATTTAACTGAGTTATATCTGTTTACGTGGCAGACTGTTTTCATATATTTTTGCATATTTATTTTGCTATAGTGAGCTACATTCCTACCTGTAAGCTCTTCCATTGCACCTATTTTACATGTTTTGCGGATATTGTTTTTTTTTTATATTTTTGATCTTATGAGATTTAAGTTCCTTGCTGTTTGATTTTTTATTGTAGGCTACATCTGTGTTCATTGTTTTTGCACCAAAACACCAAGACACATTTTTTTAAAGGCCCTATGTGTAAACTTACTTGGCAATAAACCTAAATCTGATCCTGATTCCTGTTTTTTTAAAATTAAAATTCAATAAGTTTTTATCTGTAACAAAGTGGAATTCTGCAACAATTTACATTTGTCTCATATGTTGCCAAAGACAGTCAGAGCAAACCATATGGGGCAAACAGGCAAACGAAGGTGGGAAACTGTCGTGATGCAGCAATTTCAGGACCCTCGGCTGTTGCCATGGTGACGCGGCTGCGCGCCTCCGCTGGTGCTGTTGATGTGATTGCAACCTGCGCGCGGCCCGCTCTCTCTCCCTCTCTCCCCCCCACACACGATCCAAGCAGCAAACCCGGAAAAAACAACAACACACAGCTGATGTACAGGACAGGACGAGACGCCAGCAGATAAGAGAAATCCTCCTCTCGTAAGTGATTCAGTCTGTTTTTCTTAATCTGCTGCCCTCGTCGTGTTAGTGAGCGAACGGAACATCCAGCTGCTGCAGCGTAAAGAAGGATGCAACTGACCCTTGGTACTGCTGCTGCTCGCTAGCTTGTCGGTTTCTCTCCAGGAAGTGGAGAGATTCTCATCCTCCAGTGTAGGCCTTGATACAATATTGTCGTGTATTTTGATAGTCAATCACCTGGCCAGGTTGTCACATATCACATTAGTTCGATTTAGTACCCACGGTATCCCACATATTTTAAAAACATACTCTGTTTAGCTTGTTTTTGCCCTATGTAGCCCTCTTAGCTCCTAACGGTTTCCATAGTAACCTTGGCTCAGTCGATGTCATCCATTAACTTTTCAATCTCGGTATTGATAATGCATTACCTGATTGACATCTACTTGTATGACAGCTTTTAATCATAGTCATGTGTCTAAGCAGATTGTCCTGTGGTGAAAAGGAGGATGAACAACACTTTCTGGACAATTATTTAAAATCATATGGAAACCTAGGAGGCCAAAGTGGGTTACACTTTGAGGGGCTTTTAATCTTAACTACACATATTGTGTGTGTTTACTACACTACCTCTTCAGGACTCTGCCAACAATAGATGAGGCAAGGCAAGGCAAGTTTATTTATATAGCACATTTCAACAACAAGGCAATTCAAAGTGCTTCACACAAGACATCAAAAGCATCATGACAGAGGAAAGAAAATAAACATTAAAATAGATTTTAAAAAAATCAAAAAAAATCACTGGAATTATTAAATCTGAACATATGTTCAAATAAAAAAATAATTCAAATGAAATTAATTGAAATAAATAAAGTAAAAATATAAAAAGAGTTAAAAGTTACAGTGCAGAGTTCAAATTTAAAATCTTATTAAAATTGGGTAAACAGGTGTGTCTTCAACCTCGATCTAAAAGAGCTGAGAGTTTCAGCAGACCTGCAGTTTTCTGGGAGTTTGATCCAGATATAAGGAGCATAGAAACTGAACGCTGCTTCTCCACGTTTGGTTCTGACTCTGGGGACAGAGAGCAGACCTGTCCCAGACGACCTGAGCGATCTGGATAGTTCGTAATTAATCAGGAGGTCACTAATGTATTTTGGCCCTAAACCTTTAAGCAATTTATAAACCAGCAGCAGGATTTTAAAGTCTATTCTCTGAAAGACTGGGAGCCAGTGTAAGGACATCAGAACTGGACTGATGTGATCCATTTTCTTTTGGTTTTGGTGAGGACTCTAGCAGCAGCGTTCTGGATCAGCTGCAGTTGTCTGGCTGATTTTTTAGGCAGACCTGTAAAGACACTGTTGCAGTAATCAAGACGACTGAAGATAAAAGCATGAGGCATTATTCTTATTGAGAACTTTTTGACAAAACTGAAACTGCCCCTTTTAAAAATAGAAACATACCAGATGATTATGCAAACATAATTTTGCAGGTTACCCATGCAGGTCAAAGATGTGTCAGTTGTGCTGAGGGTCCTGCAGGATGGCCAGTACATAGACAGGCTGGTAAACTGGACAATCGTTTAATTTGGTCTGGATGCAATCATTTTAGAGGGCTTATTACATGCATGCAGCAACTACAGATACCAGTTTGTGAGTTTGTGACAAAATGTAAAAAATAATTTAAACAAATCTAGCAAATTTCCACCAAAATAATAGCATTTTATTTTCAGACTGCTCTAATCTTAAATGGACTTAAGCTTGTTTAGCGCTTTTTCTAGTCTTCTGACTACTCAACCGCGGGTTAACCTACCCATTCACACACTGATGGCAGGGGTTGCTATAAGGCCCTGTGTCAACCCAGCAAATTTTTTTCTGTGCACAAGCGTCTGTTTCCTATTGTTTCCAATGAGGAGAGAGATTTTGCAGCAACAACAGATTTCTTTGACTTGAAAGACTTTCAACTTTCAACTCGTACTCACATCCTCTTTGCTCCATGACTAATCGAGGGGGAAAAAAACTAACTCAAATAAAAAACATACAGTAAAATGCAAGTAACTGTACGTCGCACAGCGGCCATTGTCAACAGACTGTTGTCACTGAGACACGACAGATGTGCTGTGTTTCTATTCGCAGCACATAAACGCTTCTTGCAGGTGCTTCCGAGCGCACAGCCAACTCTCTCCTCCCGGAAAAAATACTAGGGTAGATGCAGGGCCTTAAGTGGCCATAACTAATCGCATACACATTCATATGCTGCCGACAGAGCAGCAGGAGAATCTTGGGGTTATATCACTTGCCCAAGTATGCTTCAACATGTGAATGCAGGAGTTGGGGATCCAACCCCCAACCTCCTGGTTAAGAGACAACCAGCTCTACCACTGAGCCAGAGCTGAGTATTTTTGTAATTGTAACAGGTCACATTACTAAGGGTGAAGTGAAAGAAGTCACAGCACACATGCAAATTCTCAAGAAAGTGCTTTTTACACTTTAATCAGAAACAGAGCAACACTTTGTAAAGTTCTAGTTTTCAGCCTGCTGCTGGTTAAGACAAGGTCATTGAGAGGGAAGTTTGCATACTGTAAACCTAAACAACAACCCCCCTCCTCTTTCTTTACCTTAGAAGATTTGTGAGTGCACCATTACCTTGGAAATACCTTTATCCTTACCAGGAATTAGAACAAACAGAAGCTTCATAAGTAAATGCCTAAATTTCACTAATGGCTCTCTATGGTAGCGTACTGAATAACTTTGGAAATGTGCTGCCCACGTTTTACAAACTTTTTTGTTTGTTGTAATTAACATGATACAGCTAGAGTGTAGTCCTGTAGATTAAAACTTAAAAAAATAAAGTTTGCACACTCCAAACAAATACTTACAGCTACAATTAATCTGCCCAGCGATCGTATCCAGCCTGTAAGAAACATGTCCTCTCTCCAAATGGGAAAGTAATTGCAGTCTCTGCCACCTATACCTCCCACATAATAGCACTTAGACCCTGCAATTTTGTTTTCACTCTTCCTCATGTCTCCATCTGCATATGTTAAGTGTAGCAATTACACAGGGAAATTGCTTCTAACTACATGGGGTTCATAGGATGGACAGTTTCTTTTCTTGGTTAGAGAATAAAAGGAAACATGGGGCGATGATATTACATTGTTCAATCTGTGCTCCCATCCGTGCTGAGTTGTTTTGTTCTCGTGCTTGGATGTTTTTTGTATTTTCGTTTAACTTAATAAAAGATCTACAAAGTTTTTTGCACCTTATGTCAAGGTATGTCAAGAAAAACAGTTATTTGTGTCAGTCTGATCCAGACAGTCAAGGTGCAAAATGTAGCTCAAGATATTTGATATGAGTTGGCTGAGACAGTACTGTAGAATGTCTTTCAGCTGATTTGCTCATTAGCTAATTAAAACCTGAAATGGACTTCTCCCATTGGTCAATCTTATGATTAATTTCTGTTGTCAACAATGGCAATCAGACTTTGAATTGAATTGAATTTATTTATTTGATATGGACTGTTATGTTGCACAGTTCTAGTACATAACTAGAACATGATGTGTTGCACAGTTTTCTAGCTATTGCTAATTTTCAACTCTCACATTCAAATCTGAATGCCTCCGCTTTTTCGACTTCTCATTTTATGTTCATGGTTCAAAAAAATGAGCTGTGACATCTACAAAATGTATTTTTTTCTGTGTATCTTTCCAGTTACATTTTCTTCCCAGCTCACGAGCTGAAATGTGTCTTTGTTGTTGTGTTATCTTATATCTCCTTCAATGAATATCTTGAAGGACTTGTTCCTTGAAATGACAAAAAAAGGGCAATATGTCACTTTCCTTTCATGCAGATAGTTTTGTGTCTTCTGAAGTAAATGTCTTTACTGGTTTCTGCCTCTAGCCTGATTAAGATGACTGGAATTAAGCATGGTGTGCTATGAGCATTGCTACATTTGACATGGTCATCTCCTTCCAGAAAGCAAATTCCTTTCACTCTGGATAATTCAACTTTTGATGAAACTATTTTTTGTCAATGCAATAGTTCCCATTAACTTGGATATGACAGTTTATGCTGGACGGAGTTGTTTTAGGAAAAATATGTTTTTAACTGTGCTGAGCAACATAGACATTGATGATGCACACAACTTATGAACAAAAATGCCAATCATCAGTATGCTACGTACCACCAGAAGTAAAACAGAGAGTATGTTTCCTGTAAGTTTAGTGGATGGAATTATTGCAGATCTTTGTGCTGAAGTTGCTCTTGTGAACATGTTATCTCACCCTCTCTACTGCTCTTATGACTGCTACCATTCACTGACTGCTGCCGCTGCAGGACCTCCAGGCCTTTAGGACATTCTCCTTTTTGCATCTCTAGTCTCTCACTCTGGTTGGTCTCTCCACCCCTCTGTGTCCTGGGGATGAACGCACCAATGAGGAGCCTCACAGTGAGTCCCCCCTGGTCCACCTCCACCCCCCATCTTTTTCTTCCACAACACCTCAGTCACCACTCACTCACAGAGTGTGTCGCATATATGCCTTGATGTCAGACGTGGTGGGCATTCCTGTCTCTATGAGCGTACTGTAGATGTGGGTAGTGTACTGTATACCATATAAACCATGATGTTGACTAACTGTTGTGTGTTATTTACAGGGTATGCCTGATCGCATGTTATGTGCAGTGCTGGAGCAATTTCAGCTTTACTTTTCCCTTTGGTATGTGCGCTTTGTCTCCATTCAGAGTGTCATTTCTTCTTGTTTTACTTCTTATGTTGAAACAGCCTGTATAATTTTCTTTTTCTGCATACACACACAAAAACGCACACACACACACACACACACACACACACACACACACACACACACACAAACAATACATTTTAACAAGGACATGCATAACCCCCAAAAAGTGTGGGTCACTATAGCCTCAAACCAATACTGGGCTAACTTTACCAATGTGTTGCTTTAACTTAGTTTTAGTGTTAATTATTATTTTACTGTTGAGTTTTTTAACCAATATATGACAATTTGAACCCTGCGTTAAGGCAGCAAAAAAGCTAAAAAAAAAAAAAAAGTATGGTATTTAACCATAAAATGTATTTATAGATTTAAAAATTAAAAGGTAATTGGTATTGGTATTAATAAAGAGCTGCCATATTTTTGTTTAAATGGCAAGACAGACATCATAACTGGGTCAAAATAGGTTTTGCTGAATACGCTAAATGTCATGCTAACAACGTTGTCATTTGCGGGCAGAAGGTTAGCCCAAGTACTGGATAGTAAGTATGTAATGGTAGCCTAAGCTTAGCTAACTCCTTCCTTTGAAGTCTTTTTAGGTTCTGTCCGTTGCAGATGAAAGTTTAGGAAAACCAAACCTTCAACACCATTTTTGTTGACCAGCCCTGAACACTATCAGGGTCCGAAATTAATAGTTGACTCACAAATCAAGGTGGCGTGTAGATGAATAACCAGCAACCACCAGCAAAGCAAATTTCTAAACGGCCAAAACTGTACTTGCTATTTTGTTATCCTAATGCTAATGCTAGTTAGCTCCAGACAGGTTGTAGCAGGCTAGCTGAAATCCCGTACAGTAAACATTGGTGTGTGGTGACTGGCAACCAGTGTGTGCATGTGTGTGTATTAGTGTATGTTTGTGTGTGTCAGCCTGCACCTCTGAAGCTCTTGCATGCAGACGGCAAAGGAGGGGGAGAGAGAAGCTGCTGTTTCACAAAAACGGGGTAAAAACAGGATATATTTTTTGATATTACATAATTATTTTGGGACAAAAATGTTCTCACAATGTGGCAACAAGCCCTCTGAGATTTACTCCCCAAACTGAATATGTGCCTGCATTTGATGCTCGGCTGGTGTTAATTTCCTACCCTGTTCACAACACTTCAGTTTATGCATTTTGTTTATTTGACCCAGGGCTGTTGTTGCCAAAAAGTATTGTAAGCTAATATTGTGATTTATTTTGTAGGCAATTACTGGGTAAAGGTGACCCATTATTTTGTTGATGCTATATTGACCCCCACATTGGTTTCAGTCTTGACACAGTGATATTTAGCCTGCAGCTTGCACTAACTCAAACCTCCTCACACTGTACATGAGGTTGTACAGCTTAATCTACTGGTTCCTTGGTGTTCAGTTTATGGAAGATCATTTGTGATCTTTTCAAATGGTAAGTAATGGGAGCAGTTCCGATTAGCTGTTCAGATACACTCGTCTTGTGTTCCATGTGTGCTACGTTGTGTATCACAGTGGCCATTCAACACGGCGACACATGTTTAATTCTAAAGCACACATCTCTGGCAGTTCAAGTCAGGGTAGTTTATTTTTCTAAATACACACCAAAGTAAACAAAAGCCTAATTCTACATGTTTTACATACAGAAGCCACTATTGATTCACATTGTATCTGATTCTGTAGTTATATATTGAATTAGTGGTTGCATAAACTTTATACAGTTATTACATTTTCAAATATTTAGACATACTGCTAACATAGAGCTGCATAGAGCTATACTAAGTCAATATTTAATGTACTGATTTTATCCACATGATTGGAGTTTTGAAAAGTGGTACTGCCCCTGCCCAGACTTGGAAGCAGCCAGAGTGTTCTCCTGTTGCTCATTTAGCTTTGGTCACTGTGTGGTCCGCCTCCCTCTCTCTGTCAGATCCACTCTCTGTATAGCACGGCAAGCCCCAGCATGCTGAAGAGGAAACAAAGCTCACGGGTCGAGGCCCAGCCCATGACGGACTTTGGGCCGGATGAAACCCTCGCAGACAGCGCTGACATCTTCTGGATCAACAAACCAGTGAGTGGAATGGCAATATGAGTCAGGGCTGGCTTAACACAATAAAATCATGCTCTGTTATATCTGTCCCATTTAATCCAAACGTTTAATCCAGATACGATTTAAGAGAGAAAATTTAATACTTTGTTGATGTATTTTCCTTGAAATATTATTCTGAAAACATGGCATGAATATCAAAATAGAGTGGAGTGCGGTGTACACTATTTAAAAGCACAGTTCATGTTTGTATTTTGTTTTGTCCTCTCCCCGCAGTGGGTCCATTCTCTGCTAAGAGCCTGTGCCATCATCAGTGTCATCTCTGTGTGTATGAACACCCCCAAGACATTTGAGCATTACCCTCCACTGCAGTATGTGACATTCACGCTGGACACACTGCTCATGTTCCTCTACACTGCCGAGATGATCGCCAAGATGCACATCAGGGGAATCATCAAGGTAGCTACAGACAGAGATCCATAGTAACAAGAAGCATTGAAACAAATATCACAAAATACTAACACAAATGTTCCTTTAACAAAACTGGAATATTTCACAATACTAAGTAAAAATACTTAAGTTGCAGTTTCACTGACTTGAAACTATGAAGATGGATGATTGAGCTGTTATGTAAGATGGGAAGATTGGATGTTTTCCTTTGGTTTAAGTTGGTGTTGTCTTTAAGGGTTTTCCTTTTTTGGCCACAGTGCGATGGGGCACTGGCGTTCACAATATTCACCAGATGTCATTATCCTCTGACATCACTCAAGAGGTTGCATTTGACTTTCTCACTGTCTGTCATTTTGACAGAAAGGGTCATTATATACATTTGCAGCTAGCATTCTGTTGGCCTGAAATTTACCAGTTTAACAAATTTTGTAATTCTATTTTGTAATTTTGTAAGGAGTTGGCTGATTGCTTATGTTAGGCCTTCTACTATTGATGTCTTTTTAGTTGCTATTCAGTCTGAAACTTTTTTTTACCATTTGCTATCTTGTAAAAAGCAATATGACTTTAAATAACAGCATATGAGCTTCCCACCCTGAGCGTCACTTTAGAAGAAAATTAGAGCTTTTAAATATGCTAATGCTTTCACACAAAACACTAAAGAGTGGATTGTCATTTAAGTCAGTATATCTACTAAAAAACTAGAACAATTACGAAGAGAAACCCATTTTTGCAATCATCTCATCAAAAGTTTTCAAAGGTGTGGCCCCTTTTTTTCTGTAATTGATTTCAACCGCAGTTTAAATTCAACCTCACTTGTTATGATGAGCTGCACATTTGGATGAATCAACACAATTCATAGTCAAGGTAGGCAGATAATGTTGTATAGAAGCTTCCAGGAGCAGACAGCTGGTGGATGAAAAGACCGTAATTACAGCCATAAAAGGAGTGGACAGCTTAATTGGCAAATCACAGATAACAAGCAGGGAGGCACTGGAGGACACAGAACAAGAATCACCAGTTAAACAGCAAAAACAAAAAACCTTGAACATGTGTCTCTCTCTTTCTTGGTTTTAGTTCTTCAAAGCAAAAAAAAACATTTTTTCCACTAAAATTGGAAAATACTTGCTTACTTTACAGATTAAACTTCATTTGCATAAATAGTGCATCACACATCACCTTTAAGTTTTCAAAAAATGTGTTTTTATTTGCATTTTAAAGTATGTTAAATGACAGTTGATATATTCAACATGTCCATCCTCACTGAGTGACAGTTGAAAGTTGTATTTTGGAGCTAGTGAATAAAAAAGTGACTGCATTAAAACGAAACCAGCCGCACAGTGTGTTAAAGATAATTGCATATTTAGCTCCTGTCAGTGTGTGACAAACATGCTGTTATCTTTAAAGTGTTTCAGAACACACCCTCCCATTTGCAGCTTTTCTTCCTGTGGAAGACTGACCCCCCTAAGAGCTTTTAACAGACTCTCTCTGTCTCTGGAAGTGGTAATTAAGTATGCCCATTCTTGCTGCCCCCCCTGACATTTCAGTTTGTTCACACTTCAAGGCCTTAATCATTTTTTGTCTTATCGTGTTCAAAACATAGCTGTTGGAGTATTGTGGTCTGTCTTTTTAAATGGGCAAATATCAGTTTGTTGTTTTCCTTGAACATTGTCATTCCACTTTGCTTTCTTAAGCAAAGGCTTTCTATCACATTAAAAGTGTTCTGTGTCACATTGGTTAGCACTTGATATGGGCAACTTTGAGAACAATTAAGACTTATAGTATTAAATCATTTTAAGATAACATGACGTTTTGTTATTGTTAGAATACACCAACTGCCCTTCAAAATAATAACACCTTCACTCCAATTATAACCTCTGTCTAGGACTTTGTGTTTTGGCTCTGCTTGTTTGTCTGTTTTTTTAACAAACAGCCACAGTCTTTACTCTGAGTTTCTCCTGCCAGACCACTAGTAATTTTACTGCAGCAAGTCCGAGTGAGCTGGATATTATCCAGATTCACCTCGAGCCAATGGGAGGGGGGAGAGATGTTTATATCCTGTAACTGCTGCTTGATGCATAGAGTGAATGCGCAGGACTGCTATGCTCTCTGTGCACATAATTAAAAGGCAGCATTACGTTTTCTGTTCTCCAGTATGTTGTTCTCCGCTCTTTTGTTGACATTGTGAATTTGTTGAACTACACATTGATAAAAAGGCAAATATTTTGATTATGGCGTCATATGGCGGACTCTGCCACCTCTCGTGTCAAACAGGGTTAGTCTTCCATTGTGAGTATGTGAACAGCCAGGTCAGGAGAATCTCCGGAGCAGTCCTCCTGGAAATCATTTCAGGAGTGCATGTGTGAAAACGGCTTTACAAAGCTATTTTTCTTCAAACTTTGTGAAAGGGTGTGGAATTGGCCAAGAGTGAAAGATTATTTCTTGGACCAGATCCGCATCCTACCTCTGAATAAACAACTGTTTTGACTACATTGTAACACCAGTGTCAAGATTAAACTAGAATCAGAACATACTCCAACATTTGGTTTACAGTAGTTAAGCTTGCAGAATTACACATCAGCACACTGGAGTATTTTCAGGCAGAGGCCATTCTATGTTTTCTTTTTTAACTCTGGTTTCTGACACTCTCTTCTCACAGGGGGATAACTCCTATGTCAAGGATCGCTGGTGTATGTTTGATGGTTTCATGGTGTTTTTCATCTGGGTGTCCCTGGTGTTGCAGGTATATATCCTTATATTTACAGTTTTCTGCAATCATACTGCCATTTTCTACCTCAGCAAGTTGTGTTACTGCTCCATATAACAAGTACAAAAAAACCCAAACATCTACAATAATGAACTGCCTTGACAATCCATTACTCTTTGTTTTAGGTGTTTGAAATAGCTGGGCTTGTGGATCAGATGTCTCCATGGGGGATGTTGAGAATCCCTCGAGCGCTCATTATGATCCGGGCCTTCAGGATCTACTTCCGCTTCGAGCTTCCCCGCTCACGCATCACCAACATCCTGAAGTACAAAACTATCATGAGCTCATCACTTCAATTCAGTCCCACCAATTAATCATTAGTTGCACATGCAAAAGTATACGAGACTTAGTTCTGCCTTTCTTCACTCTTTTGCTTTGCAGGCGATCAGGGGAACAGATCTGGAGTGTCTCCATCTTCCTGCTCTTTTTCCTCCTGCTCTATGGAATTCTGGGTGTTCAGATGTTTGGAACATTTAATCATCACTGTGTTACTAACGATACAACGGAAGGGTAAGAACCAAAGTTTAAGGAAGTTCTCAGAGATTGATATATCTATTAATACTGTGCTTCAACTAAGCAGTGTTAATAAACTGTCATCTTCCAGCTCTTTAAAGAACACTTTCAGTACATTTAAAGAGGTTTTACCAGCTTTAACAGCAGTCCATATCATGTTTTCTAGTGCAATAGTAGCTGTAAGAAGGACTTTGAGGATGCTAGGAGATACGTACAAACATTTCACATCTCTTTGGAATGCAGAGTATGAAGCTAACACTTAAGTGCAGAACACAAAAGGTACTCACATAAGGTAGAGATGTACATGGCCTGAAATGAACCCAGCCACACATTAAATCTGTGCATTCAAAGTCTGTGCATTATTAAAGGTAATTAAAACAAGAAAGCTCATTTCAAACTGGAAAACCACAGCATTTTTTACTGCAAATATGCTGCTGCTGCATTTTTTTTTAGCATGAACTCAATTGCATTTTTTAGGTTATCTTACATAACAAGTAAATAACATAAATAAATCCAGACCATAGATAAAATCAGTAACAGTGTGCATATTATGGCATCTGTACTTCAGATATCCAGATTCCAGACAAAAATGGGTCTTTATCGAGTGTGTAACGGAGATAGAGCTTAGGAATCTTGTCCTTCTTTAAAACAACCATAATGAGACATAATGTACTTGTATATTGATTAGTAAAAAAATGTGGAGGGAAATAATAGCTGTAAGTCAGCTTACATAAATCTGGAGCTGGACGCATTTTACTGCATTTGTTGACCAGCTGTTAACAAGGTAGTGAGTGTGTTCTCCCGCCTGAAAAGTTTCCTTCCCCTGCTAATGTACCAAGTCAAGTTTTTTTTTCTCCTGACTGACCTGTCCATATAATCCACTTAGAAAAAACCTGTTTACACCCCACATTGTGATGTACTGCTTTAATTATTACTGCATAAGGAAAAGGAATCGTGTGTTATCCTCATCAGTCTGTAACTGTCCTCTGCAGAGCTGAGTCTAACAGAACCTGACAACATCTCATCACTTGTGATATGTTTGGTGTGACCGTCAAACCAGCAACCCCCAAACACATTTTTTATGTGCTGCAGGAACTGCTTTCTATCTCCCATTGCACAAGTTTAAAGTCAAGATGTATTCATTTTCATAAAAATAGAATTCCGAGCTAAGAACTTAGAGTTTAGTTTCATTGGAAGGAGCTCATGGCTTGTTAACATTGTTTGCTTTATAGTTTTTTTAACATGGAAAAACATTAAACAATTCAGCTGCATTTACGTCTCAACTTATTGATGAACCTGCCTCATGTGTATAAAAAAATCCCAATTAAATGATGTCACAGTATCTTAATTTTAGGATTATATGGAAATCCCTTGGTGGCATTGGCTGGTCTATGTGTGTGATCTAAAGGTGGGAGAGTCTTCACACATTATTGTCAGAATGAGTGCAAATTTAAACCCATTTGTTCGGGTTTTGAATCAAATCATTAAGTAAAGCATGATGATAAAATGATATCCAGAATAGTTCCCTTGTTGAGTCTAAAGATAAGGCTATATTGGTTACAGCCCCAGGCTACAGGCAGAGCTAACACTAATTCTAATAATTAAACTTTCCCTACATGTCCAGCCTTTATATTAAGCTCACTCCTGTTCATCAGTTACCCATCTATCTCTCCTTACTGATTATAGGCCAAAAGCACCCTAGGGACAGGGCCCTCATTGACCATTATAGCAGGAAAGATACTGTAGTGCAGGATATTCTCACAGTTAAAGCACTGAAGCTCCTCTGTTACATCATCCACAAAGTGGCATGGCAGCTGCTCATCTCATTTGTTTGCTGATATGCTTCTTTTTCCCAAAATCCCTCGTATATTTGCTTCTAATGGGGGTATTTTAGAAATATGTCACACAAGGACTGATGTGTTTCATCTTTATCGGCCATATGCCCTTGGCACAAAGTCAAAGCTCCGCAGCTTGTCACACACAAGGGATTGGACGGGAATTAGGGAAACATAGCAGGGGTGACATTTTGTGATATGGATATTAGATGAAAATGGTTTTGGATTTTTGAACTAATCAGGGTCTCCTCCTCTGGATGACAGGATTTCTTCTGTTGACCTCATCGTTATCTAAGTCTGTTGAATGAATAACATTTCCATGTTATATATATTTGTACAGCACAAATAAGATTGTAGGGTGACATTTGTGTGTTGTAGATTTCTTTAAAGCAGCAGTGGGCCTGTGTTTGAGTGGGATTTTCAAATTAAAAGTCTGATAAGACCAAATAATTTTTGGTGGATATGATCAAAAATGCAACATAAATCATTTTAATTATTATGTTTTTAAATTGGGTAAATACATATATATATATATTTTAATGATCAGATTTGCAATTCATTGTATGTTTAACCCTCATATTCTATGGCCTATGAGTCAGCAAGAGGTGGTTGTTAGCAAAGACAACCACCTCTTGTCACACATGATTTTTCACATTTAATTCTGGTGTGATCAAATAACAGATCAGAAAGACAAAAGAAAAATCATTAAATACGTATTATCTCCAATTTATTTTTGTTTTTCATTTGACGTAGCATGGTTATTAATGTCTTGTTATTACAGGACATTTGGTCTCTCATTTGGGGCTTCATCTATCACCCCTTTGTCATCAAGAGACATGGTTTCTATGGTGAGCCACAGTGGTATTATAAAACCCGGCATAATTGGCTTTATCGGGATTCATCACTCTGCCTCTGCTTGCCCTTTGTGATGGTGCAATAAATTATCCCTCCTGATCCCGTAACCCTTAATAAACAATTTGGATGAATGTCTGGGCAGCCAATTTATAGGCATTAATTTTCATTAGCGGGATCAAGGAGCTCCTGGAAAAACACCTGTGGCTGAGAGACAAAGAGACAGGCAGGGGGAGGGGGGGCAGGTGTTGTATGTAATTTGTTTGTGTGCACACACAGGCAGTATTTACCTGTTATTTCTCTTTATTATGTATTTTTAATTAATGTAATTTAATGTATAACCCTGAAATCTTTCAAATCTGTAATTATCAATGATATGTTTAAATGCACTTGTACCTGAGTTTTGAAAACATTTTGCTGTTCTGTTAGTGTCTACTCATTACATTGTCCCCACCAACCCCCTCAGATTTTAACTTCATATACAACAAGGCGTATAGATATTCCTTGATATGTGTTCTTCTTTGTTTTGGTCAGAAATGTGTCGTGGAACAGCTTGGCCATCCCAGACACCCATTGTTCCCCTGATGGGGAGGGCTACCAGTGTCCTCTGGGCTTCAAATGCATGGACCTTGAAGAGCTGGGCCTCAGCCGACAGGAGCTTGGTTATAGTGGCTTCAATGAACTCGGTAAAGTAAAAGCTAAACACGAATACATGTACTGCTTTTAAACACAACCACATTACTCGCTAGCTGTTTTCACAAACACAAAACACAAAAAATTTCTAGGAAATGTCAGGACAGCCTGCCCCTGAAGTCGTCCTACCTTGGTTATTCACACATGTCCCTCAAAGCGTGCAGTTTTCCCTGTGGGCAGAAGGAGGAGTTTCAGGAAAAGCACCCTGAAAAATATCTGGAGCTTGCGTGAATAAACAATCTGATAAAAAAACATCCAGTTCAGAGAAGGTCTTTACACAACAAATAACTCATATTCTTGGATATCCAAAATCAAGATATATCACATTCCTTTGACAAATGTTTATTAAAATAAACTTTTGTAAGAAAGTGAGCGCTTTGAAAGACTTCCATATAACAGCTTTTAGCGTGAAGCTTACCAGCAGCATCCTGCACGCTTATCTGCTGAACAGTGCTAAAATCCAATGTCAGTGCACGATGCAGTGCCCCTAATCTGTAGATATCCATGAAGGAGAGCGAGAGCTTCGCAGTAAACAGGACATTAGAGGACATTATAGCCTGGAATTTGGCACATTCACTGCAACAGGCTGCTTAAATGTATTGGTCTTGCCAAACGCTAAATCTACAAGGCAATAAGATCTAATTAATTTGGCTGATCCTATCCATATGAAAGGTTCCCTCTTGGATTGGTATGAATATATAGTAATATAGCCCAGATTCCCATAGCTTAATAAGCTTAAAGCAATGATATAATATGGTTACTGTATCTGACCGGCTGATCTGCCAGCTGTCTGTCACTCCTCATAACATCTGCCATCAGCTGCTAGTTACTCTCAGTCTAAAACTGATGTTGAAAAGCAATCACTAATCTGTTGGACTTTTAAATCACATAACTCACTCACGGTGTTATTAAACATTACAATGATACGGAGTGATGTGTCCTCTCTGATTAAATCATCGTTGGCTGAGTGTTCAAAGTACAGACAGTTCATTTGCAAAGAGCAGCCAAGAGTCTCATTTTGTAGTTTGGCCACCGCACAGTATTTTGGTTAATTAACTACATCTGACCAAATTTGTCAGCGACGGTGACAAAGACACGCATTAAATATAATTTCATCTGATTAATGAGGCTGCCGAACAGTTAGAGCTCTTACTCTTGTCAGTACAAAGAACGGAAATGTGAGGATACTGGGGTGCTGTATTTTCCCTGCCGTGCGCTGTCATAACATACTTTTACTACAGATAAGATGAGACAAATACTGACACCTTTTTCAATAACAATCTATTCTTTCATGTCTACTTCACATGTTTCTAATGGCTTCTGTGTCTGTCTTTGTTTAGGTACAAGTATCTTTACTGTGTACGAGGCTGCATCACAGGAGGGCTGGGTGTTCCTCATGTACAGAGCCATTGACAGTTTCCCTCGCTGGCGCTCCTACTTCTACTTCATAACTCTCATTTTCTTCTTGGCATGGCTTGTCAAGGTTAGAGCCCGTCTTTCTTTACTGCACTTTTTCCAAATGCTTTCAGCTCCCCTGGCGTGGCTTGCAGGCTATAGCTGAACACATAGAAAGGTTTTTGTTAATTGACATAACCTAATCTTTCACCTGCAGACATAACCATTTCCCCTTGTTAGGAGAATTTTATCCAGCTAATGAGAAAATGAATGTCATGTCATAGATACTGAGGGATGTCAAGAGGCAGACCTGCACTTGGTCATTTATTTTTAATTGTCTCAATACTCTCTCTCCCTCTCTCGCTCTCTCTTTCTCTGTTTTTACTCTCATTTTCTTTTCTCTTCCGCAGAATGTGTTCATAGCAGTCATCATCGAGACATTTGCCGAGATCAGAGTACAATTTCAACAGATGTGGGGGTCAAGGAGCAGCACCACCTCTACTGCTACAACACAGGTACAACCATCACACTCTTGGACACTAAAGCTTACAAAATAGTGCCACTTGGACAGCTTCATATGGCTCTTAAAGCTCACCTCATTCTACACTTCTTGAGTACCTGGTTTCTTTAGAGCTGGTTGTGGTACAGCATGCTCAAAATCTGTTATATCATCAAGGCCTCGCACATTAATGTTGCATGAATTCAGAAAATCAAAGGAATGAACACAAACACATTTTGACAGGGATGGCTTTCTTTAGCTTTGCAAGAGTGCCTGGTCATCAATAAATACCTTCACTTGCATCAAATCAGCTGCCTAAGGGTCCATAGACCATCAGATGCCTGTTTTTGTTTTAAATAAACTGGAAAATGTAATCTTGAAATCTGCTGTATAATAAGTCAGAAGAGATAAAAAAAGTATTATCTTTTCAATAAAGCAGATGAAGCATTCATAAAACTGATAAGGGAGTGCTTGAGGTAGTGCTTGGTAAGCAAAGGCTTGTCCTCTGATGTTGTTCCTTGTGAATTGAAAGTCTCCATTTTTGCAAGGGGACTAACTTCTATTCATTATTCCTGCTTTGGAATCAAACCCCATTAAATATGGAGCCTTATTTTTAATCGCCCAGTTGCTGAGGCATTGGGCTGATGTGGTTATATGCGTTGGGCCAAAGACGGATGATAAATGTTTGAGTTGTTTCCATTATATCTGGATGAATTGGCTTGAAATGCCTCTTGATGGACCTGGTTCACTCAGATTTGAAATAAGTTACTCAGGAATTTCAGTTGATGCCTTTGTTTTAAGAACTTTACCTAAGAAGGAGTATTTGTTTCATCTTCTCTAAATTGGGGACATAAAGTCCAACAGTGCAGCTTTAGTACAGGGAAAAACAAAAAACTCTCTGTGGAGACAATTTAGATCGAAGTTTCTTGGCTCTGTAAAAAGACTTGGCAGTCTCTTGCCAAGGCTTGGCATTTACTGAACATCCAGTCCTCTTATAACCTAAGTGAGAGCTCTATTCCTATGAGTTCTATGTAATAAGTGAAGTAGGTTCCAGGACACTTTATTTTATGGGTTTCCTCTGCCTCTGTTTGTGTTTAGCATGAAAATACTGTTATAGTGCAACCAAGTGGAAGAGAGTGTCAACATAAGTGACTTCAAAGATTGCATCACTGACTTTTGATAATTGGATGTTTCTTCTGGCTTCATCAGTCCAATATATCTGGCTAAGTGACAAACAGTAGGGATGAGACACGACACATACAAGTCCGAGGCCATGGTTTTATTCTTCCTGTTATTAGTAGATTGCTCTGTTTCGGTTAGGAGTGAGTCACTCAGCTGAGAACGCTTTGGGATTATATGGTTCTGTTTCAAAGATAGGTAAAGATAAAGCAAGAAACAGACAAGCAGAAAAGTTCATGACCAACAGTAACCAAACTGGGTTGGTAAAGAGCAAGCTGAGCCTTGAGGGAAGGTTCTAGATTTACCAGTAGGTTTCTGTTCAAACCATTCTCAAAGGTTATGAGCTCTGGGCACTCACCGAAATGTGATCAAAGATGCAAGTAGCCAAAATAAGTTAAAGTCACAGGTTGGGCCAGGTAAGACGGTTGGACCTCTGGAACGAGTTTGGAGAAGATTTGTTTCTTTTTGGTGAGATTGTCTTGGCATCTTTTCAGGATGTTGCCATGATAAATCTCTTTGGAGATATTCCGGGAATATCTGTACAAAGACCCTAGGGCAGACCCAGAATATCCCCCCAGGATCCACCTGAAAGAGTTGGAGTACAGGGCCTTGGAGAAGAATCCAGGGAGCCTTGCTTAGCCTTACCTTGCTCAGTCTTACATTGGCTTGTTATTTACTGTATAAGCCACCTTTGTACAGTATTGAAAAGTTAAAATGAATAACATTTAACATCAGTCTACTTATATTATCTTTAAAGCCACATTTACATGTGGCTTATGATCCCCAACAGGGTTGTTGAAAATCCAATTACAAAATTTACCTCAGAATGCTCTTAGTGCTCTCATGTTTCTTTCTAATCACTTCCTGTGTAAATGTTATGAGTTTAGGCCATAGAGGGATCCACAGTAGAGAAGCATAATGAGGAATATTGACACTTTTGGTCTAACAGACATTCAGTCTAATTGAGAAGTGATTCAAGTTAAAGGAAAGCTATAATGAAGACAGATTCTTTTGGAGGTTCATTAAACAAAGGTGTGCAGATTCCTCACCATAATTCAGTCTAGACGGCACTAATTAATGTCAGTGATTTGTATTGGTTTGATATTTATTCAAGTCTGAATATTTAGCTATCTCACAAATGTCCTTTTAGGTGTAAGGAGTTGTGTCTTTGGTCTTGATTTTGCGCATCTTTTTCTGCTACAGAAATGTGATTGCTTCTTCCACACTTACAGTAGACTTCTCTGGGTTGGAAATCAAGAGAAAGAGAAAATATTGTACAGAAAAAACACACATTACACATCACATTACACATCACATTACGAATGAAAGGCCGTTTTGGAGCTCGATGATGTCACATTTCACTGGAATTGTTCATGAAGCTATACAAATACATCAAGTTGAATTGAAGATGGTTGGTGGATGCATGGATCTGAATTTGTATTCTGCCTCTGTTGGTTAATTGAAAAGATAAATACCTGACATTTTTAACCATAATGGAGTTGCCCTGACAAGCAGCCATCTATTTTAATAGCTGTTTTTCCTCCTCAGTCTTTGAATTGATGCATCTTGGAAAGTCAAGTAACTGGCACCACTGTTCCCTCAGTCCTGATGGAAGACAGTCTGGTGCCACTGGCATGCCTACACCGCTATGACCTTGAAAACAATTAACCTTTCTTCCCATTATCGGAATAATTGTAATCACATCGTCATGCCCCAGTCTTTATCTTAGAGGGGGGAAAACTAATTAGTTATGGTGTAACACTTAACTGTCAATCACAGAAGCTGCAACAATATGCTCCCCGATTCATGTTCCCCTCAGACATGGGCTGCTATTATGTGGCCCGAGGAGACACAACCCATGCCACACTCTTCATTCCTTGACTTTTCCATACTGTCTTCAGATTTAGATCTTTCAATAGAGCTGTGCACAGAGCCTGAGATTTGGTTGAATCCAATTCTGTTTTGCAGGATTAGGCTAATGTATCCCATATTCTGATGAGTGGAGTTGTAATTAAGGTTGAACATTCAGTTAAGTTACTCGCAAGGCTGCTCTGTTTTTTCTAAAGCTGAAGAATATCAACCCTGTGTGTTTAATTAAAGGGTTAAAGATAGTTATTGTTCGCATTGTATTCAAAAGATAAATATTTTATTTTGGGACAACAGGTTGTGAGTCATTCTCATTTTATAAAATAAAATAAATAAAACACTCTCTACTCCTCTAGTTAACTACCAAACCGTTCACCACTTAAAACATTGATGTTGGACTATGCTGTCAAATTCGAGTGCTACTGTATGTCCATTTTCTTTTCTTTTCTTAAATTTGTTGTATGTAGTCATGCTGGTGTCAAGGGGATCTGTCAGTTTGGTCAGTCAGTCATATTAACCATATACAGTATAGGTAATAGTGAACCCTAACACTCATTTTTGGCCACAGATGTTTTATGAAGATGTTGCCAAAGGGTAGACGCGTATGTTTTGAAATTTGTACAGTGCTGAATTGTATGCAAGTATTTTTGTTGGTGTGGTCTGCCCCTCACGTAGTGTCCTTGTGCCACAGATGTTCCATGAAGACGCTGCTGGGGGATGGCAGCTTGTGGCTGTGGACGTCAACAAACCACATGGCCGAGCGCCTGCCTGCCTCCAGGTAAACACACCACATAATTAATATGCTGCTGATGCTGCTGGTGTTAAGTGCTTCTCCTCTCTCTCATCATATCCAAGAAAACATTGACAACTTGACACCTTTTTAGCCCAACTGAATTATACATTCTGATCCATGCATTTTCTTGTGTGTGACACTAACAATTTTTGTTTAATGGCTCTCATTGTTTTAATGCTTTGTATAAATAGAGAATCAGTGCCCTCATCTATTTAAGAACTGCCACAGAGGCTACACTATCTCTTCATCATTCCTACATTTCTCTGTGTCTTCAATAGCTGTGTCAAAAGTCAAAATGATGGGATTTTAAATCGTGTTTGATGTGTAGAACCTCACTAATGATGTCGTTTCAGTGATAGATGAGTTTTAAATGACATCTACATGATAGACGCTGCTGTTGCTTTCGTGGTCAGTGTGATCCAAATGGTTGGGCTTTAAAGATAAGCTGAAAGCAGCAGGCGTTGCTTACAGCTGGCTCACTGTTGATAGCGGTGTGGAGTAAAAAGGCTGAGCCCTTGCTGTGAGAGACTGCCAATAGAGTCTAAAGCTATGAGAGGGAGGATGGCTGTCAACAAAACGTCATGTTGAATATACTATTCCAGCGCTAAGCTTGAAGGAGGTACATACACACAAACAAAAAGTAGGGGGAAAGAAAATGGGAAGAAACGAAAGAGAACAGAGGACCTGAAATATGCAGTACTTCCATTAAAGCAGCATGTCCCCTAGAGCCTCATCATCAGTTGGAGGCAAGATTTAGAAAGAGGGATAACCAGAGGGATAAACACGGCTGACTTCCCTCTGAGCCCTGTGCTCCATTACGTCGAACACCCAAAGACTGCTTCATCTGCCTCATTCCCTCAAAACAAAATAGCTATTATTCTCTTCCTGTACCAACAAGGAGCCCAGTTTTGACTGTAAAATGAAGGGTTAACAGATTGTTTGAAAGAGGCATTGGACAAAGCTTAGACCACCAATGGCACCGTGTCAAAACACTTTAACTTTAGTGTGACTGCTGTGTTGGTGGGGGTTCCAACGCTTTGGGCTAAACAACGCAGAGTTGTCAGACAAAAAAAAGTTTAACCTGGCTTAACTTTACATGCAATACAACATAATCAAGGTTTGCATATTGATATGTTCCAGCTAGGGATGTGCGGGATTAGCCGACTAAACAATTAAACATCGCCACCCTTGCTAGTCAGCACAATAACCAGTTGGTAAAATAAATCTTCGGTATTTTCAATGCAATGTCGGTCAAATCTTGTGTGTAAACTGTAAAGTAGCCCCCGCTACTAGCCAGGGCTGTAGCTCCTGTTAATAGCTGCTGCCGTACTGCTCTAATGCTTTGACTGCTTTCTGAGTGTTTTGTCAACTCTCGACTAATCGATTAGTCTGAATTTAAATGTGTGTTTATTTGTCATCGGAACATCCTTAGTTTGAGCTACAGACTACATACAGTATAAGAAGTGAATGTAGTACTGTACTAGAAGTATAGCAAAAATGTGGAATTGCCTTGAAGATACATTCTTTCAAATGGCCAGCAGAGCAGACACAGCTGGTTGCAAAAGGTAATTTTTTAAAATAATGATCCCTTTTATAGAAAAGGTGACGATAAAGCAGGGTATACTTTTGGGCATGGTTCCATGTGATTGGCAAGTTGCCTTCAAGGGGACCCTTGAATCGGGATAGAGATGTTACAATGTGGTTCCTAGTACAGTCACTCCTGGTTCCAAAAATCAAGTTTTCCAAAAATGCCAAACTCAAGGCTTCAAAAGGGGGTTTGCAACTCCAATTCATGGCTAATTGGATTTGTTAAATAAAGTCTATGTATATTGAGGATTGGTAGATCTAAATGACATAATTCAGCTGTTCAGCTGGTCATAGTTCAGCAGGAGAAAGTTGCAACCATATAAACTTAAAAACAAACAAACCACTAAACCTTTCCTGTAGCACTTTATCCTCTCAAATACAGACGCTATGTTTTTTATATTCAACCACAGCACTATTTCAGGTCTGCACAGCGCCTTAAGGATGTCGACTCTGTGATCACGACTTCCCGCTAGACGACAGAGTTGCTGAGTGTTTTAGAGGGCCAGAGTGTAGAACAACTCACACCTCCATCACATGGAGTGTTTCAGCCCGAGGCAATGGTCCAGAAATTGTGATAGATGTCTGCTGTCAAATAAAGTCTGACACATGAAAAGGACCCTAGAAAGAGAAATAGTCGAGTGAAACAGAGAAATAAATCCTCAACTTAACATTTGATCTTGGTTACAATATGAGAGCAGTATATTTCATTGTAGGACCTGTGGTACAAGGTCATAGGGGGAGAGGGAATTGTACATGAGAAAATACTACATCAAAACAGAGACAACGTTGTTAGATGACTTCTCCATGTGAAAATTAAACAGACTGTAGTTTTGGTCAGTGTGCAATTCAAATTGGAATTTGAGTTCCTTTGAAGCAAACTGTAATATCTGAAATTGATGTATTCAGTTTTATTTTGAAAATGATACCATTCAGCTTTAAGTATCAAAGTATTCACTGTGAAGCTTTACATCTGTTGCCTTGCATCTTAGATAATCTGGTATCAAAAACTGAGTACCACATGGTACCACAAAGAGTTCATGCCGATGTTCTGGTATTTTTTTGTTTTGTGGACATTCTAGGAACCTATAAGTGTATGTTTTTATGCTAACTGCAGTCCTTGTGAAAGATGAAGTAACATACATTTCACAGCCACATTGGAAGCTTAAACAGAGAAAGCATTTGGCACTGAATTTTGCCAGAAGAGCCATTTGTTTTTGTTTCTGCTTTTGTTTTTATTCAAATTGCAGCCCACTGAAGGCGTCAATGAGGCAAATAATAATCAAGTAGTGTAAAAGTTGAATGTGACTCAGAGTGACTTTGACATGCATCATGTTGTACTTCCATTGTTTTGAGTCAGCAGTCACCCACTGACAGCACTTCATGGCATGTTCATCCATCACAGACACTTATAAAAATGTTTTAAATTTGCTGATGGTGTCAAGAAACTAAGCCGGCTGTGTGATCCAAACCACAAAGGCCTCATCACAGATCAGAGAGGACTAAAATGTAACATCATGTTTTATGTTTTTACAGATTCTCAGCAGGAAAGGCTCCATTTAGTCTCTTTTCAAACCCACTTTGACTTTAAAACATCCAGTTTATTAGAACTGTTTTTTTTTTTTTTTGCTGAAGGTTATTTCATTAACCGGGACACTGCTCATAATGTTGCTTTGATAGCTAATGAAAATAAACATGAATAGAAGCAAATGTCCCTCCATCTATTAAAAAAAAACTGTGAAATTTGAGAGAACATTTGTGCTGCAGATGGTGCCCTAATATCTGAATTCTCCACACGCTTTTGCAACTTTGAAGTAATTATATATTTCATATAAAAACAGTACATTTAAATATTTTAAAACAAAACCATTGGGACACTGTAAAATCTTTTTTAATAAAATGATACAGGAAATGAGAATGGACCAGATTATAATGGATTCAGTTACCAGAGTACCAGAGAAACACTGTCTATATAAATGAGTAGATGATGCTGTTGACAAAATACAAGGTAGTTTGGTTTGCCGAATGTGGCTAACGTTAGCACTACCAGCCTTTGGCCCTTCCTGCAGGTTAACATCAGCACGTGCTAATTGTGGTTATGCATTGCTCCGGTCGTTATGCCGGTGTAACCTTACACAGCCTACATACATTTCCATCTCAATTTTCTAGATCGAAACAATGCAACAATGATGCGCTCCTCCTGTAAGAAGCTATCCGTTCACTGTGCTTGCTTACATCTGGGTAGTAGAGTTAGGAGGACAGGCCCATTAAGCGGAGCTACAGATATGGCTTCAGCCCCGGCTAGTAGCAGATGACGGCGTTGCAGTTTCAGCATAATATTTAACCCACATTGAGGGCCAACATATAAAATCTTACTAATTTGCTGCCAATTTATTCTGGTGATGTCAAGCGAGGGAGATGACGTTTAACCATTAAGTCGACTAAACATGCACATCCCTAGAACACTTGGCTGAGGCGGAGTGATACATAGAGTGAAAAGTCCCCGTGATGATGTCAATATCAGCACCCATAGAATGCCTCAGATGTCTAGTCAGATTGCTTGGTTAAACTTAACTGTTGTATAATGGTATTTTTTTTTACCATTCTCTGCTTTTTCATGTTATAATAGATGATCTGTCAAGGCCCATTGAATTACAGTGTCATCATTTTTGATTAATGATGGATATCCTCTTTTCTTTCCCTCTAAAGCCTTGCCAAACACCCTATTACATTGCTTTTTCACCCATATCAGAAAGAAGCAGAGCTGGCTGAGTAGACATGTAGAGTGAAGACAGAAAGACAGGCAGTGGAGCTCCAGCCTGCAGGCCCATCTGCGAGTGCCAGGGAAGTGAAGTGTGAGTTTCTGTTCTGCTCCGCCTGGCTTTAGAGTAATTGGCCGTCAAATGATTAAAATGTTTCAGGGCTGGCAGGTGGGCGCTATCTACAGGCAGCCTGTGTGTGTGTTCATCTGTTTGTATGCTGCTAGTTCACCCGCACACGTCCAACGTGTCTTCTAAACCACCTGTTGGTGTCCGGTCAGGCCTCTGTGTGTCTGAGTGTCAGCCTGTCAATCTGCCTGTTGACGTCAGATGGTCTGTCTGGGTCTGCAGCAGTTGGGAATAACACACAATTGATTAACTACCTGCTCCTTGAGACAGGAAGGCAAAAGGCAACTTCCCCTACTGAGGGACTACAAACCAAAAAAAACTAGACTCCAAACAGGAAGTAATTTCTCTCCTACATTGACAGTATTTTAGATTTGTTTGATTAATCTTTACAGTCACTTAATATTAACAAAATATTAATTTTGAAAAAAAATTCTAAAATCCTAATATTTAAGAATCTGGACGAAGCCTATTTTAAAATTTTTGCTCCAAAAAATCATGATAAAGAGTCATTAATAATCAAATATTTGGTGATTCATTCAAATTATAGCTACTTGTTCATGTTTGGAAACCTACCAATCTACAGTAGAATTTAAATTATGATTATGTGATGGAATTCTTAAGCGACTATTTGTCACGCCCTTCAGGTGTCGGTACAAATCCATGTGATATACTTATATAAATAATTATTTATCCCACAGCTCTTTGTTTGTTTTTTGGACTTTCCTGTTTTTTTCATCGTATTTTTCCTCATGGTAGCAGCTCAGAGCAGTGAAGGTTAATGACGCTTCTTGTTTTTTTCCCCAGAGACGTGCTCTAATTAGCCCCTTGTGCTCCACCATGCCATAATTACACTACTGATTGACTTTGGCTGCTCAATGCAAAAATAGAGGTAGACACTCCATACAGGTGCACATCCACCGGAAAAAGTAATAGAAGTGAAGTCTGTGGAATGTGACTTACTTTTACAATTAGAAATGTCTAAATTGTAAAAGCTGAAGAAAGCTTTCGAATGGCTAAAGGAAGGTATGAAAAATGGTTTCATCCAGTAAGAACATTTTTAAATTGCCTTTTTGTTGATAAGCAGCTGCTAACTCCCCAGCCTCCCCCCTGTCTACAGAGCTAAATTCAGAGTTACGGATAACCAAGCAGCTCACTGGGTGGTACTGAAGTCCAATGAAAGAAACACCTTTCTGACCTCTTCTTCCTGAGCAAGAGGTTATTGATTCTCTGGAACCCTTCTTTTACCCCTGCCACCAATCTTCACCCTCAGGATGTTCCCCAGTGACACTGCTTGTATCATTTTAAGCTCACACTCACACATAGACACACACAGTGTCAAGGTTAAGGTCAGTGTGTCTGTGTATGTGTGGGAGGAGAGGGATGGCACAGAGAAAAGGGTAATTGAGTGGATAGAAATAAAGAAGGAAAATAATAGGCATTTTTTAAGCTATTGAGCATAGAAGGTTAGATCAATATGTATGATAGGAAATTGCCACCAACAACAACTACATCACATCAGACCTTATTTAATAACTGTTCCAAGAAAGAACTTGTAAAACTCACTCATGACTTTCCAAGAAGATTCCAACATTCACCATTGTTTTTTAATTTCTTCTGTATTATTCAAGGCTTTTGTTTCTATTTGACTGCTACAGTTCGCTCATAAATCCTTAAAGACCTTCGCTAAATATATATGAATATTAATATGTACCATATATGTTTCCACTCTGATGAATAGATTTTTAAATTAAACTGAGAACAGGAATGTAACGACTGAATTATACTTTTACGTTGGTAGTTAAAGAAGATAGAGAATACACAAAAGTAAAATAAATGTGTTTGTCCACACAAATAATTCCTGCCAATCCCTGGTAAGCTCCCTAGTTGGTCCATCCTGGTCAAGATAGTCTGAAAATGCAAATGCAAATTCGTTTTAGCATTCTTGTGTTGTCTTTCTTCCTCTCTTCTTTTGCTTAAATTCTGTGTGCACACAAGTTAGGATCACAAGCGTTAACAAGTGTATGCTGTGTGAGAACTAGGGAGGTTGTTAGCAGCTAGTTTCTCTGTCAATCATACAAAAATTTAAATTCAGACTAGTCTGAAAACAGCTAAACGTCATGGTATCACAGCGTCTGCAGATCTACAGTACAATGTCAAAGAATTGTTTGCAAAGTGTGGCTAACGATAGCAGTGCTAGCTGTGCCAGCTATTGGTCCTCCTGGCAGGTTAACGTCCACATATAGTTTAGTATTAAATTAGTTTGGCGAAAGAGTGCATTTAATACGTCATTAATCTGGCCTAGACTCTTCCAAGGATCCTTTTTAAGAACACGTTTGAGGAGGGAAAAAAACTTGACTGGATGTTAGCGAATGAAACCCATGGTTTGTTATGTCTAGACTTCAATCAGCCTGATGCACATCTATTGATATAAACTGAAATTAAATGAAGCGCAAGTGTATAAGGAAAGGCCTCCAGGAACTTAGAGGTGGCGGAAGCACAGCTGATATTATGGAGAGTAGGAGGCTGCAGACAGGACGACCATCATGTTTTATTAAGACCTGTTTTCTAGCCAGACCCATGAGTCAGCCCGCTTAAGTTAGGGCCGTAATAAGCCAAGGGGCTGCCACTTCACTGGATCCCCAACCCAGCAAGATTGAACACACCCACTCCTTCTGCACAAAGATTAGAACAAGTCTGTGTTGATAGCACACTTAGCCAGGATTTAGCTTTGTTTTTTTTCCACAATTTGACAATAGATTTCTGAATTGTTATGTTCCGAGTTGTTTACCATCCAAATGGCAGAATGTGGACACTCTGATTGTCACCACTTGTTTATTCCACTTCAACAAACACCAGTGAAGAGATAAATCAAGTTAGGCAGTCTGTAATCCCACTCAGTTTTTTTCTTAATCTCGGTAAACAGGAGAAAGAGAACTGTAGCAGGAGTCTGTTGCCAGAACAAGGCCCTGTCTGTTGGTGACAATTCCTGTGTGAATGCTGCTACATCCTGCCAGCTCTGTGCACATGTGCTACACTCCTCTCATGTACCGGCAGAAAGAGCATTTGTCCTTCTTGGCAGTGCGAGTGAACAGACGGAGTGTGAGGAAGCAGTCATTGGTCTGTCAGTCTGCCTCTCTGTCCTGGCGGTGTTACAGTTGCTGCCACTGGAGATGCTCCAGGTATGATGCATACACCCCTGCCCCCCCCCCTCACCTCACCTCCTCCAGATGAGCCGTCTCTTTATTGACAGCTGATCACGTTGGGACTCGTTCAGTTGCATTGTCTCACTCTTTGTGTGAGATAGCACGATGTGTCAGCCTTTAGAGAATGAGACTTTGCTGCACTGTTTAAATTGACTGGGCATAAATTGGATAATAAAGGACACAGGGACTCAGACGAGAAGCCAGAAGGCATAATGAAAAGAGAAATTAGCTGTTTGTTACTTCTTATTACTAATTTGTGTCTTATCTCTCTGTTGTAAAAAGGAACTCCAATGTTTCCTCCAAAAACCAATTTACACATCAGTTGAAAAGGTGTCTAATCTATATAACTTTTGGGCAAATTGTAATCTTTATGACGCGATTCTTTGCATGAATTCAGAATCTGTTGGAGGAGGAGAAGATGTAGTTTCTCTTTGTATTGGTAGTATATTGTCCAATGTCGTGTGGAGAGCTGAAAGAAAAGGGCAGAAAGAATCAACCATATTGCAATCCTGGAAACCATTGCTTATCAAGTAGAGATGCTCTGATTCAATTTTTCCTTCCTGATTCCGATTCCAACAGAGTATTGGATGTATTGTAAATGATGACAAAGGCACGGAAGAGAATGCCTTGGTACTGAAATCAAAACAGCTTATTCTATGTACCCACATACACTGGAGGCTTGAAAAAATGACGGCAAAAGCTGATAACTGTTGATGAGGCAGAAATGAGGGGGATAATGAGTTTTTATAACTTTCTGAAGTTCACGAACCCATTAATCCATTCATTGTTAAATAACTGATTAATTGATATGAAAAATAATAGTTTATTTCATAGGGCTGCTTTTCTATCAGATAGAATGATGCCAGTGATCCCTTTCTAAATGTCAGCCCGAGCCACAACTTAATGCGTGGCTTCTGCTGTTGTATGTGTGTGTGTGTGTGTTTGTGTGTGTGTGTGTGTGTGTGTGTGTCTGTGCACACATCGAGCACCTGGTGTTTCAAAGAGCCAGCCAGAGGCACCACAAATAAATAGCATCCATCAAAGAAGTGTGAAAGGTTTTCAGAGACACACAGGCTCACAAGAAACATCAAACAGCAGGGGATGGCCATCTTGTCCCACAATTGATGCTGTAAAAATTGATTTTGACATCTTGAGGCCATAAAAGGAGTGACAGTGCCTCCAGCTGCACTGGGCTAACTCGGCCATTTTGCCTTAGGAAGAGGTATGTGGAGTGTTATCTGGTGAATTGCACCATAGAAGGGGAATGTGAGGGAAGGATTTAAAGGTTGTTTTGTGGCAGGGTTTGGCTGTTATCTTCACATGACAGAGGTCACAAACACACACTGTGCTCCAGCTAGCGCTCCAACTTTTCTTAGTCATGTGATTCCCAGAAGCTGACAGAGAATATGGGCAGTGTCAGGACCTTGAGAAAGCCAACCATTTCATACACACAGCCATGTACTTTCTGTTCTCTGTCAGTCTGCCTCAGTCTCTCTCTCATACTCAAACCTACACACACACACACACGCACACACACACACACACACACACACACACACACACACACACACTACCACACAAGTCCTTTCAGCCAAAACACCCATGGGGGGAGAGCGTCTGGTTGCTGGAAATGTCAAACTGCTTTGTCACGTCCAATCTCAGTCAAGGAGTCCAGTAACCAGAGAGTGTGTGGAGTGGGTTTGTGTGTACATTCTCCACAAACACCCAATCCCAAGGCTATCAGTCTGGACCTCAAGTGAAGCTTAAAAATATGGCAAGAATTCACCTTTGTGACAAACATTAACGGCATGCTGCGAGCAATAATAGGCTTACACACTCAGATAAAGAGTAAAGACAGACTGACCCCCCAATCCCGCGGTCCATCAGCGACGCGGTTTTGCTCCGCCGGACGGTGCGCAAATCCCGCTGGATCCGTTTCTGGAACGTAAGCGCAGCCATGAGCCGCTGTACGCACATCACAGGAGAACTACAAGATCACGCGGGAATAAAGGGAAAAAACAACATATTACTTTGTCTTTCTGAGGATGATTTGTTGTTCATTTGGCTCCTGTGATGAAAATGAGAATCAGTGATGAAAATTACGATCGGGAGTCCGGATATTGTGTTTCATTTTGAAAATGACCAGATGCTCTGTGTGTTTCCGTGTCTGACAGGAAGTCAGACAAGGAAATATCTGTCCAGCTTGACGCGAACCTGCAGCGTACTCGGTCGAAAACAATTTAGACTCGCAGCGTAATTGAAACGGAGCAGAGCGTAGTGGCGCTGGTGGCACGCTCTCAAGCTAGCACTAGCTGTGGAAACACGATTGACTAGAGTGGCAGCGAACTACGGCGTAGTGCATGGTGCTGACTGATATGGGAATATAAAATAGTTTAAGTCATGAGAGCAATAAAAGTAGCACAGTAGGTAAGGGCTAAGAGATTTGAATGGAATGTGGTGAGAAAAAACTGAAAGCCCTCTTTAGAGCGAGTGTTTTGTTTGTCCTATCCTAGCTACTGTAGAAGCAGGAGGAAGTTGAACTTTAGTGTCTGTATGAGAACCTGCTCTTTCAAAGGTGACAGAAGATGTCAAATAATATTTTCAAGGGTTTATACAGAAATGAAAATGTACTCATAGCTTCTTATCTGCTGATAGGTTCCCCTCAATACCATCTTTTATTCTGAGAATAACTGAAGTGGTCTACCTCTTTTACTTTTTGCAGTATAGGGTGGTATCCAACATACTTCACACCGCTAGTGACAATCTGCTGCTCAATAGCAATCATTCTATCTTCACCGTCCTTGCCTCTGACAAATTGCAATCATTTCCTCGGCCGTAAAAGGTCCTTGTCAGGTTAGCGCTAATATAAGTCATTTTATGTGTTTAAATGCTGACGTTCGTCTGGTGAGGAGTGAGGACGTTTGGTCTAAATCATTGGTCTCCCCACTTGTCACTCTAATCCTTTTTACACTTATTCTAAGTTCCTTAAAGAAACACTTCAAAAGTTCAAGCTCAATCCCATGATTTTATCTACAAACCATCACTTGTTTTCCAAGCACCAAACCCATTTGCAGACTTGGTAGACTTTAAAGACTTTGTTCTGTAAGTGTATTTGTGTCGAGGAGGAGGAGGAGGAGGAGGAAGAGGAGGAGGAGGATGGATGGCAGTGGTCCCGCTCTCCTGCGGAGTTTTTGATCTTTTCAGCAATGCTGCAAACACTCTTCATCTGTCTTTAATTCTTACTCTCCATTTTCAGTTCCTATTGCCACTCTCACATGCAAGTCTTTTTTTAGGGCGAGTGGTTCTACCCACTCACAAGCTGTTTGCTCTGCCACATACATGCAGGCAGTTCAGGGCCGCGATCACAGCTGTCATATTGTCTCAAAAACCAACACAGCTCTAAATCTTTGTGGAAAGGAGTGCATTGTTAGTCCAATTGTTTCAAGCGCTTTAGGTTGGGTATGGGTACCGTCTGGGGTATTGTTTCTATTACTGTATGTCATGTTGTTGTCGTTCCATGCTACCTATATCCCCACAGGTAATAACACACATTTATTGCCTCTTTCCTTTCCTCTTTCTGCCTGTCTGAATACACAATGCCTCTCTGTCTTGGTGGATGTTTTCCAGCAGCCAATGAAAGGTTCTTGATTGCTTTGAAATTTCTGCAGTTTAGCTGCTGCCCCTCTCCTCGCCTGTTTCCACCTACAGTGTTCAGACACTGTGCAGTCTTTGGTTGGCACCTTAGAAAAGAGAGAACCAAAGTCTGTGTTCGCTGAAAATGTTCCTATATATATGCGCAGTCTTTCTCTTTTTGAACATTTGACTGTCACTCATCTGTCTTCCAACCTGGGTATTTTTAAACTTTTATATTTAAACTTTTAATTTCTGCATATTAATGTAGAGACATAAATATATATTATATTGTTAGTACAAATTTACTCTGATACTTTAACTCAGAGCTATACAATACCTGTCTGTCTTCCTGTCTGAGTAATGACCTTCAATCAGGCTCAAATTATAAACGTCTGACTATTCTGTAATCATTCATCATTATATCTCTGGCTCAAATCCGAACCGGTTCAATGGGAAACAAATAAAAATGACTGTTGATTTATTTTCTCTTTACCCATCTTGCAAAATTCAAAGTTCATTACAAGTGTACACCTCTCTGTTTCCACAGCAACTGATGCGCTCGTCTGTGTTCCACATGTTCATCCTGAGTATGGTCGCTGTGGACGTCATCGTTGCTGCTAGCAACTATTATAAAGGCGAGAACCACCGCAGGCACTATGATGAGTTCTACCTGGCAGAGGTGAGGCACTTTTTTGTTTTGTTCTCATTTCTTCTTCTTCAGATGTTCCTGCTGTTTCTGACAATACCAAACATCCACCACAAAAACCCTCAACTTTTTAATATTCAAAAACATCCATCCGTTGACCGAGGATTTTACGTTTGTTTGAAGGCGTTTTAGATCATGCTCCAGGTAGTGGATTTGTTAAAAGTCTCTTGAATAACACATGGTCCATTTGTAAATGTTTTTTATGGTACTGTCTGTTATTAAAAGCTATTCAATCGAGCATTTTGTACCAACAACAGTATGATCTAAACATCTCTATGTGTTTTTCTTCAATAATGTGCATAAACGATTTCATTTCTATTCAATAATTAATCGACTTAAAGGAGCAACATCTAAGATACCTACTGAATTCAATGATAAAATGCTATTTCATCAGACATTAAGGAAACATGCTATGTTGAAGTGCTGTCTTCTCTGACAACAATGCAGCAGCCAGTATGTCCTCCTCCTAGCCTAGGTTTTGATTCCGGTCCGGTATGGTCTGTTCTTGTTTTGACCAGAGAAGGGAGGCGGTTTTAAGAACACCCTCAATGGCTGTTTTGGACACCCCTCGGTTTGCCAGGCAAACGGCAAACCAACAGGTGTTGCAGCGATGAACGTGGGCAAGCAAACTGGTTCAGATTTAACTGATTCTACCCGAATCAACTAATAAGCTCCACGAACAGAAACATGGTAAAACTAGGACTTCAGCGTCCGCAACATGGCATCCCCCGTGCAAATCGGCAGCAGAGTGTAAAGGGGCGAGGGGAGACAGCTCTCTCCAATGTTTGAATTTGGATGCAGTACCAATTTTAAACGCTAGGTGTCAGAGTTACATGTTGCTCCTTCATTTAATTTATTTAGTTTTACTGCTGCTTTCTTTCTTCTTAACATACTCACAGGCACATTCAAACTGCACTCTACATGTTAACTAGGTATGTTTGATGTCATCAGTATTCAGGTGATAAAGCTCCAACTAAGACGGATTGCAACCCCATCATACCTCTCTCTCTCTCTCTCTCTCAAACACAGCTGAATGAAGGAGATAAGAAAAGGGGAAAAAAACACACATATTACTTTCTCTCTCTCCCTCCATCCGTGTGATACAGACATCGATCCACAGATTTGTTCCAACCTGTGTGAAGGATGTGAGGTGAAAATAAGAAATGGAGCCACTGGGTTTTAGAGTTAGCTTAGTGGCGAGGTGCCAGATTTACTTCCTCCTTCCTATCATATTCCCCTGCTGAGGACTGCGGAGGCCTCAGTGTTCAAATCCTTTACTTAAAAGAGTTCTCCGATGATTTCGTAGTGCAGTAAAATCAAGTTGGGGGACAGCAAAAAAAAAACAGATTTTAAAAATAGAAAAAGCTTGATCAACACAACGGAAAATACTGTATGCAGTGTTTTTACCCTGGGTAATGCTCCAAAAACATCCTATATTTGTTTGCTTATCCTGTTTGCGGTCGCGGAGAGCTGATTCCAGCTGTAATCGGGTGAGAGGCAGAAAGGCCCGTTCCGATGGGGGAATTCAAAACTAGGAACCTTCTTGCTGTGAGGCGACAGCCCAAACAACTGCACCACTGTGCAGCGCGCTCAAAAGAAAGAAATACAAGATTCTGAATTTCCCTAATGTTTCCCTAGTTGTGTCTTGTGTTCTAACCTTTCTGACGGATAAATCCTCAATTTCTAAAGATTTTTGAATCCCAGATCCAAATTTCTATTACAGGCTAGGAAGACAAGTAGCTCTTTGACAAGTAAAGACATGTTAACATCTAAAATATTTTGAATGCCTTCAGGGTCAAAGTCAGGATACATCTATAGACTGTAAATATGAATGGACAAAACCTCAGTGACGTCAGCCATCTGTTATGGCAGGGAGTTCTGGAGGCTCATCACACCCCATGTACAGTGTGTGCCCATGATGACAATAACTAATCAGACCTATTTCCTTTGTTTGTACCAGGCTGTAAACATGTTTATTCATGCTGTAAAACTGGCTTTTTTTGGCTGTGGTGTGTATGTGAGTCAGCCTCAAGTGGACACTCAGCGAAACTGCAGGATTTTGCACTTCCGCATTTGCTTCATTTTTCAAGACTGGAGGTTGCCGCTTGGTTACAACACAATCAAAATGTTCTGTTACATTTTAAACCCCTTCAAAATGATACTTATGTTATAGAACAATGATATTATTTAAACAATTACTGTATTATTTCTTATGATTCACATACATATAAACTGCAAATAAGTGTTATAGCTAGCAGAAGATACTTTTACTTTTGGGAAATGTTATCTGTAATCAGACTTCATTTTTTTATATTGATAATATGTATGTGTGTTACATCATTATCTGCAAAGTATAAAGCAACTACAGCTGTCAAATTAAAAGAAGTAGAGTGAAAAAGACTATTTCTGCCTGAACTTTATCAAAGTAGAAGTTTGAAGGAGCACTAATTAGAAATGTCAGAGTAAAGTTCAAGTAGCCCAACATTGTCATTAAAGGGAAGTAGTGCTCTGCTGCAGTTTGACAATATGAGTGGTTTCAGGAAGAAAATGCCAACAATGATTTATATCGTCTCTATTTTTCTTTTAGGTGGCGTTCACTGTTTTATTTGACCTTGAAGCTCTTCTGAAAATCTGGTGTCTGGGCTTCACCGGCTACATCAGCTCCTCTCTGCACAAGTTTGAATCTCTGCTGGTGGTGGGCACGACACTGCACATCTACCCAGACCTCTACCATTCTCAGTTCACCTACTTTCAGGTATGGATACTCACATGCACATGTTCATACTTTCACTTTTCACACAAATGTTTGAGTGCACAAACAGACCATAATCCCTCCATGTTTTAAATAATAGAGGAATAGGCTTAATTTACCTCACTAGTGCGGGTAATGGCAGCATGGCATGTCCGGGCTGTCACAGTGACCACCAGCCTATTGTATTAATTTCTTCTCTGATGATCCCCTGATCACGACAAAAGTTTTTTTCAACATAATTAGATACATTAACCTCTTTTAATGAGAAAAACAAACTGTTTTGTTGTCTGATATATCCAGATAAACAAGTTGTGATCTCAAGTAAACTATCAAAATTTACTAGATATCGTGGAAGTGTATCTCAAAATAACAACATAAAGAAGAAGAAATGTCTTTTATGGGGAAAATGGAGGTAATAATATTTATGGATGCAAGTCCACTTCTGTGTTGCAGAGAGGAACAGAAGCTGTGAATCATTTTATGGTGTTTTTTCCCTGTGCTCATGCATAAATGAGAACAAATCAATCATATCACTCTTCAGTGATAGCCCACCCCCTTCCAACACACACACACACACACACACACACAGACACGCACACACACGCACACACTGAAACTTATTCTTTTGAAGTACTTTAAATTTACTATCACCACAAATGACACAACAGATTTTGGCTTCTCCGAGTTAAACAAAAATTTAAGACTTGTGAAGCAGTTTGGGGGACATTTACACTTGATGTATGTAAGTGCAAGGAGCTTTTTTCTGATGGTTTCATTTCATGATATTAAGCATATATCTGGGCTGCAGTGTGGAGTCTTCAATACTGCACACAAGGCAGAGAGCTGAGATATTTTTTTCGCTCCCCAGTTCTCAGAGCAGCAGTACAAATCAACCATGAATATGGTGACCCATGTGGCACTGGTCCATTGTACTGTAGCATAATCATCTTTGAACAGAGCCTGTAAGTAATTCACCCAAAAGTTAACCCCGCAACCTTGCTGTAGGTCACATAATGTAGGCGATAAAAAAGCTCTGAGGATGATCTGATGGGAAAAGGCTTCTTGATATCTCATTAATGAGCCTTGACCACACAAGCTGCCCTGATGCTTCCCTGCTCTCCCACAGTAACAGCTGCCACCCAGGCAGGCAGGTGCAATGCTAACACATGAGGTTAACACATATATTCATAGAACATAACAAACAATTGTTGATTTACCTTTTCACTGGGATTTTTCCTGCATTTTAACATTTTCTGCATATGCCTGCAGTGCATATTCCAAAACACACTTTGTTTTTCTGTTAAATGTGTTTTTCCTTGCAGGCAGTCATTTCGGTACAAAATGAAAATTACCTGCAATAACTTGAGAATTGATTTAGCTGGAAAATCTTTTCCATTGCAAAAGGTCTGTTTCTTGTTGTATTGTGTTTCTCTAATCACAGTTGCTTGTTTTTGAATGGTAATACGGTTTTTCGGTCTGAATGCTGAATGCTGTATTCATGAGCTTTCATGAAGCTCCATTATCCTCACATATTAGAGAGGGTTGTATTCATAAGCTCAGTTGAGATTTGAGGAGAGAATTGGATTCACACTTCATGGCAGTGTTGTGTTACTCATGGGAAAGAGTTTGTCATTCTCTCCTCCTGCTGATACTTTTCCATGTATGTTGCTCTTTAAACTGTTGACTTTAAGCACAAGTGATGAACCTTAAATCTCTCTATGTGAATCAGAAGTGTTTGCAGGCTGCAGGAGGAGAACAGGCCTACAATAATCAATGATTTTCAGGTTTTAATTTTTATTTCCTCTACTCAAGGGTCTGATCACTGCTAAAGGTTAGCCTTACTAATTGTCTGAAACAAATGTCACATGCTTTGGAGCCCCATGTACAGCTCTTACACACACACAAATACTCTATACTTGGCAGAACGATTTTTAATCAGCCAATGGAACCCACCTCAACACTTCCTGTCTGTGTGTTCAGAATTGCAATGACTTCAGTAGCAGCACATTGAACAGCTTAGTCAATTCATTCAATCAGACCTGCAGGACATTGTGTCATTTTTTGACAAATCTGGCGGAGGTGCTCTGATCCCATTCTGGTTATTGTTATTTGGCCAATATTGGTTGAAAATGCTGCCTGGGACATCTGTGGTGAATTCAATTGTATGTTAAGCATCGCTTTGTCTTGCAAGAAGCCAGAGCCAGGAGCGCACACAGGCAGCACAGCTGGGAAGCCATTCTCCAGATGAATTATTGCTCTTATCATGTGTGCAATGCAGGGGAGTAGATGTGGTTTTCACTTGAAACAGTCAAGATTATTCCCTTTATTTCATATTGTATCATATATTTTGGTCCTATTCTTTGTGTCATGCCAGTAGATATTGTTTTGTTGGCTTTGATGCTACTTGAAAGGGGGCTATGCTGATTTCACACTCCTACTCTCAAATGAATGAGTCTGCCCCCAACTCAAGACAAAATCTCATCAATATATATTCCAAGTTTAAAGAGCAATTAAACCAAACTATGATGACATGCTCTCAAAATATAAATAAACATGTTATCAGTGGTATTCACAGAGCAAGACACTTATTGAAAGACTTCAAAAACAAGCAAGAACATTCATTTTACTTTCTTTTCAGCCATCCAAACCTTAGCTGGGGAAACTGCTGGTTTCATAAAACAAAACAAAAAATCATAAAAAAACTCTAAAAATCTCAGAGAGAACTTGACTTGACTGAAGTTAAGAAGATATTTGAAAACGGTGCTACAATGGCACAGAAATTCCAGAATAAGGGCTGTGTCAATAAAATGCGGAAGAACAGAACTAAAAGAAATCTAAAAACTGATTAAAAACTGGCAAAGTCATCCTTTAATGCAAATTGGTTGTGATTTTGCCCTACCTGTTACTCCCGACTGGCTAACTAAATAAGAAGAGAATAAAAATGGTGCAATGTAGTGTTAACACTGCATAAAACAGCTGCTTTATTCACCCAATAAAGGAACAAGATAATCCCCTTTTCCTAATCACCGTACCTGAGCCTGAGCCTATCAGGACACATTTAAAGGTACACTATAGAGTTTTGGTAGAGGAATGTGAAAGTTGGAGAAGGGTACAGATTCTATGGTATATGTTCATAACTCCATACACAACCTGTCCTCAGAGGAAAATTTGGTCCCTGTAATACTGTTTGAAGATAAAATGCCACTGGAGAAGTTATGGTGGGGGGCCCGCTTCAGTGAAACCGTTACTCTCCTGGTAGCTTTTAAGCTCCAAACAGTGTTCCAGGGACCCGTTTTTTCTTTGAGTAAAGTCTGTGTATTCAGTTCAGAAAATAAAACATAGAATTATTTCACTTCTCCAACTTTCAAATTTAATAACAACCAATAGAAAGAATGTGAATTTCGCTGTATCTTCTTGAACTTTTATACCTTGCACAAAGGAGAAAATTACTTCCTATAACAGATATATGCCAGACCACATGACTTTTCACAAAGCCACTTTGCTAGAAGAGGTGGGCTTTATTACTCTATGGACTTTTTTCATTGACTGTTATACCTATACATATTTCATTACATTGACCTTACTCACTACTGCCACTTCTGCTTGTAGCTTTTGAAGCTGTAAATATGATCCTGGGGTACATCAAATTCAAATATGTGCCTATTATTGTTTTCTATATTCTATCAATGCCAGCCCTAACTAAATTTGAAAGCTGTGTGGTCTCAGACATGAGAAAAGAGAGGAGAAGAATTACCTTTGCTGTAATAGCCTTATACCCTTTGTGGACTTGCCCTCAAAGTCTCAGATCTGCGTCTGCTGTGAAATGGATAGTGGTCATCACTGTCTGTCAGGAGTAGAAGGTAGTGTCTCCTCATCCCATCTGTCATCATGCTGTGATTGTTATTGCTGTATTTGTTTACTGTGGGTTTTCTTTCATCCAGCGTTCCCTGTTTGTCTCCTTTATTTCGCTGCAATATCTGGGGAATGAGAGAAAATTCTATGGCCATAGGCATCAGAGAGAGGAGCACGATCAATAGCCACTCTCTGGATCCCCGATCAAAGGATGACCAAGATGCATTACCTTTCGGGGCCTGTTGTCACCGCAAGCTATTTAAGGGCTAAGCCAGATGACAGAGCACGACATCAATGCACCTTCACCACGGGGTCTTGATCAATGTGCTCTTTTTAAAATCAATATGTAATCAATCGGCCACTCTTTTTTTTTTCTCTAATAATTCTTTTTAAAATGATCTTTAAAATAAACCGAGTCTCTTCTAATGGATAAAAACAACAGCAACAACAGAGTTCCAAAGATAACGGTAACAATGATTGTTTTTCTTCTCCTCAGGTGCTCCGTGTGGTGCGTCTGATAAAGATTTCCCCGGCTCTGGAGGACTTTGTGTATAAGATTTTTGGTCCAGGTAAAAAACTAGGCAGTCTGGTGGTGTTCACAGCCAGCCTCCTCATCGTCATGTCGGCCATCAGTCTACAGATGTTCTGCTTTGTGGAGGAGCTGGACCGCTTCACAACATTCCCCAGGGTGAGGAGCCACTTACACTCACCAAAGAAATCTGTAATAGCTGTGATCAAATCTTTAGCTTATTTTTTAAGGTTAATTTGTATAGGAGTTGAATCATGACTCGTGAGTACTGAATACTTAATCTCCAATCGACGCTGAAGTTTAAAAACGGTCTGTCCCATTAAGGGCTGCCCCTAACTTAAGTCTGAGATCTTAGTCTGTCAGTAGTTGTTCGCTCAAATCAATGTTTGACTAGTTAATGTATGTTAAAAATGAAAATTGTTGTCCATGAGTAGAGAGCGTTGTGGAAAATGGGGGAAAAGCACAGCGCCCAGCGTCTTTTCCTCTGAGTGGTCAAGTTGAAAATCTTCAAACTTTTCAGAAAGGCGCTGTTGACGTCACCGGCGCTCTTTTCCAGTGTTTTTGCCGCCTACAGATCGTATCTTGTGCCCACATCCTCTTTGCTTCGTGTCTGATCGGGTAAAAAACTATCTGAAAACATGCAGCAAAAAGTAACATAGCAGTGTTGGTCATACAGCGGCCGTTTTCAACAGACTGTTGTCATAGAGACAGGACGGACGTGCAGCGCTTTTCTTCTTAGCCAACAAACGTTTCATGAAAACACTCCCGAGTGCACAGCCAGCACTTTTCTGCCTGGAAGTGGACACGGGGCCTAAGGTGTCAGGGTTGGGAACACTTGTTAGGATTAAACATTTAGTTCTTTTTTTAATCTAACACAGTAGGATTTTGTCACTTCTGTATCTCAGTCAACCCCCACTTTATACAGTAAGAGAGTAACTTCCCACTGCTGGCTGTGCCTCACACATACATTACATACAAGTTACCGTCTTTAGATTCTTTAGGTTCTTTTGTCTTCCTCAACTTCCTGACTAATTCAAACTTAGTTGGTCAATTTAGGGGCGTCTGTTAATGTTAAATGTAGTTATCTTCCCTGTGAGAATAGGAGGTGAAAATCCCTAAATATAAAGCCTGATGTGACCTCTATTCACATTGTATTTTGCAAGGCTTCCTACAAGTGACATATGGAGTACCGGTAATCAGTTTATCATTGCTTGGACCCTCAAAATGCAGCATTCTGATTATTCGTACTTCCTTTAGTTTGGGGTTTCTGCTTCATTCTTTTCACCTGCGCAGATGATGCAGTCCAAACCAGTAAACGCTCTAAACACTTAAATTAGCTGCTACAAACACACTTGTCTAATTAAACCCTGATGTCTAAGTAATTTCCTCCCACAAAATGAAATGTTCTTAATTTAGAAGATGCAGGTAAAATAGGCAACATAAAAAACGACATGAGCCGTTCCAGGAGGACACCTCAGACGAGCGATGGGGAGGCCTGCAGATGTTGAAGATGGGTGCATGATGGGTCGACAGATGTGGTTCCTCCTTTGATTTTTAAGTGCTCATGAGCTCCTTTCTCTCTCATTAGCCACATCGTTTCATCGTCTGTTTTTTTTTTTATCCTCCCCTCAAACATTTCACTGAACCCAGGCACTGCGGGACACATAGAGACAGTCATAAACAGATGCCACTTGTAGGCTGTATTACCCTTCCCTCACATTTTCCCTTCATTTCCATATCCGTTTCTGCCTCACAAAGACACACATAAGCATGCAGACACACACCGACACCACACACATCATAGCTAATGATGTTTGGCTGTATCCCCTACAGGCAGACCTGTTGCTGGGTTTATCTTTATCTGCAGTGACTGGGACATGCATGGGAGCAGGTGGGAGGGGCTGGGAAGAGGGGGGGGGGGTACTGTCTGGGCGTGAGATGCTAAGGAGGTGGCGCAGGCGTGCCATTTGACTCCAGGGGCCAGAGTGTTGCAGCTGGCTGGTCCCTACACCTTCATGTGACCTCTAACAAGTAGAGAGGAAGCCAGCAGAATAGAGTGAAAAAACATGGCTGCTTGCTCATTTTTTTTCTTCTCTCTATTTTGCTTAAATTAGAAAATATCCCCAACGCTAGCAAAAAAAGTATGTTCAAAATAATGTAAATTGTGTTTTTGAGGGATCTTAAGCAGGTGCTTTCGATTTGTTTTACCCGACAAACAATAAAAAGAAATGTAACTCCAAACGGATTAAAATGAAATTAGTAGATAACTGAATGCATTTACCAGTTCAGTAACCAGTTAAATCCAGTGAACCCCGTTCTAAATGTCCACCCTGAGTGAAATCAAAGAGCTAATTATCTTTAATACGATTAGTTGTTTTAGCCCAAATAGATTTTTGTGTTAACTGCTGGATTAGAAACTTCTAGACGTGTATGCTATGTGTTTTCCTGCAGATGCCTTTAGGCTTAGTAATCCCCACAACAGGCAGCAAATGTCAAAGGTATCATTACTACATTCATTTGTATTTTTAAAATGTAAACATGTTTTTTTTTCCACATTGTTGGTGAAATGTATTATAGTGTGTCTCTGTTTAAACTATGTTTTATACTTACTAATGAAAGCATTGGACTGAGTTCTCACTTAGGGAGTGTCATTGGCTATTTCAGGGGAAGAAGCTTGAGATGCTGCTAACCAATTCCTCCCTTTGTATGCACGTCAGCAGTGTGATATTTGCTCTTCTGTGTAAAAATAACGCATGTTCCAAATGTCACATCTTTCTTTTTTTCCGTGTGTATCTCCTATTTCCTTCCTTTCTCAACCTGTCATTCCCTCTCTTCACCGCTTCCACGCTGTGTACTCGTTTGCCCTTTCTAGCCTTCTGTGTCTCTCACTTTTTTTTCTTACCTCATGTTTCTCTCCCTGTAGGCATTCATGTCCATGTTTCAGATCCTAACCCAGGAGGGCTGGGTGGATGTCATGGACCAGACTCTGGTGGCTGTAGGTCACATGTGGGCTCCTGTAGTCGCCATTTACTTCATCCTCTACCATCTGTTTGCTACTCTGGTGAGGAACTTACTTTTAAAGATAGAAGTCAAATAAGTCAAAGACTGTGAGAGTGTAATTGGGTTTTAGCTTATTACATTGGCTGGAGTATTCTTTTCAAACTCACATTCCTTTATTTTAGTAAAAACAGGTTGAGGAAATTATTGGCAAAAGGGTACATTTATTGTTTTCTTAATGCATTCAATTAGTGCCCGCCATTCCTCTAGTGTGCTCTCAAGTAGTACATCTAATCACAGTTAATCAGACTTGCAGGCGTAAGAAGTGCTGACATTTCATTGTTTGGCCTTCTGATACGGGGAGCCATCAGACAGCACACACAGTCTGAGGATGACTCACACTTCACCCCAGACAGACAGGAAGTCTTCCAGAACAGAGCAAACGACAAATCCAATTACCGAGCAGACTTTGTACTTTTTAAATAGTCTATTTTTGTGTTAAGGCAATCATATTATCATGTTACCAAATTTGTATTCACATCCTCTTGTTGCATTTCAGATCCTGCTCAGTCTCTTTGTGGCTGTCATCCTGGACAATCTGGAGTTGGATGAGGACTTAAAGAAGCTCAAACAGGTAGGAAGCGCTCAGTATGCAACTCAAGAGTCCAGAGAGGGGTGAAAAACATCTCTTTATAATGAAGATTTTGAAGATTTGAGGCATGTCTGAGTTACTTGTTTCATGGGCAATGTTGTTTATAACCCCGCTTTTGTGAAACCGTTCAGAGAAATACACAATTTAACAGAGATTTCTTATTTTTTCTCGTTTTAAAATCAGTAAACGAGAACGTTAAGAATAATCAACGTAATGAGGGTTTTTTTTGTCAGCATGACATGACTTTGCCACGCTAACCCACTCAAATGGTTGATTAAAGTATTTGCTTCACTCACTGATTGTTGCATTTGGTTCCTTGAAGTGGTTAATCTAAACCCAGACCATTTTTATTTATTTATCTGTTTCGCAAGCTCTTCTGTGGGCAGGAACAAGGACAAAGCATTTCACTAATACTAGAGATCAGGGCAACTTCTAAGGTCAATCATATGACCTTGAGTGTTCTATTTGAGTTGTTGCAGTAAATAGGGTCTCCATCCGTCATGTGCTGTACTTTCAGGCTTTTCAGTATCTGACTGTTTCAAGATGGATGGTACATTGATGGTAATTTGAGTTGTTCTCAGACCTTGTGTTCCGTTTTTCTGGGGGTGTAAATGTTAGAAAAGAGGCTGGTAGATATTTAGGACTAAGTTTCAATAGACATAAAACCTAATAAAAATGGTATTATTATAAAACAACAAAATGTCACAGATGAAAGGCTGATTTGTCTGCTGCATTCTCATTTCTGCTTGTTTTCTGCTCCGTGTTATGTAAACACTGAACATTTTGTGTTTCTTCCCTGGGAGGAAACACAGGGTTGTGTTTTATGTGCTCACATGTGGACAGGGAAGTGCTTTCTTCACTCTCACCTTTTTTGAGGGCTTTTCTCGTGAGGTTTGAGTAAGTGGGCAATTCAAAGCAAAACCCTGTTATGTGAGAGAGCTGCAACTTAAACGTTGCACGACACGTACACACAAAAGGCATTGATGCTATATCACTGAGTGGGGGGACTTGGGGAAGCATTTTCTGTCGTTAGATTACACCTAAACCATATATCGTTTTAACATCGCAATTACTGTGCGCGCATGCAGTCACATTGCAGAACGTGCAATGTCATCGAAGTGACCTAAAGCACGTCATGCTCATACATTGTGTTGTCTGATGCAACCAAAAAGTTTTCTTTTTTCCAAGATGAATCTACTAAGAAAAGTCAGTCACAGATACAACATCATGACGCTCAAGGCAAACACACAATTAGGCGTGTGAGTGTATTCAAGCTATAAAAAGCACCTCATCCCGGTGCTCATTAATGCTTTGGCCACATATATGGAACGTAAACAGAGCTGATGGGCCACTGATTGTTTACCTTTAGCGGCTACACCTGTAGCGCACACGGTGGAGTGTTGTGTGTGAGTCATAGGCAGCTCAAGACGGTGAGCTCTCATTTAATTAAAAGTTACAATCACGGGGCAAGTCATGAAACACAACTGCAAGCCAACAGGTTTATTTGTTAGGTTTATGATGAAATGTGTGAATCCACCATGTTTCCTCCTCCTATACTCCATGTGTTTGTCAGAGCTGTCTGTCAGAGGACTGGACCCAGTGTGTGATTAATGTAGGAGAGGGTTTGGATTTGAAGAAAAAGACAGATTTAAAGATCACAAAAATACAAAGAAAAATAGTTTAATTCAAATTTTAATTGATGTTTGTCAAAGGGCACTGCATTTATTTTGTATAATTATTATTTTTTTCTTTTTAAAAAGAACATTTTGGATGCAAATAACATTTTGTTACAGATTAAAATGTAGGAATATATATATTTTCCAAGGCCAAATAGAGAAATATATAAAATGAAACTCCTCTGGTCAGTCTCTGTTTGTGTCCAATGTTTTACATGTTTGCCAATGATCTTAAGCTCACTGGCATTAACAGGTTTGCACACACATGCTCACATTAACTCTGTGTGCTCTGTGTGCTCATCGCTGTCTGCCCGCTCTCAGCTTGCCAGTGACGGTTATTTCCCACCCACAGTTGAGTGATTAGGCGCACTGGCTGTAAAATTGCCTATTTTACAGGTGCTTCATTCACGGATACGCAGACTGACTATAAATAGACCATAGATTGTGATCACCCTCCCACAAGAGAAGGCTTCTGCAAACATTTGGCAAAAGAACCAATGACATGACTATCCTTTCTATAAGATACACACACGTTGGCTAGCGATGAGAAACCAATTATAGTGCATGTGATGAATCATTTGTGTCCCTGTGTTTGATGAACGACTCCATGGAGCTGCTAATGTTTGTTATTTGTCATTAAAGTGACTTGTGTCCATGACAAGCTCTTTTAAAAAGACTGTGTAGAAAGAAAAAAAGTAATTTTTTTCAGCTGGTTGAACTGTTTTGTTCCAGCGAGTGTTATGAGTTTGGAGAGGATATCAATCAAAATTTAGAGGGAGAGTTTGACACACAAAACCCACGTGTGTATTCTCCTCCTCGAGACATTTTTTAATCCTTTCTTCTTCACACTTGGTTGAACACACAGACACTTGCTGTGTTCGAATTAATTGGAAATAATGGGACAACAAATTGGAGCCGAATAAACTATTCAAAGAGTCTGTTCATGCAAATCGTGGGATTTTTGGACTTGGTATTATTGGAAGGCAAATAAAGGAGGCTGTGTGTGGTTTTGCTGGAGAGTGGGATTGAATGCAGAAAACAAATTCATACGGTATTATTGTTGATGGTTCAATTAAGGGACGCTAATGTGTCCAAATGAGCTCATCAAGGGTGCATTTACTGTCATACAGAATAATGGATTCACATTATTAAAAGTATTCAATGACAGTGTTTCTTGACCCAACATCCCTTTCATCGTCTTGATTTATGTCTGTCAGAACAAGTGTTTGGAAACTATTCAAACATGTCAACTCCTTTGAGACACCATTGTATTTTCTTTCTACCCATGAAAGATTTTGATCATACAAGACGTGTGCTTACAGGTTGCTGTCGCTTGTTTGGTGCGTACGTGTCACACTGAAAAGTAACATTTACATGTGCAGCCGAGCTTTGATTGATAAGATCCATCTGCACAGCACAGTTGAGAAAGATGATTGACCATTGTTCTAACAGTTTACTATGTATGTTGATTACTCACAGTGAGAATGTCATGTTTTATGTGAATTCTATATTATACTTGTGCAATACAGTACCATTTTTAATATAAAGTAACCACTGTTTACATGTAACACAGTAGGACTAAACTTACATTAAACTCATGAGTAAACGTTTATAATGAGGTACTTTATGTTATTAAAAGGAGGGACATTTTTTTCCCATCTGATCTATAAGATTCAGACTCTGGTGTTGAAAAATGAAGCCAATGCTAAAGTGAACGTTTTCTGTTTGTTTTTGTTTTACAGCTGAAATAAATGTTTACAGCCTGGTCCCGATAATACATTTGGTATCAATAGCTTGGTTTTTGATTGTTACACGCTGTGTAGGGTTTGATATTTTTCTAAATAAGTGTTCCTTTTGATTATATCAAGCCTAAGAGTTGTTCATAAGTTTGCATAATTAGAAGCATTTAGAGTTGACTGACAGCTTGCTGCATTGTAGCTGTTTGCCAGGAGGCTCAAGTCCCACCTCAGCTCAACTTCTTAGCCTGTTTCATGATTTGATTAAAAGTTAGGTGGAGATAGCTTGTCCAATATGGCAACCACCACCGTTAGAGCTTCATAATGCTTCTTCAGATACCAATGGGTGATGTCACTGAGATTATGTCCATGTTTTTCAACAGTTGAGTCAGACTCTTTTTTGCAACACTTGTAGGGACATTAAAAATAATTAAACTTTCAGGCATTTATTTTTATTTTTTGCATCTGCTTCACTTTTAAAAAGCAAGGCCATCTCCTTCTTGTATGCAGTTTATGACTTATCATAACCCCCGGGTGCAATGGCGGGCTTATTAGCCGTGCCATGCATACAATATATTCACAGTTTTCCTCAGTCAGCCTACAGAGCCACTGTCCCATGCTGGGAATTCATTTTTAGTTCCAAGCATAATAGGTTTTTAAAATAGTCCTGTGAGTATGTTTTTCTGCAGCGTCAGTAGTTGCATATAGACAAGGAAATACCTGTGAGTCATAACGTATAAAATATTACACACCGTAGAGGCCAAACACTCTGTTTGGCTGCAGGTATAGGACTACCTCATGACTCACAGAGCTAAAAGTAGACACATGTGGTAACAACTGCATAAAAGTAAAGCACCTGTGACTGACTGCACACAAAAAAAACTTCTATGAGCATTCTAAAGCCAAATTTAAACGCTTTAACTTTTATCTGCCAATATATTTTTATTGCTTATATCTGTTCTCAGTGGAGCATTTTTTTTAAACTGATCAGCTCGGATTGTTACCAGGCAACACATTTTGGTCGTCATCATAACGTCATCAGAACTAGTTTTATATTTCCACCTGTCACTACATATGAGCTACTTTCCCATCAGTTTGCCTAACCAGGTGTATGTGCGTGTGGGTTTTGTGGAGCAGCAGCAGTGTGCTACGTCTGCCCATGTTGCTGATTCGATAATGACATCCTCAATAAGGCTTGTAAGCCAAAAAACATCTGTCATCATTTGTATGCTGATTTCAGTCCAGCCTTTCAGGGGAACGACTTACATCTGTCAACCCCCGACAGACCATTTGTCTTGATTAGGTGTTGTTCATCTGAGAGTCTTAACTTAAAGCGTCAGGGGGCTTGTGGGTAGCCTCATTGAACTGATCAGCGTTATGGCTTGTGCTGAAAGATCTAAATATCTGCTACACTGATGTTTTAGGTGAACTGTTGGAAAGTAAATCTGTTATATTGCAATCACATCCTTAAAAGAGCAGTTGTTGTTGTTGCATGCAACACACAAAATGTTTTGATGTTTTCGTGCATATAAAGAGAGGTCAATAACAAGTAGAGAAAGGAAGGTAAGCAGGGATGTAGCAACTGATTTATTCCATCATAAAACAACCAGGAGCACAGGAAGAAGCAGGAATTTCTTGATAGCACAGACACAGACACACACACACACACACACACACACACACACACACACACACACACACACACACAGAGATGAATGTGTGCACCAGTGCATGCTTCACTCATCAGTGTTGATTAGGATAATGCATTTATTGCGTGAAATTAGGTTTGCTAGAAATTCTTAATGAAATGAGTCCTGGGATAGGAGAAAAGTAGACAGCTGAGGAAAACGGAAGTGAAGGGAGGAAGTAGACCCCCACCCACCACCACCACCACCAACTTGCAATCACAAACATATCAGCCCCAGGGGCCGATTGCATCGACAGGGTGATTAGTTAGTTACCTTAAATGACCTTAGTTAAGCCCTGTTGGTGCAATTGGCCCGCTGTTGTGTTTCTGCTCATTGATAATGTGAAACATGGGAAAGCTTTTAACTGCTCTTGAAATTTAATTTAGAAACATTTCAGCTTTGCAGTATAAAACGGATTGTTTGTCCGTGCTCGTGTTGCAGTTGTTGCTGCGTAAACAAAATAATCATGAACACATTTTCACACATTTTAAGAATGAAAGTTTGCAAAGATCTGCAGGTGCATACTTCAGTCTCTTAACACATGTTCAAAACTTGTCAACAAAACAGGCTCAGGGAGAAACCCGAAACAACTAGCAGTTATTGCCTCCTACAGCCCAACATTTTGAAACAGTACTTGGGCTAAGTGGGATTGTCGACTGGTAATGTATTCAGAAGATTGTTGTAAAGGGATTTCCACGTTTTAAAAAAATATATATTCTACAATTCACTTCAAAGCGACATACATCAGAGAGTGAGTACAACACTAATCCATTCATAAACTGTCACCAAAGCAGCGGGAGCAATGCAGGGTTAAGCGGGGATCGAACCCTCGACCTTCCAGTTGAGAGGCGACGACTCTACTAACTGAGCGACAGCTGCCTCTTTTTCTCATAGAGTATCATTGCCTGGTATTTTCTTTGAGCTCAAAATACACTTGTAGACCAGATATATTACTTTGCAGAAATTGTGCACGATCAATTGAAGAGAATTGTTTTGTTCCTTCATTACAGCTTTTGTACGGAGATTTGAAAGGAATATGCCAATGTGACAGATTGACTGACTGACTGACTGACTGACTTTATTGTCCCCAATAGTGTGTTCAGCTTCAGATTCAGATTTGTGCCAATGCAAGTCAGCAGATAAAACTGTTATTTTTCTGTGTCTGGAATTTTTCAGTTTGTCATGTGAAACAAAAGAAAAGCTGAAATATGGACCCTGCTTATCCACGTAATATGAGTGTTATTTTCATCGCTGGACGACAACCCTGTAGGAGTATGTAAAGCTCCTGTGAGGAGTTTTAGCTGCTTATGAAATAGACTGAAACGAATATACCTCTGTGTGGGAGTCAGACGAGGAGATTAACAGCAAGCCGCCTTTGTTTATAAGATACGTGAAATGTCTGATTGTTGAAAAGATTTGAGGATATGCTTTTTTGTCATGCTACAACGCTCCAATGTAACCTCTGCTGATAGGGACCATAACGCTGCAGCTGTTTCTATGCATGCATCTGCAATGTGCAACCCAACAAACGCCTTTTTTTCCATCAGAGGGAGAAAACAAGGACGAGCCAATGGCTGCATTTCATATGAAAAAACAACATCGTCTCTCCGCCTGTTGGACGTTGTTATTGCTCCGCCTTCATCTGTGGTGTCACAGGTGGGTGGGCTTTGTGATGGGAGAGAGCGATGGTGCATCTCCATCCAACAAATCATTCCTGCCCACAGAGCAACACTGCAGGAGCGAGGGGAGGTGCAGGGAGAGGGGAAAATGTTTATCCTGAGCTGCAAGATATCAACCAAATAGAAAGAGGTGTTTACCCCCGAGGGCAGTGATGACGATGATAATGTGTGTAAGAGTGTGTGTGTGTATGAAAAGGAATTGTTAGTGGGGATACATTTTTTGTGCACACTTTTTTTTTGTGCATTTTTGTATGTGTTTGTGTGAAAGTGGAAATGTGTGGCAATCAAACAGGTCCTGAGGCCAGGTAGATGAGTCATGAGGAGTACTTTTGGGAAAGTTAAAAGCACAGGCACAGAGCGAGGAAAAGCTAAAGGCATAGCTACTGTGGCTCTGTCTACAGTCCGTGTGCATAATACATGCAGACAAATAGACGTTTGAATCCCTTTCCGGTTGACCACGAAAACCTCTCACTTTGACCTCTGACATTTTCTTTTGTCTTCTTCAAAGTGTGCCATCCCTCTGAGCCGGGGTGTATTCTGGGAGACACACTGTATCTGCTCTTAAGGCACAGTAATGTTTTTCAACTCAGTTTGTCCTTATTGTAGCCAAAATGAGGGCATGTGGGCTAGCATTTATATTTTCTTGGTCAGTCTTAAGGTCATGTTTTATTTAGAGATGCACATATGTTTTGGTTGAACATTGGTATCCGCTGATTTCGGCCCTGTTGACAGTTATGGACCCATCAGCAAAAAATGTGGCATGCACTAACATCAGTAGCCGCTGCTTATCCGTTGTGTTATATCAATTTAATTCTGGAAGGCTATTATGACTAAGTGCTGATTCAGGGAGGAGGTTTTTTATTGAGCAGAAGAAGTCACCTGTTGGACAAACTTTGATCGGTTACATGGTGAAATGTGAGAAAAAGTGTTGTCATGGGGAAGTATTACACCGTTTCTGAGAAAGATCAGTGACATGCTGTTTGTAAGAATTACAAAGAAATAATGCAATTTTTTTTTTTTCAAATTAACTTTTGATTGAATTGTTATTTTCAACATCAGCTGTATTGGCTCTGATTGGTGCATTTCTACAGTAGTTCTGGTCAAGTTCAGAGAAAGTAATGGTTGATTGATAAGCCATTGTTATTGTAGCCAGCAGATATCTGAATGGGTCTTTGGATGGGTGACAACAAATTAGTGCACTTTAATGCTGGATATATTGCATTTTAAGAACACCAAATTTCACCTTGCCTATCCATTCTTTAGATATCAATAAAAGATCTGTTATTCACCCTAACACCAGCTGAATGTCAACTCCAACACTTTTTCCCTGATGGAGAAATGTTGTCAAGTTGTGGTCAGTGGGGTGGGGTGCTATCCTTTGTCACATTGGCAACAATATAGCCTCATGAAGCGGTGTTGCCATTGGTTCCATCCACATACTTTTATTGCGCATACACAGAATCCTCTGTCCTTGGCCTTTTTTTTTTTTTTAGGGCAGACCCACAACTGCCTAGGGATAGGATTTCCACTGCACTCGCTCGAGGATAATTGTTGTGCTCAGAGATCGATTCCTGAATTGTCAGAACAAGTTTGGTCCAGTTTCAAGCTGCAAATGTCAAAGAGGACTGCTTTGTTTTATAGCCTGTACCAGCTAACCATGCTGCCATCTAGTGTACGAGCTACACATGCAAAAAGTTGAATGATGAGATGTTGGTGTTCAAGGATTTATGGCTCTACCAGACAGATGTGTGTGTGTGTTAATGATTGCCTCTGTGTGCGGCAGAGGTTCGTGTACGCATCAATTGGGATCTGAAGGCGTATAATGCATGACTTCTCTCTCCCATCCCCAATTTATTATCAGTTTAACCGACATGTTTTCGAGGGAGAGCTCAGTAACAACATGAACATCCTTAAGGAAACACTGTGGGGAGTTCCAGCCGCCACAGACAGATGGTGCGATGTGACACAGAGGTAATCAGATTGCTGCCCCCAGCGTGTCAGGCTTGTCAAAACCGGCGTGGAGAGACGCATGGCACTGACAGTGTGTGGTCGGCTGTGGAGTTGCGTCTATCTTTTTGCTCCATATTTGTCAGCGAATGTGGCATTGATGGTGAGAGATCAAACAGGAGTAGGAGGAGGGGGGGTGAAGGCAGTGAAAGAGGTAAAATAAAAAAGAGTGGAGAAAAAGGAGGGATTTTTTTGGGGAGGGGGGTGTAGATGATGTTTTGGAGTAGTCACTGTTCCACAGCTGTGACAGGAAACTTCTCTTTTCCTAACACCTGAGAGAGAATGATAGTGTTAATCAGGGAAGCCTTTGTGCCTTTCTGACGGTCCTACTCAGCTGAGCAGGTAACGGCTGATGAGCCTCCCAGCTCCACCAGCATGCCAACTCCAAGCACCTGAAAGAGTAACCCTGCATTCATGGGGTGTCGGAAGCAGACAGAAAAACGTATAAAATGTATAAGAACACCTGCTCAAGTTGGAACATCAACTCGGAAACTCGGGACAGAATTAGGTGCCCAAGTTGTCGACTTGACGTCATCTCGTGGATGTTTGAAGATGTTTTGTTAATGTGAAGATACTTTTTATTAAGTCACGTAGTGCACACCAGCTTTTTACTCAAATATAACTTGTAACAGTGACGTTCCACACATCGTCTTCGTAGCACCCATGCTGTTTGTTTGTTTGTTGTTATTAAATGTCGACTTTCCGACTTGAAAGCACGTGAACACACTGAAGTCAGGACAACGTCTTCCCAACTCAGAAACTGAGACCAGCAGAGGAGCACATGAGTGCAGCATAAGACTGAGTACTGAGAGAGAAGCAAGCATGCAGACAGGCAGAGTGGGAGCAGAGAGGGAGGGAGGGGTCGTCACAGCATGTGTTTGCATTTGGGTCGCCGTGTTTTTACACGTGCAGTCGTGCAGGCTCTCTCTAATTCATTCACACCTAGAACTGAATGTACGTTTTTGTGGAGCAGAATTTAGTTTGATCAAATGAGTAATGGAGTGGTTGTGTTATGGCTTCCCACCAAGGATTTCATTATTTATGAATTAAACTAAAAGCCTGTCCTCCATTTGCGTGATTAAAGGACAAAAGTCACATTTGGGGATTTAGTGGAGGAGAAGAAAGGCGAGGAAGATGGAAGAGGCAGAGGAAAGAGCAGCGTGTTTCTTAGAGGTTCAAAAAACAATGTGCTCTTATCTTTATAATGTCACCTTCAGTTTTGTATTGGACGACACTCCAGGCCCTGTGCCCCTGCTACTGTCTGTTTGAAACCTAGCATTAACACACACAAACACACACACACACACACACACACACACACACACACACACACACACACACACACACACACACACACACACACACACACACACCAAACATACTCGCATGCACAATCAAACACAGTCAGAACATTATCTGTATTTAAAATGACTTGTTTGTTGCATGTTTGCTCTTGGCTGCAATCACAGATTAATTTTGCTCAGAGAGTAAATGTGTCTTTTCTGTAAACTCACCACTTGAGTTTATAATCCTGTAAACAGATGGTGCGGAACAAAAAAAGAAAAGATATGATGCAAAAATGGAGGAAAACAAGGGACTTTTATACAGCCTTTTCAAAGCATTTTCATTCTTAAAAGCACTGGCTTAGATATAGATTGAACAGGGACGACTAAGCAAAGAGTAACAAGTTGCAACCTGTTGATTTGTTCAGTTTCAGAGTAAATGTCTCCAATGATGTGTCGGATTAAATGTAGATGAAAATAAAGATTTCATGGTGCTTGTCTAGATACAAAAATGTTTTGGTAGATATTTTCTGATGTTGAAATTCATCGTTTATTGAAAAGAAAAAGTGAAAACATTTCATGACCCTTTTTTGAAAGTTAACTTTATTTTCCATTTGTACACTTTATTGAGAGCATTGAATGGAGGCAGGCAGGGAACATGTGGAATGAAAAGGGGAATGACACCTGACAAAGGGTTTGCAGCCAGGCATGCTGCCATTCAGGGAATCAAATTAGCGCCTGCCACCTGCCAGACACAGGGGCAAGATTTCAGGCCACCTGCCACAACTGCATACAGGTTTTCATCATATTTATAGATGTGGTTTAATGTTTAATTGACACACAGTTTGGTTGAGTGTTATCTGGGAAATCTGTATAAAATAGTGTTATTAACTCAGTGTTTATTCTTTTAAATCATTTTACATAGATCTTAGAAGATGCAGACTTAAACACATCGTCCAGTGGAAATGTTCAGTGACCTGCCAACGTGTTATGTAAGCAAAAAAAACAACTATTTTCAGACCTGTTTGACATGAATACATGGCAAGAGCTTTAACCACATGCCTCCAGACGTCATCACAGCACAAGACCTGAACACAATCCCCCCAGATATATAGTGCTGGATGTTGATGAATGATATATCTGCAGTTGTTTTGGGTGTTGGGGGTAGCTAGCTATTAGAGGTTTACAGGCTGTGTGGCTTTACAGCAGCTCCATAGCACGGCTCATTACCCAGCTAATGAGAGGAGAGGGCGACCCCGCTGACTCGCTCTCAGCTCTTCCACCCCTGGGTGTTACAGCTCGACTGGCCCCGAGGCCTGGGGAACCCAACCAAGACCGAGGGAATGTAGAGTGTATAAGTGGCAGGGACCACACATGCTTATACTTTTAATATTTTAAAGCTGTTTTGTGCCTTCGATATAGCAAACTAACTTACTGAATGATTGATTACACATAAAGTCAGGCTGGGCAGTCTGTGATCACACATGTACATGCTCGCACACATCCACAGCTGTTTTCTGGTGATGTTGGTGAATGGCAGGCTCTGATGTCTGAATGGTAAAATGCAGAAGATCGTACATACCCTCCTGCAGACACTCTGGGAGTGTGTGTGGGCAGCAGTTGTGTGGGCGGCTGCTCATCAGTTCCTCGTTGTTCTGGTGGCTACTAACACAGATATTCATTCTTTCTCTTTTCAAGCCTCTGAGGCACTTTTACTGGTCTGATCGGAGAGTTGAGAGGAATTAGACATATAACGAGTATTTATTGGCATACTGAGTCAACAACTACTGCTTGTAGTTTATGCTAAAAGGCACAGATGAGAATTTTTCAGAGAGGTCAAAGATTTTGACTTTTTCTTTTTGTACAGACATAGCTGTGATTTGGTTGTGTTTTTCTCCCTGTTGTTAAAAAGCTATGAGGTCATTTTGAACTTGTTGCTGCCTCAAATTCGGATAAAGGGGTGTGTTTGCCTACTTGCAGGTCAGCTTGAAGCATAGCATGTTTGGGTCATATTACAGTGTTTCCCCTACCATTATATTGGGTATAATGGTAGGGGAATCTTTTTGAAAGATTTATTTTTGGGCTTTTTGTGCCTTTATTGTAAGGATAGGATAGTGGATAGAGTCGGAAATCAGGGAAAGAAGTCATTTAAGGATACCTTTCCGAGAGAAAAGGACAGCTGTCATTAAAAGTAACACCAAGATTCCTTCAAGTGTTTGTGTCGTTGTGTCGCCGTGTCGGCATGTCGGCTTGTCCCCACCCCCCCAACGCTGTAACCTAGGGGAAACACTGTATTAGTATTATTATCTTCTGAGAAAGCCTAAAATGCGGCTAAGGTATTGGCAGACGTGCCAGTCGATGTTAATTTTTCAAAAAAAGTAGCTTACAATGCGGTAATATGTATCATAAATGCCAATAGCAAATACTGCTTAAGAGCTGCAAAGAAGAACGGATTTTGGGTTGATTAGCTTGTCACCATTGTCGACTCCAACAGTGAAATGCTAGCACAGAGTGTACAGCTGTAGAGATGTTCCTCGCGACTTAGTCCTCGATCCTTGATTAATTCCTTAATAAAGTTAATAGAACACTCATTAAACAGTCAAACTGAGCACAATTTATTTAACATTGTTAAACACAGGATCACAGCGTCTGCAGGTAAACGGTGTCAGATTGGTTTGCAGAGTGCTGCTAACGTTAGCAGTGCTAGCACCGCCAACCCTCGGCCCTTCCTGCTGGTTGACGTCCACATGCCTCTGGTGGTTACGTCTTGCTCCGGCCGATATGTCAGTTTCAAATGACAAATACAATTGAATCTTCATTTTCTAGATCAAAACACTCTGCACTAAGAGATGCTATACGTCCACTGTGCTGGTCGACATCCGGGTAGTAGAGTACTAATGCAGTGTGGCAAAAGCCGTTGAGCGGAGGGACACAACCGCTAGGACTTCAGTTAAGAGCCGAACTGCCGCTAACGTTAGCTCAGCTTGCTTCTAGCTGCTCAGCTTCTCTTAAGAAGAGTCTTGTCTGGTCCTGCAGCTGTGTATTAAAGCTGCTTCAGTATGACAGCCTGAATGTCTTCTATGGTACCAACCTTGTCATATGAAGGCATTAAAAGTAAATGCACTAGTAAGTACTGCCATTATTCAGGAGTTTTTTTTCCATTCAAAAAAGTCTTTCGCACTTTTTTTTAAATGCCATCATCCCTGCTGGTTTTCATTCCACATGGTATTAGACTCTTCAGCAGCTCTGAGACCATTTTAATGCTGACCACTTTATCTCCTCCCTATGCACCCCACTGAATTATGGCTATGACTGAACTTGCTCTAATGCTGCTGATGGCCAGCATTCTTTTTTTTATTTTTTATTTTTTATTCTTCTCTCCTTCAGCGTTGGTCAGGTAAGCTGCAGAAATCCCAGACGGAAAGCTCCCCAGCTCAGCCGAGCCTGAAATTGGCTTGAATGGAGGGGGAAGCAGCGGCAGGTCACCTGAATGGGTCTCCAGGCAAAAAACATTAGTCTCGGCTCTATTGTTACACCAGCATACACTAAATCTCCTTTGTGGCAAGCCACACACTGCTTTTGATTTATAACCCATTGACTTTGACAAAAAAGAGAAACACCAGAGACATATTCATACAGTAGGTGAAATGTACAGATGAGTCCCATGCACAAACACACACTAAGTAATAGATCATACCCGCTGACCCCCCGTGTTTTTGGGAAACGCAGCACCATTAGCTATTTAGCTAATGGTGCTGTCTTTGGGTTCAACTAGCAGCAGTGTCAAATATAATCTCAAAACTCTGTTTAAGCGTCCACACACTTCTCACTTCTAATAGGAAGAAAGAATCTCCTCAGTCTAAAAGTTCCGGGTACTTTTGTTGGAAACGCAGCTACAGGCCGCAAAGGGCACGCTCCATAGTAAGTCTCAAATGTGTAACTGCATATTAAATGATGTCCTTGTGTATTTGTTAGAGACAGTCTTTCCTCTTGTATGATACAGTAACACGTAAAACCAATAATCTGTAGAAAATCGATCTCGCTCGTGGGCTCTTCTCCTGAGCTCTTGCACGTCTTATCGATCTCATGTATTGACCAGATGGGAAGGTCCAGGACCATAGTGATTTATGGCAGTTTACTTGTGAACCCACTCAAATCTTTCACAGATAAGCCTTACACGGTGTCAGTGGTAAGGACACTTTTATTTTACTTTTTACATTATTAGCCTCCTGGACATCCTCTGCTGATTTGTAAAGCATCATATCACTTCTTCAAATGAAAAACATCTTATTGGTTCATGGAGGAGTGGATTCTGATTTGCTTTCCTGGGGTAAATTGGAATTAAATTCAGTGCCTTCTCATTTATTTTCACAGTAGGTGGGTTCCCAGATGCAGCATATAAATAAATAAACACATAAATTGAAGCACATGAAGAAGTGTGCATCACTCACACATAGTAATCTTTTAATGCGAAAAATATTTAAAGCATTTTTTTTTTTTTTTTTTTATATCAAAGTGTGCTCCTGTCAGTGCAGCTTTCTTTTCTTTTTTTTCCTGGGAAGTAGAAAGGAAGGAGATCAGAGAGGGAAGGAGGCAATGAACAGAATCTAACGTTAAAACCAAGGAAGAGCGACCGTGCAGTGTTGTATAAAAGATGCGGATTGATGCTCTCTTTGACAGGAGTGAGCAGACTCTTTTTTTTCAACGGTAGAAAAAAGTTAAGAACAATGGATAGCACAGAAAGTTTTGCTTTAACAAGACACTGCTGCAGATAAGGGCCTGAAGCCTCGGATAAACTGTACATCTCGCTGAGTTGGCCCAATTGATTAGGACCTTTGGGAACAGTATGGCCCATATTAATTCTACACTGTGTGTGTGCGCGTGTGTTTTTGTGTGTACGTGTTTGTTGTGCATGCTCGTTTGTAGACATTTTGTTTGCGTGTGTTTTGCTTGCTGGGAATTTCAGCAACCAAATGTAAAGTTACTATATAAGATGACTGCAGCACTTTCTACAAGTTTCACACAGAGAGCTGCAGCACTAAAGGAGCTGAACACATTTTCATTTTCATTTTGATGTGGGAATAGTCTTAAGACAGTGATTCGTTTAATCCACTATCCACTCGTGTGGTTGTTTTTATGCCTCGAAACATGTTGTCTCCTGCTTATTTTTCCATGTGGGTTCCTCTTTCTCTCTTTTTCGTGTTTTAGTTTTCATGCTCTGTTTCCATCCATCTCTTCATCTCTCCATCCCGTGTCTATCTTGGGATTCAGAATATAGACAGAAAGCCTAGGCAAGCAAATACTGATGCATAATTCTGTCTTCACAGCATGCCACTCACCACTCATCCCACTCAGGGTAAAATAGACGCTCCTATATTTCAGTCTTTTTTGGAAAAAAAATAAAATAGATGGGCAGATTTCCATCCCCTCCTTTGTCAGGTTTCTCCTTCCACTGGCTGTTACCTCCTCAATATGAGGGGCCGTTCCAGTCATTCGAGGACTTGCAGTCAGACGAACGCTGACAGAAATTCCATTGCACATGGAAAGTGTTTGCATTGCAAGACAGAGAGACGTTCAAAAACGCGTGACTGACGGAGAAAAATTCAGCCAGCCCAGTCAATATGTCTCACAGCGGTTCCCTGCTCTGCATGATAAGCTGCCACTCACCATCGCTCCCTAATCTGTAATGCATCAAGGGTTATCTCCAGGCACCCAGACAGAGAATACCTGCAAGGGAATTTCACCCAGCCTCCCCATATGTAATTAAATGGAAATAATTGTTTCCATTTCCCTTTGTCATCTTTTTTGTTTCACCAGACTGCACATGTGCAGGCTGTTCTGTCTCGACCCTTTATTTGACGTTTTGTCCATTAACCACTCCAAAGTAATCTTTTCTTTTTCTTTTGTTGCCTTCTCCATTCTTTTCTGAAAAGTAAGTGGGATCTCATGCTAAACGTGGTTGTCTGTGCACTGTGTGGTGTGATTGTGTGCTGGTGTAGGTAAGTGTTCTGCTGCCATCATCAGGCAGAAACATTAAGCTGCACTCATCAAACCCTGATAAAACCTTTCTCTTGCAAAAATCAGGCTAAAGCTCAGCCTTCCTCTCCTGAAATACCATGGGTAACTTCATACATTTCTGTACAGTAACTGCTTCCTTCTTTCCCTTTAATATCTCATTTTAATCCCTCTCTTCTACATTTTCATCCAGTGGCTGACTCCCCCTTGCATCTTATCGTACTCTCTGTCCTCTGCCTAAACTGGCTCTTTTTCTCACTTCTTCTAGCTCAAGCAAAGTGAAGCCAACGCTGACACCAAAGAAAAGCTCCCTCTGAGACTCCGGATCTTTGAGAAGTTTCCCAACAGGCCTCAGATGGTGAAGATCTCCAAGCTCCCTTCTGATTTCACTGTTCCCAGAATCAGGTACACAGTCAAGTTATACAGCATCTTAATCAACCTAAATGTGTGTTTTGATGCTAAAGGTTGTTAAAGCCCTGCTGTATAACCATTCTTATTTTATTTGCGCTCATATGCATGCTCTTCTTGTCTTTATACCGCTGCACCACTTGAATTTCCTCACTGGGGATCAATAATGGATAATATTTTCTTATCTATTTAGAACGTTTTTTGGTCAAAGTCATCTTTATAATCATGCTTTGTCATTTCTACTGGACATACAGACAAATCAACAAATTGTTTCTTTTCGACCCATGGTGCAGAGAATGTTATAATACAAAAATACAAAGATTGCATTATGTCACAATGAAACACATCAATGGCTCTACATTATCATGAAGCCTGCTTAGGTTACAAGACAGATCGACTCAAAAAATAAAATAATAAAAGGCAAGGGCAGTTGAGTCCGCATCCGCACATCGGAGAACAAGTTTACTGATTTTGTGGCTTATTTTGAGTCATTTAAGTCAGATGAAGTCATAACACTCTGGGATGTCTCGATAACTGAAGGCTGGTGCTTGTGCTCGTGCATGAACTGTACCATGCGGGAGCACACCTCTTCCAAGTGTACCAGGGCCAAGAAAGTGTAACAACATGGAGACCAACAGGCACTATGGTTGCAAAACCTGTATGCATTTTTCGGCATTAACTCCATATGTCTTTAGGGAAAGTACCAGGAGAGGACATTTGATACCTGCTTGTGGTAGACCCAAATGTACTCAGCCAGAAAAACAGTTAGTCTGCAACACATTCTATTGTATCTTGTGCAGTTTTCAGCAGGAGAACCTAACTGTGTCCAACAAAGTAGACATAATCAGTTTAATCATTTAGTTGCTGATTAGTGCACAGAGAAGTACTTCACTCCCCCAGAATGCCCCCCTCCCCTGCAGCCCATCTGCCGGGCCACTGCAGCAAAGAGCCTCCCCTGACATAATCTGCAGCAAGAATATGCACCATGATGGTTTGGCTATATTATAGCCTTGTTAACACTTTGAATACCTTTAAACACATAGATTATTACAGTAGGAAAGCATGCATCACAATTCAATGTTTTATGTGTATATTCTTTTGTTGTGCACTCCAGGGAGAGTTTTATGAAGCAGTTCATTGATCGACAGCAGCAGGACACCAGCTGTTTGTTCCGACGTCTCCCCTCCGCCTCATCCTCCTCCTGTGACCACTCCAAACGCTCCGCCATCGAAGACAACAAGTACATTGACCAAAAGGTACTTTCACATGATTGTTCTCTCTTACTCACACCTGCTCTGTCTCTTCTACACAATAGAGGATAAAAAGGTAATAACTTTTCTTATTGCTGTAGACACAGGAGATAGATCACAGCAATAAGAATTACAGCAGCAGTGTTTTTGATCTTCATTGAACAAACTGCCAAGAAATGGACTCTCACTGTTCGCTCTCTCAGCTTCGCAGGTCAATTTTTAGTATCCGAGCTCGAAACCTGCTGGAAAAAGAAACTACTATCAATAAAATCCTGCGGTAAGAACACAGCTACACCTCCTAAGTAAGCTTTGCTTTTGTGAAATGTAGGTACAACTGAGATTATTTAGGTCGCATTTAAGGGTTCTTTCATAAACATTTCAATTTGGGGCGCCGATGGCCTAACAGTCAGGTCAAGGCCTCATGTACGCTGGCTATCCTCCGAGAGGGCGGCCTGGATTCAAATCCGACCTGCAGCTTCTTTCCTGCATGTCATTGCCCACTCTCTCTCCCCTGGTTTCTTATTCTATCTACTGTCCTGTCAAATAAAGGCACAAGAGCCCAAACATATCCTGTATATGCGTCCATTTTGGCGCCCCCTGTGGACAAAGTGGTGTGTCTTAACTCTTTGCTGAACTTGTCCTTTACATGTTTAGGTAGTAAAAATCCTATCCTGCTTTTTTTTATCGGTCAATCGTTCAACTAATTGTAAATATTTGATTTGGAAAATGTAACGAAGAAAAAAGTATTTTTCATCTGTTTTGTTAACGGTCTTGTATGACACCTACCCCATAGAAGCAGCTATGAACATTCAAACATCACCATATATAAATGGTCCATCTTATCGCTTATGGTCCTGTTTGCTTTTGTAGGTCATAGAGAGGCATCACTATTCATTTCAATCTGTTTGATTACCAGGTAAAAACTCCTCACAGCAGCTTTAAACAATGGCAGATTGTGCTCAAGAATCGAAAAGACTTAGCCCAATTTTAACCCACATGTGAGGACACGTGTAGCCTGCAACTTTAAACAGCTCCACATTTATGACTCTCAGTTGTTTGTGTTATTTTATTATTAATCAGGACATCATAAGATTTGGGCTTGACACCATCCTCAGAGATCTCAGCTCGATGTGTTTAATATGTATCATCCACAGTCATGGAACACATGCCAGCCTTTGTGTGGGTGAAAGTAATAACGTGTGTGCATATTAGATGTAGCGCTCCTGCTACAGCACTCTGATATTGTTAATTTCTCTCTCTCTCTCTCTCTCTCTCTCTCTCTCTCTCTCTCTCTCTCTCATGCACACACATATTAAGACACACACAGACCCACTTCAGACTCATTTACTGTCATGTGGAGGTAAATGGACAATTCACTGTTTAGCACGGCAGAGCTGGCACTAAGTGTAGATTATCTCGCCGGCACCATGTCCAATCTATCCTCCCCACCCCACCCTCCCTTATTCAGTCAGTCTGAAGGATAGACAGCATATCAGCAGTCATAACACGTTCTGTCTGGCTTGTCGTCTTACACACAAACACACAATTAGGCTCTCACAATCGTACCAACACACACACACACACACACACACACACACACACACACACACACAAACAATGCAGCATACGCAGGCACTCATGCATGCTTACTGCCAATAAACAAGTAATCACTCTGAGTCTCTCTAATGATTAAGGTACACATGCTGCTTGTGCCCACAGTGTCATTAGCTCTGTTCTGGTACATGACTCTGCTGTTAGCCAGGACAGGCAGGGATGCCCACACACACACACACACACACACACACACACTGACTAATGGAATGATTGGATCCTGACAGCCTGGGCCGCGTCTCATATGGGCCAAGAATGAGGAAAGCCAAATATAGCCTTTTATTCAGAAACATGGACCAGATCCAGCTGTGTTCTGATCACACACACTCATATTTTTCAGTGTATTGATCACAAGGAGAGAAAAATAAATTATGTCTGTGTTTGTGTTTTTTCCAGTGCTTGTACCAGACAGCGTATGTTAAGTGGATCCTTTGAAGGCCAGCCTGCCAAAGAACGCTCCATACTCAGCGTCCAGCATCACATTCGGCAGGAGCGCAGGTTTGACAACATGCACGCACAGATACAGATGTAGACTAGTACCTGAACGTTAGAGATGCACTGATACCCATTTTTTAAGTCGACTACTGTAACTGTTTTTTTCCGTTATTTCCTCATAACCCTTCCTGTGTTTTTCTAATGCTCATTGGATTGGATGTTTTTAAATTGATTTTAATAGTCTCTCCTCTTGAAACAAATCTGTGTGTCCAGCTAGGGACTTCTTCTGTCCAATAATAAAACCTCTTCTCTGAATCAGCACTTAGTTATACTAGCTTGTTTGCATGAAATTGGTGAGACCCAACAGATACACATCGGCCACTCACATCGGTGCATGCCACATTACGATGTCTGTCATCAAACCAATACTGGCTCATACTGATGTTCCATCGATACATCTCTACTGAAAAGAAGTACCCATGATCCTCTCTGTGTGTCTGCAGGTCTCTGAGACACGGCTCAACCAGTCAGAGGATCAGCCGAGGGAAGTCGCTGGAGACGCTCACCCAGGATGTAAGAAAAAATACACACAATATTCATATACTGGGAATAACTGTTTGAACTCCTCAAGCGAGGTAAAAGTTGTTTTAGCATTTCACTGTTATTGCAAAGGATAAAATAGTTTTGAGATTTTATTTTGTTTTTATCTTTACGTCATTTTCACCTTTTGTCTTAGTTTTGTTTCGCTGGTATATTTAACCAGAGAAGAATGTACAAAGACAAAAAATAAAAACATCATCTTTATAGATTTTACCTTTTTGTTACTTTGGGGACTGTTTCAATTATTTATATTATTTATTATTTTAGTTATTTTGTATTTGTAAAGCCTCATTTTATGTTTTTTTTTCTGTGAACAGGAGATTTTTTTGACTTATTTTTCATTATTTCATTGCTTTTCATTAACACTAACAACCTTGTTCCAAAGATTATCTAGGACATACAAACATATAAATGAACCATAAAACAGATCCTTTATTACCTTCATTGTCTTGTTTCTAGCATTCAAGTACCGTACGCTATCGTAACGCACAGAGAGAGGACAGCGAGATCAAGATGATCCAAGAAAAGAAAGAACAAGCAGAGATGAAAAGGTAACAACACACACATACGCTTAAAATCAGCTTGGATGTAAGTTTTGAAAAAGGATAAGCAACATTTAGACCTTGCTGTTTTATTGATATTTGTTGTTTTTCTTTGTCTCCCTGATCAGAAAAGTCCAGGAGGAGGAACTGAGAGAAAACCATCCATACTTTGATAAGCCTCTTTTCATCGTGGGCCGGGAGCACCGCTTCAGGAACTTCTGCCGGATGATTGTTCGAGCTCGCTTCAACGCGTGAGGAGACTCTTAGTAGTCTGCATATTGTCTGAATATGTTTTATAGTCTCTCCTGACTCTCAATAGCCACAAATGGGGCTTCAGCACTGAATATCTGTTTAATGTAACCATCAAAGGTATTTACATATAAACACCTGGCTCTGATTTCTTGATGCCAATGTCATGCTGATTTTACAAAATGTTACAATTCATTTTATTCGTATGAATTCAACTCTAGATCCAAAACGGACCCCATAACAGGAGCGGTGAAGAACACCAAGTACCACCAGCTGTAGTAAGTGTGATGAATTATTGATCCCTTCACTGCTTATTGATCTGTTGGTTCTACATGAGTGAAGTCCTCATTAAGTCTCTAGCCAAATGATGTGCCTGTTGTGCTTCTCCAAAGACACTGTGGTGAGGATTTAAAAAAAAAACGTGTGAAAGTGAAGAGCTGTGAAATAGATTTCAGCCATTATGCAACCCTGATTGTAATTCAGCCGAGCACAGAGGCTGATTATTAAAGTGAGAGCAAGTCCTTTTGTATCAGATAGTGCTAGAGCCGGGGGATCTTTTTTTTTTTTTTTTTTTTTTACTGACTACCTGCTGTAGAAAAGATTGGTCTGCGCACACACACACACAGATTAATTCACTCTCACTTTTTGATAGCTCTCCTCACATATCCTCCTCCGTCTTTGTCTGGCTCCTCTTCTTACTCTTGAATTATCCTTGAGTATACGCCGGTTTGCATACTGAATCTCTTTTTTTGACCTACTTAGTTCTAATTTGTTTTTTTTTTTCTATGTATTTTCTAAAAAAAAACAATATTCATGTGTGTCCCTGCAGCGATCTTTTGGGCCTCGTCACTTATCTGGATTGGGTCATGATCGTTGTAACCATCTGCTCCTGCATCTCCATGATGTTTGAATCACCCTTCACCAGGGTCATGCATGTCCCCACGCTGCAGGTATTAAAAAACAGTTTCACGCTGAATAGAACGAGAGAGCAGATGCATAATAGCGAGACAGATGTTGTTAACGCCTGTGTCCTCTGTTTCAGATCGGGGAGTATGTGTTTGTGATCTTCATGAGCATCGAGCTCAACCTGAAGATCATGGCCGACGGTCTCTTCTTCACCCCCACAGCTGTCATCAGAGACTTTGGAGGAGTCATGGACATCTTCATCTATCTTGTAAGGAATCTCGGCCCTAAACAAAAACTTCTGCATTTCGGCGTATTGAGAGATTATACTGGATGAATGAGTGGATAAGGTCCCTGATAGTAAACCAGTCACATAGCATTCGTCTTATTTAAACCTACTTTGGGGAGATTTATTTTTTTCCTGAAACAATCCACCAACATGATTGTATTAGCTGCAGCGAGAAGATTCCAAATTACTTTATAATCGTGGTACATGCATGTCAGTCTTGTAATCAGGTCAGAATTCCAGCAAAGTTTGTTACAACATGCTGACCAAAGAGATCTAGGGTCAGAATTTGAATGCAAATTCCTCAGTGAAAAAAGGTAGGTAAGTTAAAAGTATGAAGTAGAGGAAATGGACACTGATGAGGCAGGTAACTTTTGACTATCTTACCTTCGGTTTTCTCTCTTCCTGCACAACAAATGTGCCAAATAGACTGTATAACACATGGAAGTAATCTCAGTGATGTCATCCATTAGTTTCTGAAGAGGTGTTTTGAAGCCAAACAGCTGCAGCGCATTGGCCTGCCAGTTAACCGAGTACCCTAATTAACCCTAACCCTAATTATGCATATTACAGTGTACTGTTAAGTGTTTATCAATAAAGAAATGAGCTACTGATACCACATTAATTATTAAAACATGCCGTAAACATGTTTATTTCTGCTGTAAAAATGGGCATATTAACATGAGACTTTAAGGGGATTCCTTGGCTTCTGCAGCGTGCCTCAAGTGGACACTCAGTGTTTTTTTTGCTGTTGTGCATTGGCTTCATTTTTCAACACAACTTTGTGGTGATGTGCTTGATGTCCATATTAATTGCTGTATGTCCATACACATTGTGAGATACATTTCAAGACATGGCTGCGTACAGTCCATGGTGTTTATGATATGGTCAGTTAATCTTTCATTCCTGTTTGCCTTGCAACCAAGCTTTAATTTTCTGTTGGATGATTATTCTGAAGACATTCCACTACAAAGAAATCTTGACAACTGAAGCATCATCAATAAAATTCCTCTTATAACAGAACAACTCGATTTGTTAGCTGTAGGCTTAATGAAGTGTATAACTGGTTACCTTACTAAAACTTCATGACATTTCTCTCTAGGTGAGTCTGATCTTTCTGTGCTGGCTGCCTCCTGACGTCCCTCCTGAGTCTGGGGCTCAGCTGCTGATGATGCTGCGCTGCCTGCGTCCGCTCAGGATCTTCAAGCTGGTACCCCAGATGAGGAAGGTGGTGCGGGAGGTTCTGAAAGGATTCAAGGAGATTTTCCTGGTTAGTGGTTGATCATCAGAGCCGGACTGATATGTTATTTAGAAACTAATCAACCAAATCAAGAGCAAAAAGAAGTGCTCAATAGTATGTTTATTGAGTAGATATAAATGAATACTCAGCATTTTTATTTTGTGTGTGAATCATTCTATCCACCTATTAAATAAGTAAACCCATGTTTTAGTCTGGTTTTATATTCCATGTTAAATCTTTGCGTGTGTGTTGTAGATAAGTGTAACCTGTTTGCAAATATTTGCTACTTTTGAAGTATTTAAATCGTTTTTCATCAGATAATCAACTCGTTCATTTACTGAATGTTTAAAAAAAACATTCATATCATGTTTGTGAATTTTTTTAGCTGCAAAGACTGCTCTTGTGCATCAGTTTCTTATCATTTTTTACCCGCTTTTCAGCTGACTGCCATGAAATAAATGAAGAGGAAACTATTTGAAAAGCTTTCATAGGAGAAGCATCGTCTTTGTTTGACTTATCCGGTTGGTAGTTCGTTCATTTTTCACCTCAGAGGGGAAAAAAGGTGAAATTTAGTAAACTTAGAATGATACACTGACATGACTGATGTTTGAAAAACATAATTTAATTTAGAATTTGCAGACATGTACACAGGATTTGAACTAATTTTCACCTTCACGGAATTTATGTTTGTTGATATTACACTCCCTGCTGTTTCTGAGCTTTGCTCACCTTCTGCCTTTCCAACCATAGGCTTTATTACGTTATCAGAACTTTGCAGTAGTTTGAGATTCTCTGTGCGACTGTCTCAGACTTTCCCAGCTGAGGTCTCTACATCCACAGCGGCCTGACATCCTGAGCTGGCTCTTTAATCTTACAGGCTCGGATTATGTGGAACTGTCTCTCTTTAAACTCCTGATTGATTCTCCTGCAGGTTTCCATTCTGCTCCTCACACTAATGCTGGTGTTCGCAAGCTTCGGAGTTCAACTGTTTGCCGGAAAGCTTGCCAAGTGCAACGACCCCCACATCCACATCCGGGTACTGCAAGAAACCTAATCTCCTCACTAAACCATCCCCTCCCGGTGCACGCTCCCTGCAGAGAAGTACAGGCTGAAGAAGTACAAGGGGTTTCCCCTGAAGAATCAATAAGCCAATGAGTCCTTTTATCCTACTGCTCAACACTTGTTATAGTATATGCAACAGCAAATCTTCAGCTACATACAATACACTTTACATGTGTTTCTGACAGTTTAATCCTCACGCATGCATTATCCATAGATAATATTTGATTCATATTATAAATTAATTAACAGATGTGGGACATTGTTTGTGTTGTTTTATATAACTTGGATATTACATTTCTTCAATGACCGCTCTGTTTTCTGTTTTAATGATCTCTTTTTTTGTGTTTTGCTGTTTTTTCGTTTAAAGGATGAGTGTCACGGTATTTTCCGAATAAATGTCAGCGTTTCCAAAAACCTCAACTTGAAACTGAAGCCTGGGGAAAAGAAGCCTGGTTTCTGGGTACCCAGAGTCTGGTAAAGCTGCTGTTTTTTTTATTATTACTGCTTGATTTAAGATCGTTTTCTTTTTCTTCAGCCAGAGATTGATTCGTCCATTCTTTCTGTCCTTAAGGGCCAACCCTCGTAACTTCAACTTTGACAATGTGGGAAATGCCATGTTGGCTCTGTTTGAAGTGTTGTCGCTCAAAGGCTGGGTGGAAGTCCGAGATGTCATAATTCACCGCGTTGGACCGGTACTGAGCCTTACCTTATCGTTTACCTCACCTAACCTCATCATTTCAATCCAACACTTCTATTTACTGCATTTTAAGACGACTGTAACAGTTTATATACGCCTGTACCTGCAGATCCACGGCATCTACATCCATGTCTTTGTGTTTCTGGGATGCATGATTGGACTCACTCTGTTCGTAGGTGTCGTGATTGCAAACTTTAACGAGAACAAGGTAAGACCAGTGCATAAAGATTCAGATGATTTAAAGGTGTTTTTACCTGCTACATTTAAGTTTGTTGTTTCTCCCATCATCAGGGCACTGCTCTCCTCACAGTAGACCAGAGGAGATGGGAGGATCTGAAGAGTCGACTGAAGATAGCCCAACCTCTCCACCTGCCTCCTCGCCCAGGTGATCACACATGAAATAAAACACAATTCACAAAAGACAAAAGACATGCAATCATTGACAATCCTTTATTATATGAATTCAATGTGCCTGATCAGTGTATCTGTCAGCCAATATTATCTGCAGGCTGGTTAATATTCTTCCACAGATTTATCGTTCAATATGGGTCTGAATCTTTTTAACAGAACACATGATTAGAATAAAACAATCTTGGGAGGATTTAGAAATAGTTTAATCTCTTAATTAACTCTCAGCACTGTCTGCAGCACATTTATCAGAGAATCACATCAAGGCAGGAGATGGTATGCAGTAGAACTGAGAATTTAAGTATTTTCTACATTGCATATATTTTTTAGTAGGAAAGCATCAACTTTCCAGACACTTGGTGGAAAATCGGTTTTCAATACAAACATAAAGGCCTCCTCAATGAAAATTTCAGAGAGCTTCTCACAAGTGTTTACTGACACTGGGTTAAGAAGTTGTCTCACTGCACTTCTGCTTCCCTTGGTAGTGTCAGTTACGTCTAAATTAAATTGCTCCATATGCTTAACGAAACGTTAAAACAGTGGAAAGGAATCTGGTCATGACATTAGACGCAGTTCTAGATTTGGAAATAGTGTCTTCAAACAAACAAGTCTTTATGCGTGATATAAACTGTGTGAGGAAAAGGATTAGTTTCTCCTCTGTCGTCGTTTTTTTTATATTAGACGTCCTGCCCCTTCTTGAATTTGATTGTTCTGTGAGGGAGAAGTGACATCGACACATGTGGCGGTTTTCCAAAAGGTAAATTTTTCCACCTGAGAGTGTTGTGTGCACACTTAGCAACAATAAAACACCTGACGATGAGGACGCTGAAAACACTAAACTGGAGGTTTGGTATAAAAGATAGCTGCTGCTGGTGAAGGAAACTAGCTAGTGGAAAGGTAGAAAATGTACTATATTACTATTACTATATTCATATGTTATTTTCCCAGTATAAACAATACCAGTATCAGTCTTTAAAGTCCGGTAGGTTCTACAAAGCAAGCACAACAGTGTGAAAGTCACGTCTTCACCCCTTTCCCTGATTGGTCATGCGATTTGTATGCGCGCCTGTGTGATGATAAGCAGCACCTGGATGATTAATTTATATTTGATAGTCCGTGTTTTTCATCAAGGATTGATGTCTTCAGGGATTCAACATGATCCCTTAATGACGACGTGTAGCACTAATGAAAAGGCTGAATAGGAGGGTAGATAGCACGGATGACTCAGTCACTGAATCATGCATGTCACGCAGGTTTCTGCAGGGAATGTATTCACAGAATTTATCAAATTTTCACACCTCTCAGCTCCATGCTCACTAAATTCACCTTTATAGACGAGCAGACACGAGGTGGATGATAAGTCCACTTAAATCTTATACACGCTCGTACTCTATATTACTATCGATCGTCTGTAGACACGGGGTTACTGTACTATTACACTGTTGCTCTTCCCTCTGTGATTAGAGTCGTGAGAATAGTTTAAAGGGCCTCAGAGGCATTGTGGGAAATGTCCTGTTAGTACAGCTGAGGCTGAGAACTAACAGAAAATCAATGGCCTCAGTTTCAGTCAGCAGTGCCGCTGACACCAGCAGTACCAACCTGACTTTGATCCACATCCAAAGGCCCCTCGGCACTGGCACCACTCACTCACTACTGGCAGATCATTACAGCACTGAGATGGCCTTCCCTCACACATTTCTGCTCAAAGTACTCCCAAAAATGGTCTCTGTGGTCAGCAGTCATGGGTAATCACAGAGCCGGTTGTTACATCTCTATTTCATGTTCATGAGATATTAAAATCACTGCTTTGAAGTGAACAACAGGGATAGATTGAAACATAATTTGCAAACAGAACAAGATTTTTTTTGTGACTAGGATAAAGTTTTTCAACTGCAATGCCAGATTCCTGATACACAAACTTGAAATGCAAATCCAAATACATGTATTGAAATTGATATTGATAGAACTTTATTGTCAGATGTGGTCTGAGATTTGTCTTGCATCACAGCAGCTCCATTCACGACATGAAAATTAGAGCAATGCAAACAGATATACAAACATTTAACACAATATTCAATCACCAAACAAACATTCAGAGGCCTTAAACATGCTTTGATCTGGGATTCAGCTCCGCATTCAATTTTAGAATTGACTGGTGAACCGAAGAGTGTTTCAGTCTGACCTTTTTAAAAACATGGAGCCCCTGAATCTCCGGTTTGATGGTAATTCTGCATGTGAATGAAGAAATACATTTCCACATTTTTTGAAAGCCGCACTGCAGTAACTGCTTTCTGCTGGAGGAAGAGTATAGCATCATTTAGTGGAGTTGGGTCGGGCTTCATTAATGGCCCATCACATTAGCTCTTTAATTCCCTTTATAAAACTGCTTCAGTTTAATAATGGCCTCAAGAAGAGACTCTCAATCTCATGTTTGGGAGATTGATTTTTGTTAAAGCCAGTCACTTTTAAAGCCAGTAGCGTCCCTGTTTCAATAATTAAAATCTTAGGCCCGTTTACACTTTCTGTGCCGTTGTTTCACCGAATGTTAACAAAAAGGTTTTTACATACATAAAAAGTGTAAACCTGCTGTACATGTATGTGCTCTCACTCTGATGGAAACACCGAAGCAGTCCATGAGTGCCATCTGCTGGATGGTAGAGGACATTACCACAGAATGAAGCATCAGCTGAGTCATAAAGCCCACTGCTGAAGACACTGAAATTCTCCCCCTGACTGTTGAAATAAACCTTCTCCACACATTTGATTTTTTTTTTTTTTTGTATAGCTCTTTAGAAACATCTCTGGTCTTTTATCTCTCTGACAGAAAATGGTGGCTTCAGAGCCAAGATGTATGACATCACCCAACACCCCTTCTTCAAACGAGGCATCGCTGTGCTGGTGCTGGCGCAGTCAGTGCTGCTCTCAGTCAAGGTAGAGCATCACGTCATCTTAGGTCTTAGGGGTTTTATATTTTCTTAATGTTTCCTTTGTCTTTTGAACACTTTTTGTATGTGCAGCAATTTATAGAATTTGATTTGAAATCTGCTGTAAAGGTCAAATGTAAGCTGACTTCTGTACATGTGTGTTTGAATGTGATCTTTTCCAGTGGGACGTAGAAGACGTAGAAGTCACATACCCTCTCGCCACCTTGTCTGTAGTCTTCACTTTTATATTTGTACTAGAGGTGAGCATGTTTTTTTGGTTTTTTTCAGTTTTCATGGTTTACTTTGATTGGTTCCTCTGGTTTCTCACGTCTGTCTAATGTCACTTGTTGATGTTGTTACCTAGGTGACCATGAAGCTGATAGCCATGTCTCCAGCGGGTTACTGGCAGAGCAGACGGAACCGCTACGACCTGCTGGTGACATCACTGGGTGTCATCTGGATAGTCCTGCACTTTGCCTTACTGGTTAGACAAATTACTCTCACATTCAGGGAACACTGTATTCATTCTTATAACGACAAAGTCAACTAAATCAATTATCCCCCCCCCTGTAGAATGCATATACCTACATGATGGGGACATGTGTGATTGTCTTCAGATTCTTTACCATATGTGGGAAACATGTGAGTACACTTTGGTTCAAGAACAGAATCTACTAAAGCCCTAAAAGAAAATGTGTTTTAATGTTTCTGAGTGTGTGTGTGTGTGTGTGTGTGTGTGTGTCTCCGTGATGAATGAAGGTGACTCTGAAGATGCTGCTCCTGACTGTGGTGGTCAGCATGTACAAGAGCTTCTTCATCATCGTGGGCATGTTCCTCCTCCTCCTCTGCTATGCATTCGCTGGTGTTGTTCTCTTCGGGACTGTGAAATATGGAGAGAACATAAACCGGTAAGGATCAAATCTTCTGTCCTCCTTGCTGTTGACAAAGAGCAGTGATGTATGCAGTAGATAAAGTCAAATGCAGCTTTATAAAGGGATCTGATTCCGTCTTCCTCACATCGTTGCAGGCATGCCAACTTCTCCACAGCAGGCAAAGCCATCACGGTTCTCTTCCGAATCGTCACAGGGGAAGATTGGAATAAAATCATGCACGACTGCATGGTAAGATGAACTGCAGGTCCAGCACACATTTCCACAAGGAGAGAACAATGTACACAGTCCCACAGGTTTAAAGTGGTCATGAAATGAACTGAAATGAATACAGATGCCTCTTGGTGAAAGGTGAAGCAAAAAAGGCCATCAAAGAGAAGATTGATTATTTCTATAGAATTGTTTTATGCTCTTCTCACCCTCCCACGGGTAAGGTGTCCGATGAGTTTTCTAACGGCATGCTGAGGAAAAAAAAAACCTTTTAAAAGACTTCAAAGCCAAAGATTTATCATGAGTTGCATGTTAGACATTTAAAACAAAGAAGGATGAGATGCTTAGTAGAAGGAACCGTCATACTTACGCATGCACTGGACAAGATCAGCAAAGAGATAAGACTTATTCTTTGTCTCCTGTATTTTCTGCTGCTATCCAAACACAATGGCAGTGTACGGATTTACTCTTTCTTGTACTCAAAGCAAAATTAACAGTAACTCCCAGTTGTTTTTTGGATGCTCCACAGACCTCACTGTCAGCAGTTTTCACTTCAACTACTTTCCAACAAATAAAAAAAACCCTCAATGAAAACTGCTGACGTGACTTTCTGCAAGGCTACATAGTTCTTTGTGAACTTTGTTTGTTGTTATTTCAGTGAAACATCCTTTTTTTAACATGACATCACAGTAAATCTTTGAGATGCTGTGATGCCCCTACATTGATTCAAACAATGTCCTGTTTGTCTTTCCCCAGGTACAGGCTCCTTTCTGCACCCCCGATAAACTTCGCTACTGGGAGACGGACTGCGGCAACTATGCCGGAGCTCTCATCTACTTCTGCTCCTTCTACGTGATCATCGCCTACATCATGCTCAACCTACTCGTAGGTCAGTGTGTGCGGCAGTACTTTTATTACCAACATAATGGGGACCAAATCTTGTCTCACAGAGTTGTATATTGGGAGCTCACCTTCAATTTGAGGACAAAAAGCTAGTTGACATTACTCGGCTATTACATTTTATGGTTAAGACTTTTATTGAGGTAATTTTCCAGCCAATGTAACATCCCAAAGGGATAAAAACAAGTGTGTGTGTGTGTATGCATAAAAGCCAGTCCAGATGAGGATCTTGTGCTTTGACAGCAGCATCGGCTCTATTTCATTTTCTGTTGTCTTTCTGTTACGCAACACTGCACAACTCATAAAGCACACTTTCGTTTAGTTTTGTCATCTCTCCAAAGATGCTGCAGAGTGTCTTCTGAGACGAGGGTTTAATCTATTTCAGCTTATTATCATCATGATGAAAAAAAAACCCTCCTCATACAGAAATCCTTATTTTATTCACGCTTCAAACACTGTAATACGAGGATGAGGAGCAAGGTGCATTGACGGGGCTGATAAAAAGGAAAAGAGGAACGCCGAGAACATGAGTAGAATCAAAATCAGCTTGAGTGGTAAAAAAAAAAGGAACCAAAGCATTACTACATTTTTTATGTTAACTACACAACCGAGAGAATGGTGAGTATTAAACCACAGATATGTTTCATGATTTGAGAGCCATCACTGACCTTTCACCAAGAACACTTAAAAAGATGGTCCCTTTAAACCACAGACACAAGAGAAGCAACTCATGTGAACGACTCCTCGGGAGGAGCAAGAGTGATGGTCCCATTACAATTCAAATCATGCAACTGATGCAGCAAAAAGAAAAGTACTGTGGAATTTTCTGCATCTCCAATTATTAATATATTTTGCTATTGCTGCAGCCATCATTGTGGAGAACTTCTCCCTGTTCTACTCCACCGAGGAGGACCAGCTGCTGAGCTATAATGACCTGAGGCACTTCCAGATCATCTGGAACATGGTGGATGACAAACGGGAGGTGAGAAATTAGCAATAAGAAAGGAGGGTGAGGAAACAGCGGAGGGGGAGAGGGTGACAATCGTACAGCTATGAGCTGAGGACAATATGGAAAAAGATAAAAGCAGGAAGAGAGCTAATGAGAAGGCCTGAAGGAAATGAAGTGTAGCACTGAGAAATAGAAGTCAAAGTAATTGGAACAGTGGGTGCTGGATTATAAATGTAGACCTCCTCCTATCCATCCATGATGGCATATGGACGTTTTGTCAACTTATTTTTAGTGTAAGCAGCAGCCCATATCTATACTTTTGTCCAACCCCAACCGTCTCAACCTTTTCTTGGTAAGCTATTTAATTATTTGTTTATTTGGATCCCCATTTGCCACGGCCTAAGTAGCAGCTACTCTTCCTGGGGTCCTCTCGTATAAACATGAGATTAAAATCCACACAAATAACATTAAAAGGCAAGGCAAGGCCAAGGCAGAACAAAAAAGAGAAAAATAGAAGTAATAACAGGCAAAGTACACATCAAGAAGTCCAAGATGAACCTATATAAAATACAGTGTTGGACAAATATTTTAATTATTTTTTCTACTTAAAATATTGCAGCTATAACAGTAGTCTTACAGCTCTTACAGTTTTAGTCTCAGGAGAAGAAGGCATGTTTGCATAAATCACATTTATTCATGTAAGATTGTAAAGAGTTTAAAAAAAAAAAAGGGGAGACCTTTAAGGTGCACTGAATTATTTTCAAGATTGAACTTTAACACGTTTGCAAAAGATCACATACAGTATTCATGCAGCCAGATAATACAGAAGTTGTAACTTTCTTCTTTATATTGTAACAGCTTATTATTCCAGGCTGTAGAACTATACAGGAGCAGTTTGTGTTTAAATCCAATGAAATTGAAAAGAAGTAGTTAGGCATCCGAGGTATCTTAAAGATTTGAAATGAAGCAGTCTCTCTCTCAGCATCATCTTCAGGAAAGTCGCTGCCTCTCGTCTAACCCTGTGACTACTCTGACTGTTTCCCTAGGGTGTCATCCCCACATCCAGGGTGAAGTTCCTGCTCCGCCTGCTCCGAGGCAGGCTGGAGGTGGATTTAGACAAAGACAAGCTGCTCTTCAAACACATGTGTTATGAGATGGAGCGACTTCACAGTGGAGGGGATGTTACCTTCCATGATGTTCTCAGGTGACCATGACAACCTCATGCACGTCAAACAGTACTCCTCAGTATTTAATGAGGGCCTACGAGTATGAAACCATGTGAGATAAGTAATCAGTTGTGTGTGTGTGTTTATGTGTGTGTGCAGCATGCTGTCATATCGCTCAGTGGACATTAGGAAGTCTCTCCAGTTGGAGGAGCTGTTGGCCAGGGAACAGTTGGAGTACACAATTGAAGAAGAGGTTGCCAAACAGACCATACGCATGTGGCTCAAGAAGTGCCTCAAACGCATCCGAGCGGTTAGTTTCCTAACAGTTAAACACACAAACATGCCTTGAGAAAACACGCTCATGCTCAGGGTCTTTTACAAACATACTGTACTAGTGCAGCCTGTCTGTATTTCACACACTGACCACATGTGTCCCTGTGCACTTGTAGAAGCAGCAGCAGTCGTGTAGCATCATCCACAGCCTGAGAGAGAGCCAGCAACAGGAGCTGAGCCGCTTCCTCAACCCCCCCAGCATAGAGACCACCGTGCCAAGTGAGGACCACAATGCTAACAACCCAGACAACCCCTCGCAGCCTGAGGTAAAGGCCCACATCCATACCAACACAGCACACACTCAAACATCGTCACAGCGGGATGTTTAGCAGGCACATCATACGATCGGCAGGTGTGCAGTTACACATGTGACACAAAGGATGTCTCCTCTTTGTTTAGATGAGTGGTCTCCAGCAGCTCCTGAGCCCCACATTGTCAGACAGAGGAGGCTACAGGCAGGACTCCTCAGACCTGGGGAGACCGCAGAGGAAGCTGGGGCAGTGGCGTCTGCCTGCAGGTGTGTACACCGCTGGAAACTTTCTACTGCAATGTGACACATTTTTTTTAAGTGATTTGGATCAGAGAAAAAAAAATGTTTTACTCAAGTTTCTCCCTTTCTGCCCTGGAAAACCAGGGCTTGATGCTACATCATATAAAGAAATGTTTAAAAAATCCACCTTATAATTCACAGATCTGACAAGAGGCCAATTAGAGCCCAAGTGTTATATCAGATGATCATTACTGCCCTATAACAAGTTAGGGTTAGGGTTAGGTTTATCAGGGAATACAGATCTTTGTTTTAAAGAAAACAAGGGCATGAAACCAAGCTTGAGCTTATTGAAATATGGTTTCATCATCTAGTGTGTCTTTCAAAGTGTGCTCCAACTTCCATTACCTAGAATAGACTCAGTAAACATTGTTGATAGAGTTATTTGTTAATGCTGATGAAAAACAACAGCCTTCCAGTTAAACATTAGAGTTAAAAACAGGTTCAGTATTCACACAAAGAAGCTCCATTTTACTTCCTGCTTTACTGGCTGCAATATTGCTATTGGTCAATTGTCCCTCTTCTGAGATTGGTCTCAGTGTCGGTATCGATATCAAAACTTCCCCATCGGTCGAGCTCTCCTTTTTTATTTTCAATCGCAGGATAAAGAAATGCACTCAGGCTGTGAATTCTCTCTTCTTTTTGTGTACATGTTTTAGGACGCACAAGTGTCAAGTCCATAGTGTGCAAGATGAACCCGGTCAACGACGAGGCGTCCTCGGGGTCCGAGGTGAAGAAGTGGTGGACTCGTCAGCTGACAGTGGAGAGCGACGAGAGCGGCGACGACCTCATCAACATTTAGAGACCGAGGCTCAGAGCATCCTGCCGGTTTTTTTTTTTGTTTTGTTTTTTTTCAAGGGAAGCTTGCTGGTTTACTGCAGTCTGTTTTCTTCTTGCTCTTCCCTCAATAAAGAAACACTTTTTAAAGTCTTCTTTTCATCAGGTTTAGGACTGTTAAAGAATGGCAGGCTGTATGTGCAAGTTAGTGACAGTTTTTATATATATATATCTAGCAGCTGTTTTTCACCTGCAGCAGCCATTATTTTATACCTCTCTGTGGTCAAAACCTTTTTTTTTTCTGTCATTTCCACTGGCTGAGTTTTTCTATGCAGACACATGTTGTTAAAGCAGACCACGAGTGAAAAGGGACATACAGTATTTCATTCATGGATCGCACCAAGAAGCTGCTTCTGTTCGGTGTTTTTTACTGTTCTGCTGCTTCATGTTTCACACCAGTTAACAATGTCGATGCAGCTACTTTAATTTGTGTTGTCCTTTTATGTCAAAGCTTCGTCTCTGTTTAAATCAGTGTTTCTAAAAAAAACTGTCTCAGAGTATTAATAATTGTCTAAAATAGAGATTTTTCATATATTGTCCCTTTATACTTAAAGCCTCTTGTTCTTGTTGGTGAAACAAGCAAAGGAAAGCAACTTTTTCGATTGATGACTGTGAATGTAAATGAAAGTCAGATCTATCTTATGTATTAGTGTGGAGTTGAATCATGAAATATTTTGTAAATTATTATAAATGAGGAGCTTTATCTAGTATTTATCATTATTCTAATAAAGGCCTACAGTGTGAGGCATTTATGGACAAAACGTTCTGTCAGACTCTCTCTGTGTTCAATAGTTTGAACTGACCCGTCGTCATGCCAACATCATCAATATCAATGAATAGGATCATTTCATACCTTAAAGTATTAATTAAAATATTAATCGTAAAGTCATTTATCTTATGGAGTCATGAGTTTCATAAAAAAAAAGATAGGAAGGAAAAGAAAAGTATACTAAAGAAATGAAGAGCAATGAAAAACAATTCTTAAATGATTTGTTTAATTCACATTTTTAACTTTTTTTTTTTTTTTTTAAATACAATTCCATCTATGTATTTGTTTGATATTTTTCTTATTAATTTGCCAATTTCTCTTTTTTATTTTAGGTCGTCTATCAGGTAGCTCTGAAAAGGTCTCCTGACCCCAGGCTTTCATGATGTGTTAAGAAAATAATCAACTAAATCATAAAAAATAATGATATGAATTGATCAAAGTAAATACTGCTCTGCTTTCTTTTGCAGTTTTTCTTTTTTCCCTTTCATGTCACGCATGTGATGACTGCATTCTCCTGTCCAACGAAAACCAAGCATCTACAAAATTTCATTTTGTAATTTTGATTCAAAAATGTTTTATTTTACACACTTAAAAAAAACAATCAAAAAACAATCTGAAGAATGCTCTGACACAAAGCTGAAAAACGACTCTTCTGGAGATGCATGGTTTTCATTGAACAGAGGTAAACAATATACACTGATCAGTGTGTGTGTGTGTAGCCTTTAACTTTGTTGTTGTTTTGACTATTCAATGATTCCTTGAGGAAGCCTGTTGCCCCCTTTGTTGTCACGAGCCGATGTACACAGTAATCCAACTCAATTCATGAGGAATTTAATTACCCCTCTCTGATTAAAAAAACATGGGATTAGACTAACGATGGGGGTAATTGGGTGGACAGATGCTGTTTAATGATTCTCTTGGAACACATCTGCTCAGATCAGACACCTACCCACGTTTTGATTACACTGCCCCCAGCTGGATAAAAGCAGAACTACACCGCTTAAACTGTCCTCTGCATACATGGTCCAAATGTTTAGAATGTTTCTAAATGTAGGACCTGCAAACAGGTGACCGAAAAGTTCAAGTTCAAGTGTACTTTTCACATGTTACCATACAGTGTTTCCTGCAGGGTTGACTACTTTATATTTCTCAGTGTTTCTCTCCTCCGTATCACTCTCTCTCTCTCTCTCTCTCTCTCTCTGAGTCACTGCTTATCCTGCTGCCCAGCACTTTCTCCAACTCACAGTGACGCCTCGTGATGACAGTCCCGACATCTGCCGCGAGCAGCTTGCTGTGAATCGAGATGACTTTCCATCCAGCCATCGGGGTCAGAGTGAGTCTGCCATCCACAGAATGACACTTGGTTGACCCAGCAGAGACAGGCAATGTGAGTACACACACTCACACAAACAAACTCATACACAGAGGTGAGTGTTGTATTTGCATCTCATTATCTTCCTCTTGGTCTTTGATGATGTGTTTCTTTTGAGTTAATTCATCAGGACTTGATCTAATTGACTAATGCACTCAACTGCCGGCTGCAGCGAAAGCATTTCCACGCAGAATTAGCCCATTAAAACGAACAGGGTCTTCATTTGTCCATTGAAAACCCCTTTAAGTTTCACAGTTCATGGAGTGTGTATGGGGGCAGCCTGGATAATGAATGCGAGGGGAAAGCACTGGAGAGAGTGGAGAGAATCAGCTGCCGGTGGGACGTCTCCTTGCTCTATAGAAATCATGTCTTACTCACACATTCCAGTCTCTTGATGACTGAGTACTCCCCCCGACATATGGTCCTGTAGGGAAACAGTGTGACATCAGCCCTCTTGCCAATCAACTGTCTTTAATTTCTCCTTTTCTCGCTCTTTTCTTCTCCTCAACCATCGCCTCTTAAGCTCCACTGGCTCATCAAAGGCCTCTTTCTTATTTTTTTCTCATTTTCTCTGCGTGGTGGACCACTTTTTTTGTCTTTTAATTGCCTCTGCATCACACCAGCTCTTACGGGGCCTGTTGTTTTTACCCTCTCTATTGTAATTTGCCCATCTCTCTCCCTCGTGCATGTCCACTGCTTATTTAGGGCCTAATTGAGGCACTTTGGTAATTGAGGAGGAAGTTCTTAAGAGCAGAGGGAGAGTGTCTGGGAGTTGAGATTACCTGTAATTAAAGTACATGATGGCTTTGATGGCTCGGTTCCCTCCTGGTGAGATGACGCCTTCGGTTTTCTGACGGCAGCCGGCAGCATCACATGGACCAGAAACTGCCTCTTTTGCCTCCGCTCCAGTACTGGACTTGTGCACGCCTGACACACAGAGCCCTCAGGAAAAAAACCTTAATATAAAACTCACACACATTCTGTATTGTTCACCCCCCCCCCCCCCCCCCCCCCAGTGCAGTTGTTGAAAGCTCTCCTACAGCTAATTAAAAAAAAAATGGTTCTGTAGGAGGACGTGTTAAAAAGTAGGTATAAATCAGAGCTTTATTGTCACCCTCCTCCAGAGAGTCCGGATTTAAACCATGGAGACTTCACACAGAGACGATGTGACCAGTCGGATTATTAACTAGAAAAGAGGTGAGATTACCCTAAAGAGTGTAAACGCGTTTGAAGCGGCCGAGATGTTGGAGTAAGTTTCTCACCAACTTTTAATCGGACCTATCATTGACAAATTTAGTATATAAAGGATTATAAAATACTCTTTTTAGACAGGTTTGGAATTCACAGTGTCTGCAGAACATAAGCAGAGCAAAAACAAGAGTAATGGTGTTTTCACACATGCACCAAACTCAACATTTCCCTGACATTTTCAGGGTTTTTTACTCGCTCATTGGAACCAAATACGTCCAATTACACAAAGCACTGACATTAAAGCAGGAAACTGTCATCATAGCCTCGCCTGCCACCTTAGAGTTTGGAAGCATCTTTTTTTCACGTCTTGTCTAGCCTCCTGAGACCCCCCTCCCTCCCTCCCTCCCTCTCTCCCTCCCTCCTGTCCAACAGAGACAACATCACGCTGGCTGTAAGAGCAATTTAGGATTTCAGGGGCAGTCTACCCAGAAATTTAACATGCTAAGGCATGCACATTTCTAAACCGAGGTTTAATTAAACATTTCAACGGGAAGCCATACACAGGAATGTTTAAAAAGGTGGTCACAGCTCTGAGAAACCGTCTACTGAGATTTTGATGTGACTCCAATGTAATTCTTAGCTCTATGTTAGTCAGTTGATCCTGTTCTTCACTTTTTAATGAAATCTTAAAATTCTTGTAGTCATTGAAAAATTGTTTTTAGTTTAAGAGTCTGATGAATTGCTTCACTTTCAGGTCCTGGAGCTGACATCCTTCACATTGACCTTTATTTAACTTATGATGAGACAAATCTGTAATAATTCAGGAGGAAATTCTCGTTCCAGATTGATGCAAAATCGCAATACAATAAAATAAGACTCACACAAAGAGCTTCAAATAGAAGTGAAATAAAAGATATAACGTTTTAAGCGTTGAATGCAAAGTGATAGTGCCTGATAAAGAACAACAGCTGTATGTGTACATTAAAAACATAAGGAAGCAAGTACATGATAATGAAAAGTCACATTCATCTTCTGGCCTGAGGATACACCAGAGGAACTGGTGCTCAAACAGTGACATAACTTGGCATTACAATCATGTTATTATTATTATTATTATTATTATTATTATTATTATTATTATTATTATTACACAATCAGTGCCCCTGCTTTATCATCCTCATCACAGTTTCTAATGTTAATATTAGACTGATCAATCTATGATCATACTTACTACTTACTTACTGCTAATACTTCACATACTTTTACCATTATTACTGACTTTATAGCTATAAATCTATCTCGTCAATTGTAATTTTTGTTGCTCTGTTTCAGCAGATGTCTGTTCATCATGACTCTGGTTCTGCTCGAGGTTTCTGCCTCTTAAAGGAAGTTCTTCCTTGTCACTGTAACTTTTCTATGTGTTGCTTAGAGCAGTGCTCACGATGGATTCATGCTGGGTCTTTGAAGATAATAGAACAAAGAGTCATGTCTTTTACCTGCTCTTTTGTAAAGTGTCTTAAGAAACAATTTGCTTTTAAATTGGCGCCATTCAATTAATTCATCTTGATTGATCACCCACCTGGGGGAGGGGTTACTGCCCTTTGTGATGTCATGAAGGGGAATCCTCCAAACGGCCTGTTTGAAAACATTTTCTGAAAAGTGGAGCAGGACAAAAGACGGAGAGGAAGGTCTTTCTCCTAATTGGTGGGTTTGTAGACAGACTAGAGACACAATTTAGAGTTTGAAAAACATAGTGAAGTGTATTTTGCACAATATGTGACCTTAAACAATTGGCTGTAATTGTTTGTGTGATCATCTATCTCTCCGTCTATTCACCATTTTCGTCCTCAGCTTGACAAACTCTTAAGCCTCTTAAAAGTCCTCTTTACTACTCCTGTACACCTTAGGGGCTAAGATGCTGTGTGAATAAATCCTTAGAAAACGTCATGAGTCTAAGAATTTTCTGAGAATTGTGTCACAACTCTTTGGACTTTAGGAGGCTTTGTGAATACGGCCCCAGAGTTCTGAGCAGAGGCATTATTAGCTCAGTCCATGAAGCCGGTGCTGTAAGAACAGAAAACCTGATTCGAGTAAAAAGAGGTGAAAAGGGGTAAAAGCTCTCTCTCACTGAGCTCCTCTTTTCTTTCTAGACGTTTCTGAGAGAGTCTCTGCAGCCTTGAACTAATACAGGTCTGACACCTCATAATAAGGCCGCTGTTCCTGGAGGCCGAAATGACATCTTGTTGGAATGATTCATGGGATAATCTTACGGATAAATGTGTACAGCAGTGAGCTACACATTCTTTTTGGTGCTTGAAATACTTTGACTGACGGCCCCTTTTTTTATATATATACATGTGAAAACAGATATTGTGTTTTCATCATTTTCGCATAGCTGGATCTCTGTTTACCCCCACGTCGTGAATCTTTCCCTCCTTTCCACACGTTCTTTTGCCTCATAAATAAGGTGACGGCAGTGCAAATTAGCCGCCTGTAACTCATGTCAACATCCACCCCGGGTCCGAGGCCCGATCCTGTAGCCCTTGTTTTGAAACAGATGGCTACTACTACAATAAAAAAGTAGCAAATTATTTTAGCAGCAGGCGGCAGAAGCAATTAACAACTGGCATAATGTGTTGATTAAAATCCATTCCGGTCTCAATGAAGGGAGAAAAAACTCTCATTTTCCACTCAGTCAGCTGGCGTGCATCCACCGCTCAAAGTACGCTGACCTTGACTCGACCACAGCTGTCGTTCACTTAGGACCAGTGTGCAAATCTTTAACCTCATTCCCTAAACACTGGTGTAAGGATGCAGCAAAAAGAAGTCCCAGTGTTTGAAGCATATTAGCTTGTTTTAAAAGATCTAATATTACTTTTTTTTTTAAATCACTTTGCTTTCATGGTGTGGACTAAATCAAACCACTGGTATATGTTATGGTGTAAAGGAAACTTCTTTGTAAGATGTTTGACACTTGAATTATTGATGGTAACGTCACTGAGCTGGGAGCAACTTGAAATGTATGTATGTATTTATTTAATAGTGATAATTTAATTTAACATAGCTGCATTACAAAGCATGAAGCTGATGTGCTGCACAGAGAGTTTATAGATATTGCTACTTTAAAACTCTTGTCCATATTGGGTCTTCGGGGCGAACAAAAAGAGTAAAAATGACCAACATTGGATCACCTAAAACCACATATCACTATATGAGGATACATTCAAATACATATGCAACAATCTGACAACACAAAATACTATAAACCAATTTAAATGACACTTTAAAGCAGCTGGGTGCAGCTCTGGTTTCCTTTCAGCCAGCGTTTCACCTTTTTTTAATAACTGATTTTAAATCTGAGTTTAATTTAATTTCAGGTTGTAATGTTTGAATGATGTTTTTAAGTGAAGACCAGCTGTCTTTAAAGGCACATATCCAGTACTTTACTGAAAAGCTGAAGGTATTTCTGAGACTGGAAACAGGACTTCCTTATCTTTTAAAGGGAAAAAGAAACTAGTGGATTAATGGTGTGTTACATAAATGTCTCCGCTCATATAGGTTTCATAGAGTGAACTGTGCAACACGGTGACTCTAGATTCATTGTGAAGAGCAGCTTTCTTTCTCAACGTTGTATTTTATTTACATCATTGAATTGTGCTGCTTTAATATGACAACTTAGACTTTTTATTTACAAAGCCATTCTGTGGAAAAAACACGTATCCTCTATAGGATGGAAATCAGACTCTAACCAGTCTGATGCTACTAAAGTCTGAACAAAATTAAAAAGAATTCTGTCAGATTTACTGCACCTACTGCGAAGAAAGTTACTGATGTTAAACTTCAAAACTTGTTTAACTTCAACAGAAAATGTCGAGTGAAATCAACTGGTTCAGGGCTGTCTGTGGGGGAATGATCTCACTTTTCATTTAAATGTGACTTTGACCCACTTGATTATGTTTGTTTGTTAAAATATGGTTCGCTGCTTCTATGGCTGCTGCTTCTTTCTACAAACGAGAACCTTCTTGATCTCTCTTGTAAAGGAGATCTCTGATTTCAATGGGAAACAACAAGTAACACAGAGGTTTGATAACAGCGTAAAACTGACTCAATTTAAATTCAATTCAATTCAGTCGTACACTGACCAAAACATTTTTTTTAAAGGCTGTTCTGTTTTCACTGTTGTTCTCCGGGCTTCATAATCTCCACCACTGATGTGACACAGGCTGTTTTCTGCCTAATTAGACCCCAAATCTTCTATTTCTCCATAAAAGTTTGATTTCAAAGCCTGTTTCATGCTTGACATGTATCCCTCAGATTTCAACTCGCACTTTTGGCTGCTTTTGTAAATGTGATGAACGCTGGAAGTCATTTTCAGGGGACTTTACCTCATGTACCTCATCACCAGCAGTCAATTGCCACCCCACCGAACACGGAGCAGCGAGTGAGAGGCTGCACTTTGTCTTTGAGCCAGAAAATCTCATTTTCACTTAACACATAATCAGCCCCATTCATCTGGCTCTTGTTCCCCAGTTCCCCCAGTTCTACACCTGGCTTTGGCGTCTTTAATTACTGGGAGACGGGGCTTTGTGTGATCAGGAGCCAAGATTGGAATATAAGTGGCAAATACGGAAGGAAATCATACAGGCTCGAACCAATTCAATTACCCACCAATCAAAGTAGAAAGGCCTGTAATTGCAGTGAAAGGGTAACAATGAGGCTCAGTTTCAGTCCGAGCACTGTGGGTATTATTAGCGAGGAATAATGCGTGCCTGCAGGGGGTGCTATGCTCAAACTATTAAACCTCACTGCAGCGGGCAATCTTACAGATCACTGGGAAAGCATTTTTTAATGTGACTATAGCCCTCGGTGAGACATTACCTTATAATTTGCTGTTTTTAACTCTAAAAATATATTTTATTATTATGTCAAATTGTGCATTGTGAGATTAAACACTCAGGCTGCAGGAGAAAAAAATAAAATCACACAAAAGAACAACATGTTTTTTCAGCTCAATAGGCATCCATACGTCACTCCGTTTTTTGACCGAGATCAAAGACTGCCTCTAATTTTTTTATCCCGCACCTGCCAGCTTCCCCCTCCTCCTCTTCCTGAGTAAATTGTGAATGATTTTAATTTCTGTATTTGTCCTCTAACTGTCTCATTCTCATCCCCCGGACCCAGAGCGGTATAAAAGCCCAGACACAAAAAAACAGGAATGGTGGAGAAAGAGGCAGAGAAATAAAGACGTTTTTTCTTCCGGCTGACAGAATCCCCCCGTCTGGCTGCAGAATGGGATAGTGTGGGACAACTCAGGTACAAGCTGACAACTTCAATTTTACCTTTCCTTTGTCTGCCTCCTTTTATTCCTCTTTGTTCGGCTGCATTTGAAGATTGCAAATCAGGATATCAAACGGGAATCCTGTTGTCGTATAGTTTGTTTTTCCAAATGTGACCTCTTTGCCGCTCGGCAGTCACACTCCATTTTTCAGATTCCTAAAATTCAAACTCAAGCTCTCACACACACACACAGTACCCCCCCCCCCCCCACACACACACACACACACTCACACAAACACACACACAAACAAATAAAATCAAACAACATCAAACAGTATCAAAGTGAGAATCAGTGTCCTTCATGGATCGTGTGATGTTACAGATTATTTTCTGCTCGGCTTGTCACAGCTCTGATTTTTTAAGACAGTGTAGATCTGATTTAAAAAAAAATAAGATTTCGATATTTGGCATGACAACTTCACAGCAATTAATTTCACACCAGGGATGGGACTTATGAGGATCACCTGAGTGTCTGATCAAAAGATTGTAGAGAAAATCTGTTTTCATCCAAATTTAATTACCTGAGAAAACCCTATTATCATACCTCACTAAGACGTGACTTTCACTCATTTGAATTTGAAGCACTTTTTTCCAGATACAATCCTGGTGAATACTTTCTAAACACATGTACAAGCAAGTCAATAATCCTACAGTCAAAGATTTTTTACAAGATTGATCATTGATCATCGAGGTTATCAAAGTTAAATCTAAGAGTTCCCCCTTCCAGAAACAGCCACTTTAGTTTACCAAACAATACACGACGACTGATTCTCCTGGTGTCTCTATGGGGACTCAAACTTAAGGGTCACACTTAAAGGAAGAATATGCCACTTTTTGATCCAGCAGATGTCGCCCCTTGAGCACCAGCATGAATCCAAAACAACTCGAGCTGCATTGTTGTGTTGGCATGCTAATGTGCTCGTATCTTCACACTGCATGTACACAAAATGAGCGTGATCTAGAAACGCAAAAGGAACATTAAAATAAGCAGTGAGTACAGTATGTTATTCTTCTTTTCTCTAGTCCCTCAATTAAACAACTTTTATACACGAGGGGATGATCCGGCCGTTGACACGCTGTAGATACGGCTCGGAAAGCATCACAAACAGCAGCATACTTGATTTCTGCTACATTGAAGTGTTAAATGTTGCATATATTCAGCCTGTAAGGAATATGGGTATATGTTATATATGTTTATTAATTATTTAAAATGAAGTGTAACTTATTATCTCGTTGGTATCTTTGTATTATCGTGTTGTATCGTAATAGTACTCATACTGTATGGTACCATAACTTATCATTGTGCGTTGTATGGAATCTATATGGTACTGTATGGTATGGTTATTATAGCATGCTGTGTTATATAGTGTCTTTATTGTACAGGTATTGTATGGTATAATAATGTATCGTATCATAATCTGTATCGTACTGTATGATGTGGTATCCTCACGTATCGTGCTGTATTGTGTATTATCATTTCTTAACGTATCGTTATGTATCAGATCATAGTAGATCGTATCATAATGCATCGTATTGTCTCATAATGCATCGTATTGTCTCATAGTATATTGTATAGTATTGATTGTAACATACAGTAACATATCATTATGTTTCCTATATGATCTCATATTGCATCGTATCGTCTCTTTAAATATCGTATTGCATCGTATTAATCGTATCGTACAAACACAAAAGCTATAAGAAGAGTACACTTACCAGAGCACTGTGTCACTTTGTGAACTAAGCTCATACTCTACACTGTTTAGAAATGACTCGCCCTGAATCAGTGGTAAGCAGTAATGGAGGCCGAGGGATCCACACTCACTGGAGCGCAGCTGCAGGGTTTTATTGCAGTGGTCTCTGGGTGGGAGAGGGGGGAAGAAGGAGTCCAGACGCTCGACAACACAAAACAAATCTAAATCAAAAATACACAAGTGCAGCTTCTTTCCTGTGCCTTCTTCTGTCTTTAAGTGTCCTCATAACCCAGAGTCCTTGAGCTGTTGTACACTGAGCAGACGGTTGCATTTGATATCGCTCCCGCCATCTTTATGTATTTAATCAGAATTTTATAAAATCTTGGTGATGATACAGTGTCTATGAAGTCGGCACCACTCCAACTTTCAATGACAGAAGAATGATTATGTTTTGACAAACTCTGCAATGTCAGGAAATATAAAACTTTGTCAAGCAGATCCAAATTTATTTCACCTATAAAAGAGGAAGAAAATATCTCAAAAGTGTTCATTCCCTTTCTATTGGACTATCTAGTAATCACTAAGTGGTGCTGATTTGATTTGAATGGAAATCCATTCATCATTCATGAAATGAAATCATATAAGGGTAATAAGCTGGCGTCTGATTGGAGGATATGAAGCTGGTTAGTCATAACTAAAGCAAAACAACTAAAAACTTCAAAAATAAATCAAATGTGGACTCAATGCTGCAGTACTGTGAAACCTGAAAGAATAAAACTGTGTTTTGAGAGGAGTTTAAGGAGATATGTCAAACAACTCAATACTTGGTAGAAGTATTACTATACAAATAATAATATAACATCTCTCTCTCTCTCTCTCTCTCTCTCTCTCTCTCTCTCTCTCTCTCTCACCTCTTGCTCTCCCTTGTATGAGGTATTTATTGAGTCATAGCAGTGTTTTTGTGTTGAATTGTTAACTTTATCTTTGTATCATTTTTGTATTTGTTTCGTTTTGTGTCAGTGTGATGGCACAAGGAAATGTTTTTTTTTTTTATGAGTCTAAACAATCGAATAAGGGGGGGGGGGGGGGCAGACACGATTTTCATTTTTTTATTCAGTCATTCATTCATAGAGGTCATCAAAGTAAAATATCACGTTCTGTGTCAGCACCAATAAGAAGGAGGAAGTCAAAACAAAAGGTCATAACCAAAAGAAAGTTAAATATGTAAGAATCTTTTCTTAACACTTTAAAAAAGTTCCGAAAAATAATACTCAAGCAAAAATTTTTATAAAAAAAAAGAACCAACCAGCCCCACTAACAAATACATGAACATGTGAAAAATTAAGTGTTTAAAATAAGTTACACTCAAAGAAGCATATGGTCCATATTTTAAACAGCAGACAAAAAGAAACCTGATATATTTATATAGCATTGCATTAGGGGACACAATAGCAGCAAAAAGGACCAAAAGTGACATGAAATTTAAACAGAGTCAAAGTGCAACTTTTCAAGAAGTAAATAGAACTATAGATATCTCAATATACGACCAAAAACATCTATTTATACTCTGGTTTTTTTTGTATCCATGATATTTGCATCAGCTGTGGGGTTTATTTCAATTGTTTTTCTAGACACATCGAGACAAACCAAACACGGTCTCGACGAGTACGTTTTTTAAAGTGTCTTAATTTACCAAGGGAGGTTTTCTTTTTTACTCTCAACTTTGATTTTATTCATATAAAGTCATGAATATTTAATGTAATGTTTAATAGCACATGTACTGGAAATACTTCAAAAGTTTTCAGGAAGTTTAACATTAACTTTGAGTGTACTTTTCTCTATCTGGGGGATAAAACATGAAAGACCAGAGGGGTTGGGGTTTTGAATACTTTTTTTTTTTTTTTTGGCTTCATATACATGACTGTTCTTCTTTTGTGCTCGTTGTTATGTCTCTGATGTATTCCCACTGCATCTCTTTGTTTTTGTTATTGGTGAAGACTTTAAATATAGAATAAAGCACCAAAAACAAGCCCAGACCTCCAAAACAAAGAGTTATTCTCATATACTGCACCTATAACATGGACCATATTTAATATCAAAATGACTGTGTCAAGTGAGGATACCCATATAATACAGTGCAATAACACTGAAATCACCTGTGAACCTTTCTTTTTCTTTTTTTTTAAGTCATGGTAAACTTTCTCTAATGTCCTTTTTCTTTCTCTCTATGACAACAGGAGGCATCATATACACACAGCACGACCTCTTTTTGTAACTGTTATAGAGAAGGGCATGACATCTATCACTCTGCATGCGCTGAAGTGGCTACAGCGACTCGGCTACTGATTCTAAACTCCTCATTGGACCTAGTTGTGCCTTTGGTAACTCTTAAGTTCACAGATATGTTCAAAGCAGGTTTTTCTTAAGTCATCTCATGATTCTTTTTGGCAGGAGAATTGAAGCGCCTATGAGGATTTTTACGTTGGTTATAAAACAGACAGATGATAATACCAAAGATTAAACAGGACCATCAGTATTAAAAAAAAAACTATTTCTTCATTGTTATTTGAAATGTCCAAGCAATAAAAATGTACAACTTCCTCCTGAATTAATGTTTTTTTTTACATTTTCTTCAGCAGATTTTCACAATGAGTGATACATATGCATATAAAAGAAAGCTGGTGGCTGGGTGGTCAGTTTGCACGTCCCATGTACAGAGGCTGTAGTCCTTGTCACGGGTGGCCCAGGTTTGAATCTGACCTGCAGTTACTGTTTCCCTTCCTCAACTTTCCTGTGTCTCTGTATAATGAAATCTATCAAACAGGTCATTTTAAAATGTTTGAGTTTGAGAAGAGAAGAGAAGAGAATAAGGAAGTGTATCAAAAGCTTAGAAAAATAACCATCTTCTTCTTGTCCATGAGACTAGCTGTGACTCAGTTAACATCTCATGCAACAGCTGTAATGGTCATTTATATACTGTAGGTCTAAAACAAGAATACGTTAGGTGCCAATTAGTTATTAATACCTGAACTCAAATTGTCCCTAAAGAATTCCTTCCAACTGGAGGATTGCGGCTCAGTATGTGAATCTGTATCTTATTCTACGGGAAACGGTTTCTGTTGGTTATTAAAATATTTACAGCCTAAAGATGATTTGAGATATAACCCTGTTATTTCAATTTTTTTTTCTTATTTTACATTGCGCTGGTACGCCATAAAATATGAAGCTGTTAACAGAAAAGAATAAGCTGTACGATGTACACCATTATCTAAAGTGTATCTAAATGTATCCTTCTGCCCTTCAGCTAAAATGCCAGGTTGCTCGAGGAACATAAGCAAAGAGCTGCCTCAAAAGACCAATTACCACTTTTAACCCTTCAATGTTCAGTTGCACGCTTACTTCTAAATGTGACTATGCATTAGGATGAAAAAATGATTTACTCCATGCTGTGTGAATGACAGAAAAACAGAGCATTAGTGTAGTGCAGGTATAAGAATGAAAAGACTCCTTTCATGTTGTGTGGCAGTTACATATGATCTTTACAGAGATTGACCCCGTGTACAGTAATACACGACTGCAGGCTAAGCATCTCTCGACTGTACCCCAAACACTAATGACTCATAAAGCCTTGCTGCCACCTCAACTTGACAAATGGCAAATGTCAGCGGCATATTCTCCTGGTAGGCATAATTTTATTAAGTGCAAATATCACTGTGCTCCTTAGGAGACACTCAAAGGTTAGACCAACAGCTGCAGCAGTTTCATGTGTATTAGCTGGGATTCTTTGCAGCGAGTCAGGCTCCCCTGAGTTGATGGACACAACCAGTCAAGCATGAGGAAGGATGCTCTAACTAAATGCAATAAGGAGAAGCTAAGGCTAAGATCATGTTTATTTAAAAGCCTAGGACAATAACCCTAATGGAGGACAGTGGGGTAAAGGCGGGGGAGAGACAGGAAGGGAAAGGGAGGGAAAATAAGAGACTGGTGGCAGATCATTTTTTCCCATTTATTGGCTGTGGTAATTTGTTGACTCATTCATCCATGCAGGGTCTTTATGTTTAATGCAGGCCTCTAGAGGGGGAAAGGAGGGGAAAGAGGGGGCGGTTAGGAAATGGAAAGACAGGCAATAGGGGGTTGGGGGGGTACCCTGAGAGATTAGCCTCCACCTCACAGTGTGAAAGACGGAGGTGGATGAATATCAGCCCTTAAAGTGGGCCTCAGATGCTAATGGGGGCTTCATATTGGATCGACTCTCCTCGATACACCTGCCAAATAATTAATGGGGAAAATTAACCTTACAGATGGTGTGTATGGGTGAAATAAACAGTATTTATCATTCACAAAAATGACTAAAAGTAGTGAATTTTAGAGTTGTTCTGGTACCAATATCGATACAATATTTGTCATTCGCCTCTAATGCGATACTTGAATTGGTTACAGAAGCCTATACTGCCTAAATATAGTATTTGGTCAATGCACTGATAAACAATTCCTTACCAAAACCAACTGTTTTCAGATAATAAACACGTGTCAAAGACTAAAAACAGTGTTCTGATATAATATAATGGTTATAAAAGCTATGAAAATGTCTGCAATTACTAGCTGGTTGCGCTTTTTACATGTCATTATACAACCACAATCAGATTTGCATTGGAGTGAACTAAAATGTTGTATATATATATATTTTTTTTTTAAACGAACAATATCAGTATCGGAATCAGTCGATATCATACAGTCCCCATATAAACAAACTTGAAGAGTATCTCACTGCCCTTGCGTGACATATTTCCACCCGAAAATGTAAAGAACCAATCACAAGATAGAAGGTGCAACATAAAGTCTGGATGAACTTGATTGGACTGTTAGCTTAGACAAAGCTTTTTTTAACTGGGTGAAGAATTAGTAAACGCACCTGAGTGCAGGATGAACAGATATTTAAAGGTTTTGCATGAAGATAAATTACAAGTTAAAGTCAAATTGTCAGATGATGCTTTATTGAAATATGTTTGGCAGATAGTAACAGATACATTTAAAACAAAAACACTGAATTAAAAGCTAGAAAATGTGTTTTTCATTCATGGGGACTTTAAATGTTGTAATGGGACTTGTCTTGTTGTGGCAGCCACCATGACAGACATGTTTATCGTTGCCGTGGCATCTCCGGATGTTAAGTCAAAGACCACTACTGTACATACAGTATTTCAACTGAACGCTGACGTACTTTGCTGTATGTGCTGCCGTGATAAAAACATCCTGTAAATTATACTTGGATACATCGTTGGTGAACATATTCTCTTGCTGAGGTCTGTTTCACATGTTTGTAGGTAGCAGAGAGAACTCCCATGATTCCCCGCCAGCCTCAACTTCATCTTTTGTTATTGTATTGATTGAGAGCGCCCCTGGTGGTGGAATCTACATACTGTGCCTTTAAGACATCAGAAATTCTAACCATGAAAGTAAAAAGTGTATAGGAGAATCTCTACAGAATTTCACCATCTTTAAAACATCATAATAAGGACAATACAAACACATCTATTGACTCATACTGAAGATGAACTCAATGGCAGATTCTCCTTAACTCCCCCGGTCAATGTCATCCAGCTGTCAGATCATCGTCTGGGCTTTGACGTGTGCTGTGGTCTGACACCCATCATCCTCACCCAGCTGTTACCGTCCTGCCTGCCCTGACCTGGCCCTTCTAAAGGGTCATACCCATGTGGTCAAACATTGGTGGCCCACTGCTGGCAATGGCTCCCTGTGAATCCCATTCACAGAGAGGGTAACCACTGTCCGCTCAGCTTAGAGACCTGAAAACATCAACCTGTCCTTAACAAGTCCTGACGAAGATTGAAGCCTCCAACATTTCATATTTTTGGTGTTTTTTAGTCATACTGTGAGGTTTCATGGTAAATAAGTGTTAAAATATATCATTTCTGAAAACATTTTGGCAGATTTTCACTTCTACTTCCAAAAGATGTCTGTTGAAAGTAAAGAGTAGGACAGCTTAGCAGGATATTGGCATGTGATGGCCTGGACAGCAAAGTAGAAGCTTGAAGGACAAATCCCAGGATCAAAATCAGGGACAAAGAACGCTTGTTTCCACCATGTTGGCACAACCTGGAAGATTGGCTGAAAGTTTGAAAGCATATTTTGCAAAACTCTACAATTCTTTGAGATCTGAATAAAAGTTAAAACAATTAGATTTGCAATTGAGTCCATAGAGATTAAACTGAAACATGCTCTGTATCTTACCACAGTGCCATTGGCGAAGTCATTCATGTTTTTAATTGTGTTTTATGACTCTTGTGTTGTTCATTTTATACCCCTTGGGTGGCTAAAATCTGTTTTCAAAAGAACTGATATAAAAACAAAATCTGTTTCATCATAACGGTAATATTAATGATGGAAATAACTATGCTTAAAAATCACAGGTAACTCCGATGTACAACTTTGAACAAATAAATGCCTGACTTCATGTCAAACTCTTTAATGTGTTTCATGCTTGATGCTAAAGTTCAGAGCTTGTTTGAAAGTCCACAGAAACATGTCAAACAAAAAGGAATTTAAATTGTTCAACAATAGAGTACACTTAAAGTTTCCAAGTGATTTGATGTGTTAAATAATCCAAAGCAATCCTTAAACTTACCACTTTAGCTCCAGGAAGTGCTGCAATCTTCAATTCTTTTTGGGTAACTATAACGATAATTATACGGCCATCAGAGGGTACTTCTTTCTGAAAGTGCTGCAACAAAAACAAAGACTCAAATGCATGTAGATTTCCTGTGTCCCAACAAAGTTATTTGAATACTTTCTGCAGTGGACACGGACCAATAGTGGAGTATTGGAGCACACATGTTTTAAGTCTCTCATCATCTCCCATTACATTTGTAGGTACAACAATTATAAAACATATCTTAGCATTTTAAATTGAATTTCAATAACATGCTGAAAGCTGTTGTTTTGGACAAACCCTTAAAAAGGAAAAACATGCCACAGATTTAACCACCTCCACCTCACCTCATATGAAGTTTAGAGAACAGATGAGACAAACATTAACTCTCTTTGTTTGACTTTCATCTATATTTAGTTCTCTTTGCTGATTTAATTCTCCTTGATTTACATGCCACAGAAGTGACAGTGTTACATTAGGAGCATCTCTTGGGTATAGAACGACATAAATAAAAGCCTGGAGACACCTCCAGCTATAGACACCGTTGTTCATCTCATAATAAAGGAACCAGCGGACTGTTCCATACACCCTGCTGCCAGAAATAGCACGCACGATGTACGCGATGTGCAAAACATCTGCGCCCCTCTATGAACCTTTCCCCAGCGTTTGCTAAAATGTGCCTCCAGAGCATGATGCACACACACACACACACACACACACACACACAGCTGCATGCCCTGGTAGATATGTGTGTCCAATACACAGCTAAACTGTGTTAGAGTTCCTTAGGGTGTGTTTGCGTCTGCTGTATAAGTGTGTGAGCCAGTCCCCAGATTCTTCCCAGTATCACTCCTCAGCACTCTCTCTCCACCAGCGCTGTCATAAGATAATGTGACAGGCTGTCAATCAAAACGGGGCCTGGGGTGCCAAGAGAGGTTTTTGGCGGAACACTTTTGTGAGCAACACCAGGGAGAAGGCAGCAGCAGGGACCAGGATGCTGAAAAAAAAAATCAACCTTGCCTATGCCAGGTCTCACACATCCGCAGATCTTTTTTTCCTCCAACCCGCCTCCGGCCATCCGATTCTTTAGAGCGTCCTTCTAAGTCTGAATCCTGACCCCTGTAAGAGAGAACCCCGTGGGGGTCACAAGCAGACAAAATGTTCCTCCATAATCCCCCTGAGAGAATCAGCCTCGGTGTCTGGAGAATGATCTGAGTACCGGTCCTGTCTCCGAGCCCAGCGGCTGACACTGTACAGTTAGGCTAGCTGGGTGCTGCCACTCTTCCACCCTGAGCTCTGATGTGTTATGAAGGCTCCGTCACTGGGGGAGTCAGGGCCACAGACACCTGTGGAGGAACTCGGTAAAATGATGGAAATGGACAGGAGCTGATCTTTAACATTGTCTGAAGAGGAGTTTTGACAACTGCAGGTGTTGAGAATCGTGAAAGTTGCTGATAGAATTGAGTTTAGATTTCTTAAAGTTTCTTCTTCTTTGGGTTTTATACCTTTACCTACTGATTACAAGTATTTCCATTGTTTGGTGACGTATGGCCAGGTGTGTTTGGTAGACAAACCTGAAGTTTTGTATTTAGTTAATGTTATACTTACTTGGACAGTAGACATTTACCCAGATTTTTGCTTAACTACTCAATGTTAGAGTTGGGTTAGGTTAATGGTTAACAACAAATCAAAGGTCGCTCAGTGTTGAGCTCCCACATAGAATCTGCAGCGCTGAGGGCCTAAGCCTTAAGTTTTACACATTTTGATTTTTTTTGTAATTGGTCAGTTTCACAGCTTTTATCATCACAATTTTTCAGCTACCGCTTTTTGTTTTTAAAACCCAAATTACACTGATAACTTTATTGTGAAACCACCTGCACCAAAAGTCAAGACAAATACCCGGTTTCATTCTCATGGGACGTCCTACAAGGAAGTGTCACGTCAGCGGGTGTCAGTCAGTCAAAGCTCCATAGGGCAGGACATTCAGCAGGGCAGTAAGGGATAAAGTTCTTTCTTTAAGAATGGCTTGGTGTGGAGGTATATGGCTATTTCATGGTGTTGAAGTGACAATAAGCTAAGAATATCATCATGTTGAGAGCATGTTACTTGAACTTGAAAAATTAACAAGAGGAAAGTACTTGACACCAAAAGCCAAGTCAAGTCGAGTCAGGCCAGCCCAACAATGCAGTAGAAATGAGGCTAATGATAGCAACCAGGTAGTGTTGCTAAGAAAGGAAAGGAGTCTTCAAGAGCCACGACTCTGTCGCTTGAGTTGCTGCAAGTATTTCTGTCCAGAGGTTCAGTCAGTTAATGAAACTCCATTCAACCTAATCCTCAATTTGTTTTAAGATAATCTCTGGTGTTGAAAAATGAAGCCAATGCAGAGGTGCAAAAAAACTGCATGTCCACTTGAAACTGGCTGCAGAAGCCAAGGAAACCTCTTCAGATCCCACATTAAAATGGACATTTATACAGCAGGAATAAAACATGTTTACTGCCTGATTTTAAAAAACAACAACAACGTTTTGATCTCTACAGCTTATTCCGAGGTGATTCTTTTATTAATTTTTCTGTTTTTAGTTCATTAAGGGAAAGAGTTGTGCATTAAATTGGTTGTGGTTGAGTTGACTGACAGCTGGGCTCCCTGTTGCTGTTTAGGAGGCTTAAGCCCCGCCTCAACTCAACTCAACCTCTTCACCTGTTTCTCTATTAATCTAAAGTAAGGTGGAGAAAGCATTTCCAACATGGTGAATGCCTTTTTTTTTGTTGCTCCATAACGCCTCTCCAGAAACCAGTGGATGACGTCACAGAGACCATGTTTTACACAGTCTACTCTTAAGACACCTTCAAGTAATCTATCAGTGTTTTCAATTATTTGAAGAATGGTAATGCCTTGAGAAGTAAAAAAAAACAAAAAAAAAACCTATGCTCGCTGTAGTTTCATTTTGCGTGCACAGTTTTGTGTTGGCATATTTCTGTTAGCACAGCCTGATGTAGCCAGCATGCATTTTCCCCCGAACAATATGGATGTGACATTTGTGGCATTAAATTTAGAGATATAGAACACAACCCACAGAGGAATCTTTGCAGGATTGAAGTCAGCACAAATGCGTGCCATGTGCCATCACAGCAGAATGTAAATACAATAAGAAGGGCTTCCTGCCTGCAGAGGTTTCCCGATGGTGACTCCATAATGGATGGCCGGTCTGCTGGGGGCTCATAATGATGTGAAAGCCCTTATCATAAAGGATCCCTGTCCCCAACTGGTTGTTCTCTGGCCTCATGGAGAGAACAAAAGAGTGCTTCACCAGCAGCCGAGGTGCAAAGAACAACAAGTACACACACACACGCCCACACACTTCATACACAATGCTTGAATTCAGTGTGTAGAAGCTGAATCCGTTTAAGCCCAATGTAAGGGAGGAGTGATGAATGTATTGCATGTGGCTTAGTATGGCTGTTAAATGAATGACCTGCTTCTATTAACAGAATGGTCAGCAACGGTTTTTCTAATGTTTCAGATGCAATTAATGCACACCAAGTAGATCCACACTTTTAAAACACTGCAATTGTATATTTTCCCTCTCTGGCATCTGCATTTGGCGTTTTTTAACTTGTGCCTTCTTCTTCAGAACACAGCACAATAAAATGAAATAGGTGTGTTCTCACTTCTCTAACAAAGTAAATAAAACTAAAGTCCAAAAAAAGTCAAAGCAAATACTGAGACAGAAATGCTGAGGCTTTTTATGAATACATAAAGGTTTCATCGTGTTTTTTTTCTTGCTGAAGGGGAAACTGTTTCGAATAAAAGAGGCTTGCGATTTCGTCTCCCACCTTTGAAAAACGAGTTTCCTCTGACACATTGGCAGCCTAATGAAGCTGCAAACTTCCCGGCAGAAAATCTCTCCCAAGTTTGTTGCCCGTTTTTCTTTGAAACAAATTTACTTTGTTTCACTCCAAAATGCTTACTCTGCACTTATGCACAATCATTACAATGTGTCATCTCATCGCTTTTTTTCTTCTGTAGACAATGGATATTAGCGGCCGTCTTTAGCTCTTTAAGTGATAGTTTCTTTGCTCTGCCCGCTGTGCTTCCCCCTCATTAATGCAAGCGATTCTCCATCACCAGCCTCTGTGAAGGGACTCTCCTCGTGCAGGCCACACAACTCTGACAAGAATGAAATTACTGTTAGCTTTCACGCCTAATTAAAGTGCAGACTGCACACCTTAGATGGATATGACTGTATTGATGTCATTCTTTTACAAGACAAGGCTTTGACTGTAAGTAGCCGCTCTTATGGTCGCTGTATGGATTCCGTGCGCGGCGCTTTTTTGAGGATGTTTCTCAGACTGTCCTGCAGCTGCAGCTGTCTGAGAGATTCCAGCTGTTTTCCACTCAGCTGTACAGAGCACACATTGTTTATTATGAATGCAGCAAATTGCAATCAGGTTAGTAACTTTATGATATCCACTATATGATAACTTGAGATGGATTTTTTTTTAAAAGCTTGCAGACATGCGACAGGATGCATTGTTTAAAAGCTGCAGCCTCACTAAAGCATCACTTTAAAGCCCTTCTTTGACCATATACTTGCTTCAAATACACAAAGCAAGGTATTCAAACATTCAAAACAATTTCAAATGTATCCTTGTCTTTAAGCTCCTTTCCTTAGTTTTTCTTTCGAGGCAGTTGAATCAAAGGCTTAGGCTATGAATCTAAGATTAAGTAGTCGGTATAGTTTTCCATAAACCAACTATGCTTAAGTGATACCAACTGATTTCCTGACTTGCAGCTGGATTCTGGAGAAAAAGAGAACATCTGCAACCAGGGACGGAGTGGGACTAAAAAAATAGCCCCAGACTGTGACCCATCCACACAACAATAAGTTCATGGAAATGCAAGCGCCCCCCCCCCCCCCCCCCGGCAGCAGTTTCACCATCACTTAATCTTGACTCACGACATTATTCAGGATATCACAATACCACCATGTTGTGTTTAGAGATGCACTGATTGCAGTTTCTTTCGCCGATTCCGATTTCAGCTTGATTTCAGGTCTGACTTGTCAATGCTGACTCTGGCTGAATCTGATTTTCTTTCTTTCAAAACTGTAATCAAAAGCAAATTCAGACATCCTCTTACATTGAATACAGACTTAAACTAATACCGATGCCTCTACATACAGTAACCTGCAAAAGCAAACCAGATCATCCTCAATAAGATTGACTGTTTCTGTATAGAGATTTTAAACGCCTCTTGCTGGGCCAGTGTTGGACTACTTAACATGTGACTTGCAGGAACAGCCTTTGTTTACATTTTTCCAGCGCAAAGAATCACAATCTGTTAAAAGAAAGGAGTTTTTTTTTTTATCAGCAAACACTTCTTGTGTTTAGGAAGAAATAAGCCGAGAGACATGACATATTGCTTTAACCACATGGGCCACCAACATACATACAAAATGAAAGTTCCTCACAGTAGCTTTGAGGTGGAAAAGATTTGATTTTGTTAAATTTCCGACTGACACTGGCAAAATTATTCCAGAAGGAAAGTAATTCACTCCAAAATCCCAATACCCCTATGTATGCTTAGCTACACTCTGCAAGCTTTCATTTTGCTGGAAGTTGTTTTTGAAATCCTTCAGTGGGCTTGTTAAATAAATGAATTTTCACTGTCTGCGAGAACATGCTGTATTTTTCCGAGCGGCTGAACAGACGGAAATGAGAGTGAACTGAAGAGTAACTGAGCACCCTCAGCTGAGAAAAAGAACACGCGGGGGTATAAGAGAGGAAGAACTGGTATAAATAGGTTTACTTGATAAAAGTCAGTTCTGAGCAAGTATCTACGTCTGTGTGAGGCTCTTCGTCTGCTGCATACGTAAGTGAGTGACAAAAGGTGAGCAAATTAGCAGTTCTTACATGCAGGTTGGCAGGGGGAGCTTTAGAAGAGCCTTGAACATCAGCAGCACCTGATGAAGAGCTCGGGAGTGCTTGAAACGGCGTTTGATATTCCACGAGGCTCAGCTCAATCGTGGAGACATTTGGATTCAGCACCTTTGAGGTGAACATTTCAAAAGAGGATGGTTCAGCTCCACCGCATCGATAGTCACTTACAAGAACTTTAGAGAAGATGAAACATGTATTAACGATACAATACTGCCTTTAAGAATAACTTTGGGGATTGTGATATTAAGAAACTTTTGATCAGATAAGGTGAGGCTTACAGTTTTTAGCAGAATAATAAAGTAAAAAGCGCCTTTTAAAGAGGTATACGCAGGGCATGTGACAAGGGATGACTCTGTACCGGGTTTATAGTCAATTATGTCTCGCTCACCTTTTGTTGTAGACGTCTGTTCCACCTCTGTCACCCAGACAAAAATAGGAATGTATTACAAGAACACTTTGGAGTCCAGTGACTTTAATGGGGGACGTTGAAGACAAGTCGCTTAACGGTTCTCTTGCCTCCAGAAGAAAATAGACAACTACAGTTTTAGAAAGCAGAATAATGAATGGATCTCGGCTTTGTGAGATTTGCAACAGATGCAAATCTGCCATCACCTACGAGTTTAAGCCCTTCCCCTGGACAACATCTATCACAGGCATTCAACCTCTCCCTATAACTAACATCATGAATTCAAGCCTTTTCCATGGAGTTTACTCTTTTCCTGTCATATTCACAACACTTTCAAATAATAAATTCATCTGGAATTGATTAACAATCAGTTTGCTGATCCATGATAATAAAACAATAAGAACTTGACCCATCCCTACAATATACAATTTTTCAACCTGAAACAAAAGGACACAAATTTACACTTTCCATGACAGAATTTATTCATAACCTTAGGTGACATTTGAGGAAACCGTGTGAGCATGGAACCTTAAAGTTGATAAAAATCATGACACAAATACATCTAAAGTTTACAATTCACAAAATTGCCATCAGGTTAGTTTATACCTATCCCTTTTCTTTGTGCCACTTTTTCTGCTAAATGGTGTGTTTTTTTCCCCCACCATTATCTGACGTTTCACAAGGTTCAAACTCAGAACAACTTGAGCTGTCTTCTTGTGCAATGTTGTCAAATTGACTTGATCATTTGAGAAATGATCATCCAATCTAAATTGTCTAAAGTGGCTAATTGATGCTACAAAAAACAGCTTGTTTAATGAGTGAAATGTTTATTCCAGCCTCATACACCATCAGATTAAAAAGTGTTATTAGCCTTGTGAATATGTTATGGCCTAATGTCCAGTAATATAGACAGTGTTCCTCACATGAAGTCACAGTACATATTTTAAGATTTAATGATATTATGTGAGATTATATGTATACAAGACACAATCAAAAGTTTCTAACTACAATAGTTTGATATGGAGGCAGAAGTCAACATTTAAAGAACAATCTTTTTCTACAGGTTCAACCAAAATATATTTGTTGTTTGGGGTCTAAAGGGGATAAAGACGCATTAGCCTGGGAGATTATTCGTTTTCCCGGGTGCAGAAGTAATTCTGGTACATCTATTCTTGCCAGACGCAGTCTTTTAAAAAATGTAAAATATTTCTGCACAAAGCGTGTTTAACAAATATAAACTTTGCCTGTCATTAGTAAACATGTTCTTTAATAAACAAGGCTTTGGAGAATATCATTGTATATCACCCGCTGTGATCAGAGAGAAAGAAAACTGTGAAGACTGCGATTAACAGCTAATGATGAAAAACACATGCAGGCTGCATCCCTCGTCGCTGAACGTTGTGTGATGCTCAGCCATTTCTGCACTTTCACGCCATTTGACCCTGACCTTTCCTTTCCGCTGTGACTCTGATGTCAGACTGCACACGATCAATGTCTGTCACCTTCTGCGTGATCACAAAAACAGTGGACCCGCCCTGACAGGGTCCCTCAGCCCTGTCTCCCTGCATTTGGGCCACTGGATCTTGTATTGGTGGTACTGGGACATCCTCCCTCATTATCTCCTCCGCCCCGCCCCGCCCTCCCCCCGGCCTGCTGAAAGTGATGCTAATAATATGAATTCCTACTGACTGACATGGGTGAAAAACCAGGAGATGTAATCCATACTTCATGCATTTTGCATGGAGTGGTAATTAGACATTTTCGGGGTACTAAATGCTCCTGCCAAAGTATCGGTGTTCCTAGTGAGACAGGAAAAAGTCAGCTGAAAGTGTTTAATATCAAGGCCAGATGTAAAAACTGACTAAATCAAGAATTATGAGAGTGCTCTTGCCGGATTTGAACATTTTTAAGTCGTCAAACACAAATTCTGCAGACCATGAAGCTTCAGCAGCACCCATAAAAATGTTATTTTACTGCGCATATACTAAGGATCATGTTTTGAAGCTTGGCCTTAATTATGTGTGCTTTCTAGCTGAATAAGTGTCTGCTTCTCTAACCAACCCTGAGACCAATGTTAAAGGTCTGAGAATCTGCCCTTGACAATCTGTCCCCCCTTGTCGCCCTGGGCCCCTGGCCCTGGCCCTGGCCATTAGGGAGATTTCTTGTCTTCCCCTAAGCAATGACAGGTGAAGTGGAGCACAAAATCCCAAAGCCAGGGATGGGCCTCTCCACAAGCTTAGAACCTCTAATTCTTACAGACACTCATCTTTCTATTATCACTTTTATCAGTGTAAATGTCCTGTGACAGACAACAGATTACCAGTGTTTTAGAAGACAGCTTCACCATCCGTGACTAAGATACACCATGCTGTTATTCCATGCAGTGACAAATGCAGGAAACTAACGGACAGCTATACGATTAGTTCAGACCATGCCAGTGCAAGATGGAGACTGTGCACCAAATGTAGCATCACATCACATTAAAAGAACACTTCCCTGCCCACCTTTTGAAATACATAACATTTTATAATTTGGCCTAAATATCATGAAGCTTCTGTTTGTTTCTGATAACACTGGATTCATGCTTTGACTTAGATCACTAACCAAATTACATTCTTACATTATATTGAGTGGTTATCTCCCATGCATAAAAAGCCTCCTCCAACCACTTAATCAAGCCAGCTGATCCTTTACATGAACCTGTAACCCAATGTTTGAGCACCAGAAACATGCAAGTTCACACCTTCCAAGAAACTTAAAGGTGAATCAGAATCAGAATCAGAATCAGATTTATTGGCCAGGTATGCTTACACACACAAGGAATTTAACTTGGGTGAACTATGCTCTCTTATGTACAGGTACAACATTAGATATAAACAATAAACATAATAAGAAAAGACTAATATTTACATGACTAAATATGAAACAGTGCAGTGGGGAATAGTGCAAAAGATGCTGAAGTAACAAAAGGATCAAGAAAATATGTGTACTGTAAAATATATATTGTAATTCACCTTGTTTTATGCAAAACAAGAACGCTTCACTCACTCCGTGTTCATGTAGTGAATGAAAACCTGGTTGGCAGTGTTTTGAAATTGTCTCTGCTCTGATCAATCAATCGATCTTTATTTGTATGGCACCAATTCATAACAAATGTTATCTCAAGACACTTTACAAAAAGAGCCGGTCTAGACTTCACACCAGCAGTTCTGCAACAGGGGAACAGGGACTCTCAATGTTGGGATGAAAACTTTTTGTCAGATGCAGAGCCAGCGATAAACAGATAGGGTAAGGGAGGGTGTGATGCAATGGAGGAACGAAAGGTGTTGCATTGAAAAACTCAGAAAGTGAAGAGTAAAGATCTCTGTTTTCAATGCGTAGGCTATATATGAGGGGGGTGAGAGCATCCTCCAACTCCTCTTTAAAAAAAATCTTAAATAGGTCTACCGTGAATCAAGGAACCACGAGAGGGAGTTAATCATAGGAATACATTTTTACAAAAAAGGGTAGATTGGCACAGTATGCAGATAAGGTCAAACAAACAGATACACACTAAAACAACAGGACCAAAAACTGGATCCTCTCCAGCCTGATAACACTCTATTCGTCATTTACAAAAACATCACAGCATAGAAAAATGAATAAACTGTGGTTGCATTCAAATGCATGCTATAGCATACAGAGTGAAATTGAGATGTTGAAAAGTACACTTGTTTTGTACGGTGGCTGGGAAGTGCAAAGCAAAATTACAAAGTGTTAAACACTTTTACAAAATGTGAGACAAATTTACATTTTGAAAAACATTTTTACATTTTATGAAACAAAATTACAAAACCAAAAACACTCACCAAGGACAAAACAAATTTACAAGATGTGAAACACTTTTACACTCGCTGAGACAAATTTACAAGAGGCAGAACACTTTTACCGACCCCGCAAACAAATTTACAAACGACAGAATCTTCACGGAAAGGGAACGTACCGCGACAAAACAAAACAAACAAAATGACCCCCTCACTCGATCGCTTCTGGGTCACTTCCGACATTTGGTACATTCCCATTTTTGTCCAGATTCTGTCGTTTGTAAATTTGTTTTATAAGATGTAAATGTGTTTTGTTTTTTCTTGGTATAAGTGTTTTTGGTTTTGTAATTTTGTTTTCTAAAAATGTGAAAAGGTTTTTCAAAATGTAAATTTGTCTCACATTTGTAATTTTGCTTTGCACTTCCCAGCCACCGTAGGGAACATGTTGCTAAACTCAGTCTGAAAATTAATGGTTATACACTCTAGATTTCCCTAGAGAAATAAAGGAAGTCAAGCTTTAGAAGAGCATTTCGCCTCAGCTGTATGAATGGCATTTCGTCAAAGTCGGTATTTTTATTGTATTTTAATACATTTTAGCTTTTCTCTGAAACACAAAACTTATTTTTTATTTTTCAGCTTTGAACATGCTCTACGTGTGTACTCCACCTTAGACTTTTCATAAAAAACATTCTGTTACCCTATTACCCCCCCGCCCCCCCCTTTTCAGGACCGTCTCTGTCCACCGCTTCACCCATTGGTCAAACAAAGAACACGTGGCAGTGACGATGTACCGGAAGTCCTGCAGCTTGGAGCGTGTATATTTGTTTACAGCCGCGAGTTTTCCCGTCTTCCCCTCGCCGGGTCTTTCTCGTGTGAATGAAAACCTGCTGAATGTTCGGCGAAACACCTGCAATAGATGTTGTGTTGTAACGATACACCAACAGCTGTGTGTCAGTGATGTTTCAGCCGCATGCATGGTAAGAGCTCCCGCTAACAACACTTGCTAAAGACACGCTTTATTATTATTATTATTTAACCCTTCACTTTACAGCAGCAGGTGTCACTGAAAGTGTCATTATTTCGCCCTCCTTTGACTTATCACCACGTTTATGTGCAGGTGCAGCTGGTGGCTTCTCCAGGAAATTAATGTTTTAGCTTCCTAGTTAGCCAGCAGGCTAGTAAGCTAAGACACACAGGACAGGGTGACCTCTCACAACATGTATTTCAAAAGATAAGGTATGAATCCACCCACTTTATAGAGATCATGCTTTCATTTCAAGGCTGTTTTATGTGTTTACAACCTGCTACTCATATATTTTATGGCTGCTGTCTTGTTGTTGCACTCAGGGATCAAATGATGAACGACCAAAGACCCAGTGCATCATGGCATTATCTGAGGTTTATTGGGATCACCAGATCCCCCTGCCAAAGCTCGCTCCAGTCCAGGCCAAGGTCACTGTGGCCCTGCTGGCCCTCCTGTGCTTTATCAACAGTTATGACGGGGAGTTTGTCTTTGATGATTCAGAAGCTATTGTCAACAACAAGGTATTGTATCCCTCTCACAATCAAACACCTTGTTGTTGTTTTCATTTATTCATCTGCCCGTGTAAGGACCACTGGCATCATTCAATAGAATAGAATAGAATAGAATAGAATTACTTTATTGATCCCAAACTGGGAAATTGTGGCGTTACAGCAGCAGGTGATCCAAACACACAATATGAGCAAAAAAACCCACAATATTAGCAAATTTAAACACAATATAATATTTAATACAAAGTAAATAAGCACTAAAAATATCAAAACTAAGAATGTGAATATATACAACCAGGATTTAACTCAGCATTACTAGTCTTAAATATGAAAGATTAAATGTAAATGTGCAAAAACAGAGTCGTAAATGGTTGTAAATTAGATATGGAGAGATACCGCAGGTCCTTCCTTCCTGCTGCAGTCAGCCTGTTTAACCAAGCCTGCTCCCAGTAGATCACAAAACACACACAACCGGACAATTTACCCTGACATTGTGCAATAATAATGTTATATTATGTTTACCAATCCACTTTGTGCAATAACATGTTACACTTTATGTGTGCATGTCTGTGTTACACTGAATATTACAGACTACACTTTGTCAAATAGCTGATCTATTTTTTATTTTTTAAATCAATTTTTTAGTATCTATTTTTTTGTACATTCTTAATTTTTATTTAAATTGTACTGTGTTCACTCTTTGCTGCTGTAACAATGTAAATTTCCCCATTGTGGGATAAATAAAGGATTATCTTATCTTATCTTATGAAAGATTAAATGTAAATGTGTGTTGTAAATGGACAGTATTGACATAAGTTAAAGTGCATGAGTGTAGACATATTGTAAGCAGAAACTATACAATGTAACGGCGAGTAGACAGCCAAATGAAGTGAACGTGAGTGCAGGGATAATTTGTAAATTTAACATGTGCAGAACAGATTACAGTATGGAGAGACAGATATTATCATGATGACAGTTCTCTTTTTGATTTGTTTCAGGACTTGAGACCAGCCACACCTCTGAACAATATCTGGAGCAATGATTTCTGGGGAAGCAACCTGAGTAGCAACTCCAGTCACAAATCTTACAGACCTCTCACTGTCCTAACATTTAGGTAAGAGCACATATTAACCTTGTTGAAACCACAGGGCTAAATGCTATTTTCCAGGAAGATTCTGCTTTGTTTCAAGCTGCTGTGTTTCCCACAGATGTGGCTTTTGTGGTTTTATTGGTTGTGCTAACTTTGCACTTGTATTTTGGGGGCAACTGGCCGGATGGCCTATTGCTTTAAAATTGAACTTCTGCTATTTTGGGACTTGTTTGTTCGACAATGAATGAATGTAATGCTGTCTGCAGCTGTACTGGTATCAGCTCTGTATAAAGGTGAAGTAGTGGTTGAATTAAATCAATGCTTCTTGAAAATTATAAACAAAAAACGGTCAGAAGAATTTCTATGTAAACCAAAAATAAGAACTGATCACAAGAGATTCCAGTCTGGAGCTCGATGTGACTCTTACCCTAACCAGGGTACAGCTGAGATGTGGTATCCTTCCTCTCGCTCTGGAAACAGGTCGTTTCCACTCCACACTGATGTCGACTGTAGTGACTTTTTGTAAATATCTAGTTGGTCATTGCTTGACATGACCAACTGATTATGGTATTGCTCTTGTCTGTTTTGTTCATCAGTGTCTTGTTAGAAAAGTGGACTCTTCCAGATGCACTGTCAGCTTCTAGGTTTTCTAAGATCCTCTTGCCCAGTCTTTCTTTGGCGTGGCAGGATTTTCATCATGTCAACACAGTGTTGGAGAATTCAGTCAGACTTTGTTGATGGCAAGAAAAAGCTAATTCTGAAGCAGCTCGCACATTTAGGGCTGCATTCCTCTAAAGGTTTAACACTTTGGGTCACTATTAGGTTCAAGGCTGCTCAAAGCAAACACAGAAAAATGATTGTCTATATGTGGAATACTGGGCTGGTCTGTATATGTAGCATGGTGACACTTCCAGGGTTGCCTCTCCGTTCACTCAGAATCTTACTGTGGGAGCTCAGTGCAGTCTCAAGGATTTCCAGGCTTCAGTTAAAGCAACATAATGCAATATGGCATTCAAACGAGTGTGTTATTTGCAGGTGAAAGTACAATTTAAAGTGAAGTTTATGCTCCCGCAGACTAACTAAAATGTTTGAGATTTACTGCTGTTCAGCTTCCTGCTTGCTCACACTCTCTTTAACCTTCTAACATGACTGTCCTCTTTGCTCTCTTAACTTTGGCCGGGATGTCTGTGCCGAGAATACAAAGCTGTAAGAAGTTTGCCTTCAGGGCGATTTCCCACAAAGCCATTCTGCAAAGAGTTATTGCTCTTCTTTCAAAAGTTTGTCCATGTTGGAGCAACGCTACATCAAAAAAAAAAAAGGTTTAAAGGCAAAGATTTGGAATAAAATGGACATCGATTATTCTTGCACCTGCAATGCTGTCTCTGCTGCATCATGTTCTCTCTGTTCCCCCAAACCTTCCATATGTTTAACATCGGGTATTTCCACCTCTTTCGTGTTGCAGGCTGAGCTACCTCTTGGCGGGAGGCCTGCACCCTGTCGGCTTCCATGTGCTGAACATCATCCTCCATGCTGTCATTTCTGCCCTCATGATTGACGTGTTTGCTATCCTGATTGGTGGACTGGCTCATGATGAGACTGGTCGTGTACTTAACAACGCTCCCAAGACCTCTCTGCTCGCTGCCCTCTTCTTTGCTGCGCACCCTGTTCACACAGAAAGTGTGAGTAGAGTTTGAGTGTTTGTATGATTTAAGATAGAAGACGAGTACAGATGAGAGCGTGGATCAGGCCCAAAAAAAATCCAACAGAAACCGAGTGAGCGCATGCCCGGCCGGTCTCATTAACTGTATTTATGGGCTCGAGCCTGACTAAAACCCGACATTTGTTTTGGCTTTTTTGATTAAAGTTTAAAGCTGTTTGAACGACAGAAATCCTGCCAGATGAGATCTTAATGAGCGCAACATGGAAGCATGTATTTTATACAAAAAAAACTGTATTCATTCGGATCCCTAAATCACAGATTAAAACGCCTTTTTAAAGAAGAACCATTTTTTACAAACTGTCTGCTTCTCTCCCAGGCTGAGTGGTGATCTATCAGCGTGAGTGTATCTGGACAATTAGCTGCGGATCCCCGTGGGCCTGTGACTCTGTGCCTGTGTTGTTGCGCCCGGCTGACACACCGGGTCGCATGCACGCATTTTGTGTGAAGTATGCCAATGAGAATCAGTCCTTTTCGGGTAGTGTTGAGAGAATGATGTGGCTCACTATGGAATCACTACGACATAGATGAGGCGAAATTCTCATTTGTAGATACCAAGATCATATATTCCCCTTCTGATGCTCCAGTTGTGCCCAATTATGTGACTCTCCTTCTTGCTTTTAAAATGTGGTCTTGGCTTATGAACTGTAAAATCTTTGAGTCTGTGATTTTTGGGTTTCAAATAAAGTTTTCCAAACAACACGGACTCCTACAGCAGCCCCTCATGCCATCTTGGCATACCAGCCTGGAGGTTCTTTTACTAGACATTCAGTGGTTCCATGCCAACAACAAAAGCCTCACCACAGCTGGGAGCGCAGAGCCAAGGTCCGTGTGTTAGCGCGGCCCGATTATTAGCCGAGTTGGGATGCTTATTGACCTGCCAGAATATGTGTGTTCTCGCTGTAAAGCCTGGCTGGAAGGCGGCAGTTCCCCCTCTCCGTTCTCTTTAATCATACAGGTCAAGGACTGGGTGAGACCTGGGGGGTGGGAGGCAGGCAGCCTGTTGGCTTAGGCCTGCTGTATGTATCAAAGCAGGCAACCCCAGGATGCCAACCTAACTGTACCCACACACTGTATAGAGCACACACACACACAAATAGAGCATGCTGCTAATGAGAGCTTCTTTCTCCCTCTGTTAATAAGCCTCCATTTGTTGCTGGATGCAAAACAGAATATCATATAAACAAATGAAATAATTGATCAAAGGATGCATATATTAATACTGCTTCTTAAAGTATACGTTTTCATCTCGTCTTCTTTTTTTCATTCTCCTTTTCCCTCTAATAAGGTGGCTGGTATTGTGGGCCGTGCGGATCTTTTGTGCGCTCTGTTCTTCCAGCTCTCTTTCCTCACCTACTGCAAAGCCTTCAAGAGAGGTAGGCACCTAAACCCAACTATTACTCTTTACTGCAACACTGTGCTGTACAAAGATCTGTCCATATGTGCTGATAAACACAGAGCCGGCATCAAACATCGTGGACCTGCTTGTTTTATGAAATCATCTGTTTGAACAGCAACTTTTTTTTTTTTCTTCGACTGTCAATAACCAGCGTCGGCCTTGTCTTTGTTTTCCCAGGGAGCGACAGAGATGACAGGTTTTCTGTGCAGTGGGTTGTGGTCAGCCTCTCGCTGTGTGCTGCAGCGATGCTCTGCAAAGAACAAGGCATCACAGTCTTGGTACAAAGTCTTTCTTGTTTTTAAAAGCTTCTGTAGCAGTGAGATGATGATTTCATTTGACCCAGGAAGAACGATGGTTTAAGGGGGTGGGGGGAAATGATCAGTGATGTTTCAGAATAGAGAATGTGGAGAGATGTTTGAGACTTAATCAGTGATCACTGATGATCACATGTTAACACAGTGAAGGCACACATGAATGTGGTCCCTTCTTTATTCTTCTGGCTCTCATGGATAACTGACATGTTTTTCATAGGTATGATAGAGTTTTTCCTTTACAGATACTAGTTTGGAAATGGCTTCAAAACAGCAAAAAAGAAAAACGCAGTCAGTGTTAACTGCACTAGTTTTGGAGGGGTACCTCGATCTCCACCAATACGTAAAGCTGTTAACACATTACTGTTCAACAGCAGGGCCGTAATGTAGTTCTGCTATCATTGGGCCTTTGTCGTTACTTTGTACTTACGTGTCTGTTACTATCTCCAATATTAATCATTGGCCGAACAACTTCCCCCCCCCCCACCATCCTGACTCCATGGGTTACAAATGGCAAGTTCCTGCCTGGAACGAGCAATATATACTTAAGTGACATGAGTCCTGGTATTGTGAAGGGAAAAAATGGTATCTGAACATCTCTACCTTTTGAGGTCAGAGTCTTTACACTGTCCTAAACCAGGCCATAAAACAATATTCATATCTATATAGGGTAACTAGTATACAGCTGTTTAAAAAACTGAACGATGAGATTAATTTTTATTACCTTGAACTGGTATCTCAGTTGTAGTCTGGATCTGCCGATACTAAAGCCTAGGTTTTGGATACCCAAAGCTATTGGAAAGAGAAGAACATCTCGTGATAGGAGCTTGAGATCTATTTCTTGCTGACCTATATACATTTGAAATGTCATTTCTACATCGTCCTCTATGTATGTTCCTTCAGGGTGTGAATGCAGCTTTTGATGTCCTCCTGATCTGCAATGTTAATGTGTACGAACTCAGCCAGAGGCTACTCCTTAGGAAGAATCCACTCGATGTGAGTTACAGTTCATTAACCCCCCCCCCCTCCCTTTTCTTTTCTGTCATAAATTATGCACTCCTCCTGTATGATTAATGTCACATCACATACATCCTTATTGTAAAATGAATAGGGCTCATAGTTCACTGTGTTACACTCATGGATTTCTGTTTGTCAGTGACATGGTTCTATTTTTCCTGACAGGTGAGTGAGATATTGCGAACGGGATTGCTAACACGGTTGGCCCTCATGGGTCTCGGAGGACTCTCGATGCTCTATGCACGCTGGAGGATCATGGGAACGGGACCACCAGCATTCACTGAAGTGGACAACCCAGCGTCTTTTGAAGAAAACGTGTTTCTTAGAGTGAGTATGATTTATTTGTGTTATTTAATGTGAGATAAAACACATTAACAGCCAATTTTATTTGATTTGTCAAATTAAAAAATGTGATTTCCCCTGATAAACCTTAGAAATTTCTAAAAACACTGATTGACTTTATTCTTATCTTTCCTTCTCTCCCCCCCCTACCCTCTCTTATTCTTCAACCCCCCCTGTTCCCCCTTTGATTGGCAGATTGTGAACTATAATTACTACTACTCTCTGAATGCCTGGCTGCTGCTGTGTCCCTGGTGGCTGTGTTTTGATTGGTCCATGGGCTGTGTGCCTCTCATTAAGTCAGCCACTGATTGGAGGATGGTGTGGCTGCTGCTGCTCTGGTGCGTCCTGATAGGCTTGATAAGTCAAGCCTTATGCTCGCAGGACAACCAGAGAAGGAGGTAAGAAAGCACAACCAGCTATCATTACACTCACTGTAGATGAGATGGAGTACATGCTGGCCTCTCTAGGCCTTAGACCTGATTATGAAAATATTGCCTCAACCACTGCAGTGTGACCACAGAAACATCGAAATGGAGTTTAAAAAGTCTCTGTTGGTTCTCAAAGTTTCCCGTGTTTTGGAGAAGTTTGTTCAGGCTAAATTTCCTCTCCATAAAGCATCAGAGTGTCATGTTCATATATAATCCTCTGGCCTTGTCTGTGCCCTCTCTCCCTGCCAGGACACTGACCTTGGGCCTGGTGCTGCTCGTGGTCCCCTTTCTGCCAGCCTGTAACCTTTTTTTCAGGGTGGGCTTCGTCATTGCTGAGAGAGTGCTCTACCTCTCGTCGGCTGGCTACTGCTTACTGCTGGCCTACTCCCTGGGACACTGCTGCTGCCGCTGGTCCAAACACAAGGTAAGGCTCTAGAACACACTGAAAAGATCACACACACACACACACAAAATAAAGGACACCACACCCTGCAAAGATTTAACCCTGTGAACTTTGCCTTAAGCCTTGAGAGTCACTTTGTCCTGTTTTTAAAACTCTTTTATTTAACCGCCTCTTCCTGCAGCTTCGATGATGTATAAAGTCAGTGATGCATGGCAGGAACTGACATGAGAAATCTCCAATGACTCACCTATAAGTAGATTAATGTTACATACTGCAGATACTGTACATTTGTAGGATATTACCTGTGAGTCACAGAGGACATTTTCTTAAACTTTAAGGTTATACGAACATAATCGACCAACTTATGGTCAAGTTATTAAAGTCATGCTAACTAAAATATAAAGAAAACTTTATATTTTATCTTAAATAAAGGCACAGGTGGCTCTCAAACAAAACAATAAGAAAAGACGATATTGAGGCCGGAGGGGAATCATGGGAGTTCTCTCTGCTAAAAACTTTTTACATATTTAAAATTGTTACTTCGCTTCACTTTTTTTTCACTACCGGTAATTGTTTTTAATATTCCTGCTCTCAGTATCATTTAAAATCATCTGGATTATAATTTTTGCCAAAATGGAGCAGCTCTGTCTTTTAACTTTGAAACATTTTCTGTACTTTGATCCTAGTGCAATATATAAAAAAAACGAGCTGAACTAGTTTTATAAATGATTTTAGGGACACAAGGCTTCATAGAGGAATTACAAACCTGGTTGTTTGAAATCGGCATTTTCTCTTTTCCCCTTCTCTCAGAAGCTGCTGTGTGTGTCTGTTGTCGGGCTGTTGTCTGTCTATGTAGCTCGCTGTGCTCTCCGCAGTCACCAGTGGCGCTCAGAGCGAAGCCTCTTCACCAGCGCCCTCTCCGTCTGTCCGCTCAATGCCAAGGTAAATACCCATTGTTCTGCCTGTTTGTTCTGTGTCTGTAAAATGCAGACTTTAGATCATGTAAATCTCTGATGCCTTATGTGTTTGATCCCTCAGGTCCATTATAATGTCGGTAAAAACCTGGCAGACCGAGGGAACACTACCACTGCCATTCAATATTACAGGGAGGCAGTCAGGTATGCATCCAGTCATGCTTGTTGATTTAAAGACATATATGTGATAGAGGGGTTGAGTCGTGTTTACTGCTGTTTTTTTTTTTTTTGTGGCTTCCAGGCTCCATCCGAGCTACGTCCATGCCATGAACAACCTGGGGAATATCCTGAAGGAGAGGAACGAACTGATCGAGGCGGAGCAGCTGTTGTCTAAAGCTGTTTCCATTCAGTACGTCACCCAGCACATAATTACCACTGCACCTTCCACTACACATCAACGACCATGTCATTAGCTAATTCCAAAACCAAATTTCCTGGAAAAGCTCCCTACTGATTGCTTTTTTCTTTTTTCTTTTTTTGTGAATATGTTTGCAGGCCTGACTTCGCTGCAGCTTGGATGAACCTGGGAATAGTTCAGAACAGCCTGCAGAAGTTTGAGGATGCAGAGCTGAGCTACTGGAACGCCATCCGCTTCCGGAAAAAATACCCTGACTGCTACTATAACCTCGGACGCTTGGTGAGACCCGAGTGTGAAAAACACTGCTTTTCAGCTTTTAGGAAGAAATAAGAAGTTGTTTTAAAGAAAGAAAAATCAGTTTTGGAGCCGTTTGTTTCCAAAATATTTAAACAAAACTCCTCACAGAAGACGTTCCATCACTTCTTCTCTCATGTTTCGACAGTACGCTGACCAGAACAGACATGTGGATGCCCTGAATGCATGGAGGAATGCAACGGTGCTAAAACCGGACCATAGTCTGGCCTGGAACAACATGGTCATCCTGCTGGACAACACTGGTGTGTACAAAGGCATTCACAATGAGAAACACTCAAATCAATCGCCACTTTATTTACATCATCTTCCATTCAAACGCACTGCGCACTACGCCGTAGTTCGCTGCCACTCTAGTCAATTGTTTTGTTTCCACAGCGAGCGCCAATACGCTCCGTTTCAAATACACTGCGAGTCTATTTTTCGACTGAGTACGCTGCAGGCACGCGTCAAGCTGGACAGAATGTAACAACCCGGACAGGAAGTGAGACAAGCAAACGCACAGAGCGCCTGGTCAGTTTCAAAATAAAACAGACTTATCATATTTGTCATCACTTTATCAACATTACGTCAAAACATGCACGATATGAACAACAAATCATCCTCAAGAAGACAAAGCTACCCCGTTATCTATCCTTGCCGAAAACTGACTCTCCCCCCCCCCCCACCCGTCACAGCTGCTGAAATAGGTGTAGACTCACTAGCATAGTAACGTTTTAGCAGCTTGACATGGCAGAGTTGAGTCGATTTTCCGCGCTTCAGCGTGGACAGGAGATAGTTTCCGGTCAGACACCTGACACAGCGCTGTAGATTTAGCCTGACACGGTGTATTAACAAGCGACATAGACATTGAAATAACATCTGTTAAGGGTATTATTTAACCTTGGGAACATGTTTGCTGTCTCCTGCTTCTTGTTGGTTTTTATGTTTTTTTTTTGTTGTTTTGTTGAGCTAAAGTAAATCTGCACCCTTGTGGACATTAATGACACATTTTTTCTCATTTACAACATGAGGAAATGTTGAATTTATGTTTCATGTCATGCCATGGAAAACTTGATATTTTTTAGTACTTATAATGATGATGATGTGTCCAAGGATTTGTACATTTTGGTTCAGACGTCTCTCTTTAGTCTTCATCACGTTCCAGCTTTAACAGCCAAGTAAAGCCAGCGTTTGTTATTTTGGAAATGCAGGAAATCTAAATGGCCAACAAGATTAGACCGGAAGAGCAGGAATCAGTAATGCTTGAAATTTATGTATTAAAGCTTTGTGTTGTGAGTTTTTGAAGGCACTCTTCCCTGCCGTGTGGAGAATGCTCTGATTTCCAAACGCTCGAGCCGTTTTGTCAGAAGCTGCTCCCGCGGGGGCGGAGTCTCCCAGGAGGGCACTGGAACTGTCCAATCAGGGCCCAGTATGTTCCTGATCAAACATGGGCAAGCACAGCCAGAACAGCGCTCGCTTAGAGTCCCCCCCCCCCCCCCCCCCCCCCCTCCACATTTGTTCCCCAAATCTGACATAAATAATTCTCCCCGGCTCCCCAGAAAACAACAAAAAGAGGGAAAGAAGAACAATAGGTGTCTCTTTCAACCAAAAAAAAAAAAGCAAAGAATCTGGAATTTTCTTTTCTCTTTGGCGTTCAGCCCCTCTCTTTGGTTTTGTTTATTATGCAAACAGAAGGCCGAACCAGTGTAGACAGAGGCTGATCTACCACACAGTCAATGTAGTCACATGTTAGAAAGCTGCGTCTGAAGGGCAGCGGCCATGACTCAGGACATGACATGTCATTGTCTGTCTCTCTGACTGTCTGCCTGTCTCTCTGACTGTCTGTTCCCCATTTCTGGCCAAACATCAGACAGGCTCCGTGACAGAGATCAATAACCCAGTGGGCCTTGTGTTCAACCTTAATTAGGAGACTAAACCGCTCCTCCATGTGTGGAGAGGAAAAAACTCTGTTCTAGACACTGCTGACCAAATTCAGATTCTCCCATTGCCAGCTCTTATTACCGGTGTGTCTCTAGAAATGTGTTTTTTTTTACTGGTGTGACAGTTTGAGGAGCATATTTTGGCTTCTTAAAATACAGAATTTATCTGTCAAGCTGCAGGTGTGGTGAGTATGTCACTAAAATCAGAATAAGAATCAGAATCTGCTTTATTTGCTGATGTGCACGACATGGAGTTTTAGCTGGTTAACTTTGCTCTCCATGTAAAAACATGTAACATTAAATATTCACTCAGTATGTTCAGGCCTACATAAGACAACAGTGCAGGGGAGAGGAGTGCAGAGACTCTCAGATAAACATGATAATGAAATGTGTAACAGATGGGTTCATTTACAAGAGGTAGATAGTTTAAACTGTAAGGTAAATGGTTTTTATAGTCAAATGATGTATCAGTGATTATCTGTCGCGCCATCTTGGGCGGCTGTGGTCGGGCATCTATCAACCGGACGGTCAGGGGTTCAAACCCCAGCTCATGCAGCAATATGTGCGACGTGTCCTTGGGCAAGACACTTATCCCCCCGAATTGCTTCCCGCTGCTTTGTCGGGTACGGTATGAAGCAAGTAAACCGTTGCCACACACTTTTAGCCGAAGCTAATTTGCAGTTCCTGTCCCTAGATGGGCCTTTTAAAAAGTAATTAGTTGTTGTTGTTTGTCTTTTCCATTTTGTTTCTGTCTTCAAGGTAACTTGGGTCAAGCTGAGCTGATTGGCCGCGAGGCTCTGAAGCTCCTCCCCAATGACCACACTATCATGTTTTCACTCGCTAACGTCCTGGGGAAACAACAAAAATACAAGGTCAGTTTGTCCTAGTTTATCATACTTCATATAAATATATTAATTTGTACTTCTTATAGACCGATGTCTGAGGCAGAATTGTGACATTTTTCTACAAATTGACGATGTTTAAATTTTGTTTTCAGGAATCAGAAGGCTTCTTTCTTCAAGCTCTTCGCATCAACCCAAACTCTGCTAGTTGCCATGGCAATTTAGGTAAGCAGCAGCTACTTTTACAGAGCTGTCAAGCGATTCAACACACTCAGAAGTTAAAAGATGTATTCTGTGTGCCAGCAGAGGCGTTCATGTGCAGCCTCGACGACCTATATTGCACACACTAAATGAAAACAATTAAAGTCGCTGCTGCTTCTCAGCTTGAACATCGTTTTTTTTTTTTTCCCCCCGTCTTTTCCTCAGCTGTGCTGTATCACCGCTGGGGAAAGCTGGAGCTGGCAAAGAAACACTATGAGCTGTCTCTAAACTTGGACCCAGAGGCTCCCGGGACCAGAGAGAACTACAACATGCTGCGACGCAAACTGGACCAGCTTAAACGCCTCACGCCCTGAGGGAGCCGGCCGGGACCCCTGCCTGGCATACAACACATTATTCCATTGTTTCTTTTTGGTATCATTTTTATCTCACTAATTCTAGCTTTGTACCATTTGGAAATAAAGACCATGATCTGTGTATCCGAGTTTGCTTTCTTTTTCTCTCCGGGGCTGTGCTTCTCAAAAGGGAACACAAAAGGGAGAAGCAGTGTGTTGCACATTCTCATGTTGTGGTTTTGTAGATTTTATTTTTATTACCGACTCTTTCATGTGTCTAATTAGATTTCCTGGGTGTGAGATGTGTCTTAATGTTGGATGCAGGTGTCCTGGTTACATGCTCGTCGGCTCTGTGCTGTTTTGTTGCCCCATTCGAGGGCCATGTGGAACTGATCCACGGTGAACCCCATCCTCTTTTCATCTCTGACCCTGTGTTGTGTCAGCTGGACGCGGCAGCACACATGTGTGCACCCAGAGAATCTGTTATAAAATAGATTTGATGTGTTTGGCTATTTTTCAAGAGATCCAAAATGTTCTTTGAAAGCGGATGAAGCGAAGTCTGAACATGGCTGCATGATTTTTTTAATCTTTATTCAAGCAGGACTAGTCCACGAGAGGCCTCGGCTGGTTACTGCAGAGCCCTGATGGGCTGGTAGATTATTTTATTCTCTTCTGTCAATATGATTATTTTACACTTAAAAAAAATCTCAATAACGACAAAATAAAACACACAAACTCCAAGCTGACAAGAACAAGACAAGAAAAAAAACAACTCATCACCTTTAAGCCAGACAAATCAAACACACAAGCTTAACCGCAGTAAATCATCTCTTCTACTGAAATAAACTTGAGAGTCAAATAAACATCATGTACAACTCAAATACTGCTCCCCAACACCTGTCTTTCACAGACTGACACTTCAAACACATAGTTTAGTTAGTACATCTGAACAACCAACACATAACAAAGGGAACACAGTAAAGGATATATTAACCAGAAATCAAAGGCTAACCCCCTAAAATGACTACCTTCATTACTTTCACCCACACGTGTTCAAATGAAGTTTCTTTGTTCCTCTCAAATAGTCTTTTCCATATTCACACACAAGTGAAAGAGTACAAATGTTTTAAATAAGTTTCTAAAACAGTCTAAGAGAAATAATTCACCCATGGTCATACCACACAGTAGAATGTAAAACATCATGAAAATACAAACTGAGGCATTAAAATGAGCCTTCAGCCCAAACTACAGATATAAAAGCTCCTTTTCAAAATAAACTTTTTACATTTTACTTCAGTCCAAAACTGTAGGAATGAATGAATCTGTCATTCCACATGTTTACCAACTCCTCTTAACATAATGATAACTTTATTTATAGAGCACTTTTCAAAATCAGATTGCAAAGTGCTTTACAGTACATGGAAGGCAATGATAAAACAAATGTAAAAACAGACAACGACAAACATTTTAAGACATGAAATTCATTTCAAAGAACTACAAGTGTCAAACAATTTGTTTAAAGGAGTTTTAAGAAGTCACATTCAAGTAACAATCCACAGTTTTGGAGCCATCACTGCAAAATATTACCATCATGTTTTTTGTACGTTGTCTTATATCAAAATGCAGATTTCCATTGACTCTAATATCTGGTATTATATTCCAACATTCCCTTTGTCTTTCATTAATACCCCTTCTGAGTCTTTGTTCCAAGTGTCAACAGAAACTTATTTCTGCAAACTTTATCAACTTCTTCTAATTCAAACATAAAAGATTTTTTTTTTTGGTTCCTGAGTGGGATGCCCGCTCCCCTCTGCTCCTCCTGCAGCCTCTGTAGTTAATGGGAGAAAGGTGTTTGTGTCGGTCCGTTTTTCTGAAGTGTCCACGAGGAGACGCGGGGTCAGCTGAGACAGGAAACCGATGGCCGGTGCTGTATGAAAACAGCTCTGTAGCACGGAAACCTTCAAAGAGAGACGGGGATGATCCCCCTGGGGACTATTCACACACACACACACACACACACACACAAAACACACACTGATTGCCTCTATGCTAAGGGGAAAAGGCGACCCCAGTTTGAAACATCAGTCAACAAGTGTGCACCCGGGGTCAGAGCTCAACGCACTTCTATTTTTTCACCTGCTTCCTACGGCTCGCGGGGAACTTTTGAAGCTGTGGCGGGCTGGTATGGCTTTGGTTTAAGGCCTGTTTAGTTTGTTTACACTTACAGTACAATACACCAGTTTCAGCTTTGATGCTCGGACGATGTTACTGATATGCACATCGGGGGGTCTCTGCAGCAACACACGACCATCACAATCCTGCTATATGACCTCCTCAACATGCGACTGATACCACATGATGAAACTTCCGTCTGGCTTAAATGTGTTTTTTATTTTTGCTGCTTTGATGTTTAGAGTAAGTCTGAAAGCACAACAAATAGTGCGTACACACACAGAGGGTTTAAGATGAAACCTGTTTCAACAAGCCTCATGTAAAGGTCACGATGGTGAAAGGGCTTCATGCTATGGAGCGAATGCAGACAGAATAAGATCAAAAAAGGTTTGAAAAGTGACATTCAAGACTCGAAGCTTTTCCCCCTCACATTATTTTTCCGTCATGCAGCGTAACACGCCGTGCAGCCAACGTTTCGGCCGGCTACAAAACCATCAGCCATTCGCTATGTGTACTCATGATTTTCTTTTCTTTACTTTCCGTGTGATCATTTCATTGGGTGCCTGCAGCTGACTGTCGAGCTGCAGCACAGCTGTGCTGGCACACCAGTGGGGGAGCGCACTTTTATCATAATCATTCTTTGAATACCTTTCATTATCATAAAATATGTGAGTATTAAAGGGATGGATTCACCGGCCCCGCCAACATCTTCATTATCCATTCTGACTGACAAAAACCTGCTGTCCTACGGAGTGACATTAATAAAAGATGGGATACTTCTGCCTTATGAAGTCCTCTCCTTGTGCTCCTTGTGGTTTTCACTGTGCACCTTTTACCTGCTTGGATGCTCCATCACAATGCTCTAATGAAATCACATCTCCGCAGGGGTTCTTTATTGTGTTCTATTAATCACACTGATGACTTTTGATCATTGTAATCAATGGACTTGAGGAGAATCATGTCTGATTGTTCCCAGTCAAAACCACTCACGAATCTGAAATGCTAAATTCAACAAACTCGTTATGAAAAGAAAGAGTGGGAAAAAAATCATTGTCGTTTCTTTTGTTGCTGCGGTATATTCAACAGAGGAACGAGAGGCAGGGGAGCACTAATTTGAACCCACTGAGGGCGGTTTGGAACAGCAGGTGTGCTATTTTGCATTTGATAAGCAGCAACAAGCCAGCGCGCCAACAAAATAAAGAAACGCAGGGCTTATCAAAACTGCAAAAATGAAACGTCCCGAGACATTAAATGAGGCAGCGGTGGGAATACGCGTGATGGTCACAATACAATTTGAGCCACTGGGGTTGCAAAAACAGGCTTTTTTTAAGTATGGTTGGGAGAAAACTGGACATTTTTTGGAAATGGATTCTGCATCTAACACAAGCTTTAAATGTTTATTATTTTTTTCTTCTAAGCATCACATCTTTGTGATTCAGTGGCCCAATGAATGAGGCAGTTCCATAATATTACCTAACTCAGTTAATTCTTTATAAATGGCCGACTGACAACAACAATATGAAGACCGATAACCATAATCACCCATCTTTAAAACGACCTAACACATCAGGAATGTCAACTTGAAATGTAAAGCTGCTCTCAATCCAGCTCTCAGATCAATAGAACTGAAACAGTGACATAAAAAAGATGTAACTTTAGGGGCTGTTTAAGAAGAGGGATTTCAGGAGAGACAAATATAATTTAAAAAAAGATGTTAAGTGAGTCTGAGGAGTTTCTAGAAAACAGGATTTGATTTTTCAAGGTGTTTGATTAAAGCTCACCAATTCCTTCAAAATAAAGGAAGTTTAATACAGTGTATTTGCTCTCTTTACAGTAAAGCTCCTTTGAGGACCATTTGGTTTGTGTCCATTTCGGGCCCCCATAGACAAGGTGGTCCCTGCTGATTTTGTTCTGTAAGTAAAAGGCCAGTTTATTTATATTCAAAGTGCTTTACACAGGCACAAAAAGCAATTCAAACATTTCATAAAATAATATAAAAGTGTGTGTATATAAGAAATACACAATTTCTACAGAATGCATAAACCATTTACACAAACTAGACGATTATATTCAAAAGTTCAGCAAAAACGATAAACGGGTGAGGTATAAACCGTAGGTATAAATACTGTACATGTGCCAAGTCATGTTTTTTTTTTAACAAAGAAATCTCACCTGCTTCCTTTTAACAGTCAAACGTTTCACTCGAGAATATTTGCAGTGTAGAGTGTAAAAAAACAAAAGGCTGTTTCTGCAGTGTGCTGGAGATCGCTCTGACACCTACCCATTTCCAGACACACAAAATGATTATGAAGAAAGAGCCAACCTTGTCTCTGAAGGTCTCGTTTGCTTTTTGCAGCTCTTATAGAAGCATCAGTGTGAAGTTCAATCTGTTTCATAACCAACTTAAAACTCCCCATAGGAGCTTTAATTTTTTTCTCTTTTAATTTTGCCTTTTTAAATGTTTTTGTCTTATTTACAAAAACTCTTTTGTAGTATCATTTTTTAATTTTCTTGGATGCCCAAACATCAAAGATCATTGATAACAAGCCTTTCAGGAAGTGTATTTACCTCCTTTTGATGTTGAAATAAAAAAAAAGACAAGCAACATTGGTTGTATTAAAAGAGGAAGGCACAGCTACACGGAACACACACACACACACACACACACACACACACACACACACACACACACACTGTACATCTGAAGGAGTGTCTTTGACAGAGTTCTCATCAATGTGACAGGATGTGATCAAGGGCAGTCCTGTGATGTGTCCGCTGGGCCTCCGTAGAGCCCCTCACTGGCCCTCCAACCACGCCCACCAACTCCCTCCCCAACCCCAACAACCCTAATGGACTCTGATGGGCACCTCCATCTTGCTTGTCTAATTGATGTAAATACTGCGCATTTGAACCCGCACTCCTTCCCACCATCCCCGGTCCGCCCCCCGCCCCCCCCCCCACCCTCCCCTCTCTGTTTCCTCTAACAGTCGGGCTCAGAGGTCAGGCTGACTGAGTGATCATTAGAATGGCAGGCCTTATTAGAGGAGCAGCTTGTCTGACACCCTCGTCCACGTCCCGGAGAGGGAGCCACCCTGTCCGCTCCATCTAGATCAGATTACATGACACGACCTCGGAGCGGATACTACCAGCGCTCTTACGACACTGTAGGGCCAGTGGGGCACAGTGGCATTTTTGAGAGGGGTCCCCTTGCCTGTCACCGCGCTTCCCTGACACCACTCTCTCTGTCTGGCTGCGATGCACTCTGTCATTTTAAGGAGGGCCACTGTCACCGGGCATCGCGACTGTTGTGTCTACATGCCCTGGCATTTTCAGCAGCCTTCCCTCTAACCGAGCACCGAGCCACCCTCTTGAGAGTCGGTGATGTCGCAGCCAGTGATTAATAGTTCGAGATGGGCTATAAAACGTCCGGTGTGGCCAGATGCTAGCCAGGGCTTTGCTGAACTGATATAATGGACAAAGTCTGCCAATTTGGCTCCCTTACAAAGGCCTGGAAGTTCCCCAAGATTGATTCTGTTTCTGTGTAGCGGTGCCCTGGGGGCTGAGCGTTGAGGATGCACTCTAGTGAAAAATGTTTCGCTGTATTATCTTCAGTTGAGAAAAGCACTGAATGATCATGGTTGTAACAAAATGGCCAATATACTCGCTGACATTTGCATGCAACAGTGGAAATCTGAGCCAATTTTGTCATTTCTTAAGTCAAGGAAAGGCTCTGTGGCTGTGGATGAAAAAAAAGAAAAAATAGAAGGAGGGGGGTGGGGGTGTTGGGATCATTTGCAGCAGGAGCCTTCTGAGACTGTTTTGCAAAACAAAACGAAGCAGCCAGACCCCTTATTGAAAAATATAGTGCAGTGAGACGGAAATTTATTAACTGGCACCAGTTAATGTGTGCATTATTCATTTCTGGCGAGCATGAAAAATGATCTAAAGAGGTTTGAAATTGCAGACGCGCAGGCTGACTGCACAGTGGTCTGGGCTCGCTGGTTCGTTTCATCCCCTCTTGCAGGGGTGTTTGGGGCAGAGAGCGGAGAGGGTGGAGGGCTGGAGGAGAGGAGCGGAGGGACGGAGGAGGGATGGCTGATGGAGGGACGGAGGGGAGGAGTGCGAGGCCCTTTTCTGGACAGTAGGGCTTTCCAGTAACAGCTGTGCTGCTCTCACGAGGGGGCTGCAGCAGCACTGGGAGAGAGGCTGCTTGGGACAGATGGAGCAGCCCGGCGCCACCTCCCCTCTCACCTCCCACTATGGCTTCTCTTATTAAAAATACATCTCCACTACTAATAATGTGAAGCTGAGTTCTTGTATATGTGGATGCATGTTGTATGTGCATGATTGAGTATCTGCTCTAGGAGGTGCATGTAAGCTTTGCTGCAACCAACACATTTTGAGGCAACTTTTTCATTGCATTACATTGTTAAATATTTATTTTGTTTTTCACCTTATATGCATGTCTCCTTTTGTACCCAGTCTCTTGTACCCTCTTCTTCTGCAGCACTACTAAAGAAGGAAGTGCAGGGCAGGAGTCGGTGCCAGTGGCATATGGCTTTCCACTGCGCTAAACATCCATACAAAAGACAGGCCCATCAGTCATGGCTGTGTCCGGATGAGGGGAGAGAGCAGGCCTCTGATGAATGGTGTTTAGGACTTACCTGCTGTTAAAACATTACCTCCACAACACACCGGCTCCCCGAAGCACACGCAACATTCAGATCTGTAAAATACCCTGAAATGCGGCCCTTGTGAGCACACATCATGTACGCCAGGTTATAGCAAATAATAAATATGCTTCTTGCACAGAACCCCGGGTCAGGCCTTCATAGACCAATTACTGCAGAGCATCTGCTGTATAGAGGGAGCACGCTAAAGAACTTCCCATTTGACAAGAAGGAGAGCTGCTTCCTGCTTCTTCCAATAGCTCTCAGTGCTGGAGTAAGCATGGTAAGGGTCTCCTCGATTAGACCAAATTAATCCATTCTTCAGGGATTCTTTTTTTTTCTGGTTCTATGGTGGAACCGGGGGCCTTTGTTCTTCCTCGAGCCCCGGCGTTTTTTCTGCCAAATTTAACAGAAGGCTCGGAGGGTAACAGGGGTCCGGCCCGGTTTCACCTTCTGGAGCGGAGCAACTAGCAGAGAAATACAATCAGGCTGAACCCTGCTGTCTGCAGCACAAAGTGAAAAGACTCTAATTGGGCTTTTTTACGCTGCATTTTACCGCAGGATTGCTGGATCATGAAAAAGCAATTAAACCTCAGAGCTGCACTTCATTCACTCATTTTTATCCTTTCACTGGAAGAGGCAAATTTGAAATCACTTATGTGAGTCAAGACTTGTTCTTTTTCTAATTCCTTTTTTTCTTTTTTTTTTCATGTGAGCGAGAGCAGCTGCCTGCTCCAGGGATTTTTATCTCACACAAGAGGACAAATAGTCAAATTAGCAGAAAAAGAAGGATCCTCTGGTAAATAACCTCAGAGGTGGCATTTAAAATGCTAATTTGATACTAAACTAAACTGCAATATTTTTACCCCCCCCCAAAAAAGAAAAAGGATGCTTGAAGTACTAGTAGGACTGTAGTTCTCAATGTGACCTTTAGAGGCAGCGTTGCCCACAAAACCATGACCTCAAGTCTGCAGGGGGAAAAAAGTCAGAAAACACTCCAGATGAATAATCTGAAGGAACATTGATTAAATTCTGTCTGTAAAGCATGAAACATAAAGTCAAAAAGCAGGCTGCAGAGGTCTAAGGTTGGATATCAAAGCTCTAAAATAAAACATCATTAAATAACATGAAGTTAGAGTAAGTGATGAGGCCGTTTTAAAGATCTTGAATTATTGTGTAAAATGTTGACGGATTGATAACAGATTTTTTTCTTCTTAAAATCATAAAATAATAACCAAGCATTTAGATAATAGAATATATAATAAAGTAGACGACTATTCAACTTCATGCAACGGGACATTTCCTTTCCTTCAAAATAAAGCAGTTATCATCACTCTGAAATTATATCCATAACATTTTATTTCACTAAATATCTTTGGAGTTTCTTTTTCAGAACCTGTAATCCACGGGAGCTTTGATTGGAGTTTCACTCACTGTGTGGATTAAAAAGTAATCATAGCGATCGTCTGTCATTTCCATCAAGCAAAATGAAAACACATCTCGTTTAGACAAGCACATTTTTATTTTTCTGGAATGTGTTGGAAAAAAACAAAGAAGTTAAAAATGTTTCCAAGTAAATGAGCCTCAAAAGATTTTATTGTGAAATATGAAAAAAATACAAATAAAATTCAGGAGATCAAACAGTCACATGCACATTTTCAAACCTGAAGTGTTTCAAACATACACATTTTAATCTGTAAAAATGAAAGGGTTAAAAAATCCAGTTTTCATTTCACCACATAATATAATTAAAACAACAACTTATTTTTGCATTCTAATAATTACAGACTTGTCTTTTTATTTGCAAAAAGTCTGGCAGTAATAACTCATAATTAGAGACACACACCGTGAGCAGCAGCAGCAGCCTCTGGCCCCGTCTTCAGACCAGGCTTTGTTAACCAAGCGCTTAACTATCTCATAACTCACAATGTTCCAGTCGGCAGAGTCCATACATTGTAAATTAGGCCTGTTAATGTACTCTAGTCTGCTCAGAGACACAGAGTGGGACAGTGGAGGGTGTAACCACACACACACACACACACACACACACACACACACACACACACACACACAGACCCTGGCTTTGAATGCACTTTAGTTTTTTTTTTCTCTTCTTCTCACCCTGCACAAAGTGATCAGCTCTCACACCCCAGAAAGTGACATGTCAACATGAAATACCTTCATTTGCATCGGCTTTTTAAACGGCCTGACTTCTTGTTATGCCTGCGACCCGCCAGCGTCTCCATAAAATTCACTTTAGCTGCGGGGGTCCTGAGACCTTGCTAAATACTGCCCAATACTGCTGTCAACAGTCCGTCAATCACATGACAAATCCTTGTGATTAAACAGAGTGTCGCTGGCTGCTTCACAATGGACTGGAAACTACGGAGTTTGCGCCTCTGTGTCCCAAAACTACGTCATTGTTTGGTCTTTAAATACTTTTTTTTTTTTTTTTTTAAAGATGGAGCACATTTAACATTATGTAAGTTGTAAATTCAACTTTGATATTTTGATTCAAGGCATTAAATAAAATCCTTAAAGAGTTTTAAACTTCTTTCTTACATCTGTTTGTTTGTTTTTTAAATTCATTTTTCAAATCAAAAGAACGAGAAAGAGTTTTAATGAGATTACATACCTACAAAAAAAAACATCAATTCAATGCAGTAAATTTAATTTGTCAACTGTTACAACTTTCTGTTAGTTTTTTATGGTTGATTTGATAAGAAACCAGCACATAGAAGCACCAAAATTACAATCTAAGCAGCCTGCAGAAAGCCTCAGACAGACAGCCGAATAAAAGACTGTGGTTAAGATAAGAGGCAACATCTAATCTGACTCGGTTCGCTGATACAGCCCTGCCTCGTCTAAATCCTGGAGGTTTGGTCTGAAGAGGAAGGATTTAACTTAAACCCCCTTTCAACGTGCTAAATGTGTTTTTGTAATTAAACCCATACAATTAACGCTGACAAGCACAGGTCACAGAGAGCACGGCTCCTCGAATGGAGGGAGAGAGAGAGAGAGAGAAGGGGGACGGAGAAAGAGAGAAGAAGAGGGGGAAGACGAGGGAGAGAGAAAGTTACAAAGGCAGCTTGAGTGAGGGAGGAAAAAGAAAAAAGAAGCAGTGGATGAATGAAGGGTGAGGTGGAGGCTCCTTCATTGAAGCCGTATGCATTTCAGCATTCGGGCTATATGCTGCTCTGCAAGTTAACCTCCAGACCACAGTGTTTATTCTGGGACTGTGTTCCAGATCTGGGGGGATATCCAGTGTCCCGACTTCAAAGACGCAGAGCTGTTGGAGCAAAGCTTTTAGCTGCTCCTCAAAGCCCCCACATTAAGTGAATTGGAGCAGCTGTGGCAATGTGTGACAATATTTTTACTATAAATACAGCTCCACGCGGCTGTGGGGAATAGATTACCAACAGCAGGAGGACTGTAGTTTAAACACAGTAAATGTTTGTAGTAGGACAACAACAGACACTAAATACTAATGCATAACTTTAGAATTTAAAATGAGAGAGAGAGAAATGCAGACAGTAAAAGACAAAATCACATCATTTCAAATGTTTTAAAAACCAAAGCAAAAAGGATTTTTACAGCAGGAGAACAAAAGTGGATTATAAATCGTAAGATAGAGAAGAGGATTAGAAATCTTTGATAAATTTCACACAGGAAAAAAAAGAAAAGTCAGTTTAAAATGCTATTCTGTATAAAGAAGAAAACCTTTTAAACAAAATAAATTGTAATGAATATCAGATAACTGATTTTTACTGCTTTACACACAGACAGGCAAATCTTTCGGGCTTCTATGACTGAAAAAGTATTTCAAAATAACGTATAAATCATGTAAGTCGAAGCAAAAATTCTGTTTTTTAAAAAATATATATTTAAACAAAATGTGTGTTGAAAATCGTTGATGTTCATTCTCAGTTTTGCATCTTGCCATCATGAAATATTCCGAGCTCATCTGGCAGTGAAGTCCATTCTTTGTGTAAATTTATTTATATTAACTGGACGTGCAACAACTAGATGTGCAAATTCATATTAAAATCCTGAAACATCGTCATTTCTTTTATATCTTCTTTTAGTGTAATACAAAATAAAAGAAGCAGGTAACACTGAGTGAAGCAGACAACACCTTTTTTTTTTTTTTTTTTTTTTTTTTTACAGAGCGTGCAGTCAAACCTCTGCTCAACCAGCCATGAAATCATAATGGATCTCATTCAGAGGCTCAGTGATGGTCCACTCATTATTTCTGAACCATTCAAAACATGGCTTCTTCTATTGCTGCCAGCGACATGAAAGGCTTTAATAGAGGGAAGTGAGGCCTGCAGACACAAAAACCTTCCCTCACTCTTTGTGCCGACTGACTTTTCTGTCTAATTCTAATTAAAGGTAACTGCTGCTCTACATTTGAACCTCTATATTCGTAACCAATGTGTCTCTTTTTAGACTATTATACCAATTGTCACAATAATTCGCTTCTGGTTGCGATTCCCACTTTTGCTTACTTTACACAAGTACAGAGGCCAAAAGATGGCATCCGTTTGTTCCACACTGGGAACCGAAAGAGGGGTAGAATACAGTGTTTTTTCTTTCCTTTTTTTTAAATTAATAATAACAAATGATGTTTAAGTCTTTGTACGAGGGTCATGAGGGACCCTCTCCCTGCACAAACAACAAGACGAGCCGCTCGGCTATCGTGATCTTAGTGGGCTCTTAGCATGTGACCGTGTCACGGACCCCACGGCCTGATGGACACAGCTGTCTTGCCGCAGGCCAGAAAAAAAAAGGGAGGAAGGAGGGATAGTGGGAAAAAGATACAGACAGTGAAAAAGGAGAGAGAGATTGTGTGTGTAGTTGTGTGTGTGTGTGTGTGTGTGTGTGTGTGTGTGTGTGTGTGTGTGTGTGTGTGTGTGTGTGTGTGTTTGTGTGTGTGTGTGTATGTGGCGACTGTGTTCGATTGTCCTCTGGCACTTTCTGGGGCATGTGCCCACTCAGCGTGGCTTCCCGCTTATTCAGCACCCCGACGAAAAACTCTACACAACAGACAGCAGAGGAACACACAAAGTAAAGTCACACAGACACAGAAGGAAACAGCAGCTTCTCATGTTGCTGACCAATCGCAACACATTAAGACTACAAAGCAGGTAACACCAAGACACACAAACACAGGTGGACATGGGCCCGGACATCACCCCGTTACATGAGAAAACAGAGGCGGAGAAGCTGCTGCTCGTCATTAAGGAAGTCACACAGACGTCCCATGAGATCATTGTTGTTTTAATTTTGTGTTAAATGAGCTACAAGACTTTGATGAGGTAGTGTGGGGGAATAAAATATAAGCATACATGTGGAGTTTAAAATTAATAAGACTTCAACTAAGACAAGAAACATGTTTTATAGAGTACCCTACTCTGTGAGAGTTAGAGGAATGACAATATGACACTGGCAGTTTATTCAGGTAAGGATACACAATGATGTGCAATAAGAATCCACCCTTAAACTTTTCCACATTATTTGCATGTTACAGCTGCAGATTAAAATGAATTTTATTGGGGAAGTGTGTTATGGACCAACACAAAAGTCCATAATTTGAAGTAGAGGGGGGAAAATGACATGATATTGAAAATTAACTACAAATAAAAATGTGAACATCTGCTGTTCCTTTGCTGTGAAGGACTTAGATCAAGTGCAGGCATCCACCTGATGTTAGTTTTCAGACTTGTTTTGTTTATTTAACTGTCAAAAGCCAATAAAGTTATATGAATTTGGGTTGCAACCTTGTAAAAATAAAAGAAGGGAAAACTCCAAGGGGTTTGAAAGCATATTATCTCAAATCTAAGTTTTACATTTTAGTGCAAGGTGCTATGTCCTTTCTTGTGTGAATTTGTCTTAATGAAGCTTATTTCCTGTTGGATTAGAGCTGCAAGTGGATGTAGGCAAAATGATTTTGCTGTGCTTGTTCTTGTTGCAGCTACCTGTGACAATAAAGAACCTTGTTCATGAGTCTGGTTGTAGTTCTGTGGAATCTCATCTATACCTTCAGGTACAGTAAACGTCTGTGTCCCCTCAGTGCGGCCCTGTCTGTGCCGAGCTGGGGCCGAGCGGGGCCGGTCAGGGCTGGGGAGTCTCAGAGCTCATGTTAGACGCAGAGGAGAGAGCCACTCAGACCGGAGGAGAGCCACATGTGCCGGGGCTGCACAGAGACACTCCGACACCGCTCATGCTGTCAACATGCTGACATATACATACGCAAACACGTCTGTGGAGGAGGCACAGACACACACCAGCGCACGTACACACTGCAGGGCCAGGCCAATTAACACCCTGCCACAGTGCAGATCATTCTCAGAGCAGTGCTGGAACAGGAGGGCATATGTGGATAATCATACATGCAAATTAGACGAACAAGGAAGGCATCGGAAATTCTGGCAACGACTCCTGACATCACCTGAAAGTAGAGTCTTGAGTTACCCACACTTGTATAGTATTGCTTAACAAGAGTAATCATAATTCTATATTCTAATGTACAACATGTATTCATTATTGTTTACCATATTGTTCATAAGATGCAGAAGAAAGGCACCAACTCACATCTCATGACAACACCTAAAGGTAGGGGAGCCCTGAGTTACCAGTCCTAAATGTTCATTTTTTCATGACAGGAACAGCAACATTCCTAAAATTAACCATTTATAAGATTCTTTGACATCTAGATGAACGAGAATGGCATCTAAATTCTGACAACTCCTAAAAAAAAAAAAACATCTCAAAGAAGGGTTTTGAGGTAACATTCAAAAACATGGATTCGTATATTACAGGGTACAAGAGTTCTCAGAAATGGCATTTATTTATTTATTATTGTTTTATTTATAATGTGTTTAGATAAAAGTCAAAATGAAAAGGGAAAAAAAGAAAAGTGTTTTGTGGAAGTTGACCCTGACCTTTTAGCAACCAATTAGGCTTTAGCTGTGGCTTTTATGGCTTTTATTTTTGTAAATGCATTTTATTTTGAAATACAAAAATTAAAAATTAAAAATGTAATCTGAGAGTGCTTCCAATCTGAAGTGAAATTATATCTTTATTCAAGTCTCAGATCTCAAATCTCAAATATATGGAGCCCTGAAGGTCTGAGTGCAAATTCCTTCCTTCCCTGAAGTTTGACTCCAAAACCAGAAGATGGCAACATACCTCTGGCTGAGACTCGGGCCTGCAGCCTCTCCTTTCCTCCTTTTTTACTTATTTATGCATTCACATATTCACCTAGTGCTTCATTTATTTATTTATTCATCTGCTTGTGCTGCAATACAAACATTATCAGGCTTGAAGAGAGGAGCAGGTAAATATAGTGAATTATTCACCGCGTTTCTTTTTACTTGAATACTGGATGGTTATATAGACGGGATAAAAGCCGGACACAATATTCCCTACAGGTTCTGTTGAGTGTGTCTGACATTAGATGCATGTGTGTGTGTGTGTGTGTGTGTGTGTGTGTGTGTGTGTGTCATAGTCTGTAAAGATAAAGGGAGTTATATGGACGTCTGAATTGAGAATTTAGCACAAATCTCTAAAAAGTCTTTGCTCCGTAGAACAATTCTCTACTATTCCTTTCTGCTTTTCTCTGCTTCCTCTTCTTCCTCTTCTTCCTCTTCTTCTTCTTCTTCTTCACTGTCTGATGTTTGTTACATAAGCAAACACACTCAGACCACTGCAGGGTTCCAACGTTTACACCCAAAAGGAAAGATATCAGCGTCATGTCCTGACTAATGCAGAGTGGGTGCCTGATCTCCAACATGAGTGTGTGTGTGTGTGTGTGTGTGTGTGTGTGTGTGTGTGTGTGTGTAGAAGTGACACAACAGAGTGAATGGGAAATGAGTGCGTTAGTTACAGTAGTAAGTCCCCCGCTCTACGATGAGTGGCTGATCCGCTTTACCCACGACTCGCAGTCATGACTGTCACTTCAAACAGACTGAGCCGGGACGAGTCTATTTGCCATCGTAAACAATTTAATATTTGATGTACAGTACAGTGAGCGAGCCCGCCCTGCATCTTTTCCTCCCCTCTGCTGTTTGTTTTGTAGTGTGTGTGTGTATGTGTGTGTGTGTGTGTGTGTATGTGTGTGTTTGTGTGTTTGTGTGTGTGTGTGTGTTTGTGTGTGTGTGTGTGTGTGTGTGTGCTTGAGTGTATTCAGCGAGGCTACATGAGGCAATGAGAGCAGTTAAGTGCATGCATAATAATGTCACACAGGGATGACGATGAAGAAAAACATGCTGGCTGTTAAGTAAACACTCAGATGGTGATACAGATACTCACACATCATCATCTTTTTTTTACATTTTTATTTCAAATCTTTTTTCTTCAAAAATGTACCTCACAGAGATCATACAAAAAAATCAAATTTAAAGGGCCAGTTCACTCTAATCACACATCAAATCTCTCGTCTATGTTGCTATGCAGTTTGAGTCATATTTTTTTCTCCATTGTATCGGTGTGAGGAGGAGAGGCGATCACCAGAGGCCAGGAAACATGATATTAATGATACTTTAGTCGCAGTTTGATTTTATCCTGATCTTTGCATTTGATTTCTTGTGAGTTGTGCTGTAACATTTATCTCTTTTTTACTCATCTTTGGACTGAAATTCTCCACAGAGGAAAACATTGTCAGCAACACTTTTATATAAAGATGAAGTTTTCAGTGCGTTTCATATTTTCCTTATGCAGCATTCATTTTAAGAAGCAAGCAGAAATATATAATATAAAAAAAAACATTAATGTTGAACATGACAAACTGAAGTGGTCAAAACTTCAGATGTCCAACTCGTGTAAATCAAACATGGCATGAAGAACTGCACCATTACAGGTATTTTAAACATGGCAACAAGTATGAAAAGGTAATGCAGTGCCTTCTGCAAAACTAAACAAAACTTAACTAAAACTGAATTGTGATGTCTCAGACTTTTATGTAAAGCTCCTGTGAGGAACTTTCTGTTTGTACAGCTTATGGCATGTGGACAAACAGGTATATCTGTTATCGTTGTTGATTTTGTCCTGTACACACAAATAAGTGTCTCCTTTCTTTTTACTGTCAAATGTATCACAAATCAAGAATCTTTGCTGTGAAAAATATTTGATAAAAGTCAGCTTCTACAGTGTGAAGTTAATCTCTTCGTCTGACACCTAACCCCCCCAGCAGCAGTGTCAGATATAAAGAAATAATCACTCTATATGCTGATGATCTTGTTTGCGTTTTGAAGGTCGTAAAGAAGAATCAGTATTAATTCCATATTGTTTCATAACCTGATAAAATCTCCTCACAGGAGCTTTAACTTCCCACCAACCCTGCAGACATCACCAGAGGTGAGGCAACACGACTGATTAGCATTGCAATATTACTTTTCCATATTATTTAACGTTTTAAATAACATGTAAGTTGTTTATTTCACAATATTATCACCACCATTTGCAATATCATTTGCTTTTACTATCATGTACAATCATGTTTAATATGATATAATATGAAGGTGTCACTACCTGGAGCTTGCACGAAGCCTGGGTCTGAACTGCCACTACTACTGCCATTTATGCCAATACTGTTGAACTTAGCTAACTCTGTAGCGTACCTTATCATACTTTAAAGACACGGTTTCTTAGAATGAAACCCTCATCCATTCAATACTTTATGACAAACTGAACGCTTTATGTATTTCACTTATATCTGGTGCTCTTTGTAATGTATTGTTGGCTGTCATTAGACTGGAAAAAACATTTGTTTGTTAATTTCCACACCAAAAAGTTCTTTATTTTTGTGATGCTACCTTGATATTATACATATTCGGAGATCAATACCTGATATTGATGTGGTGATACAATACAAACTAAAAATATCCAAATGATATGCTATATTTACCTTTTACCTGTCCCTAATTGGCTGGCATGCAGAACTGTAATTCTGCATAACTTAATATAAAAGTTATTTGGCTTTTGGCAATAGAAAATGATGATGTGTTTACAGTATCAAACACAAAATATGGATTTCTTATTGAATCCTTCTTCTTTTCATTGAATCCAGAGAGTACTGATGTCAGGATGAGAGTCATGTAAGCGCTGTAGTCATTCATCTGAAAAAATTCCACATCAACATCAATCCGTACAGTCGTATTAAATCTCTTTGTCAGGGGGCCGTGGGTTCGTGCCAAGATGGCCCATGAGGGCAATGTGGCACGACCAGGAGGATGGAGCCAGTTGGTTGGCTGAAGTGTCGGAGCTGGGAGCGGAACAATTACAGCAGTCACTTACCATCACAGTGTCTGGTTGAGGCAATGGCACAGCGGGACGCCGCGGGGCAAGAATGAAGCTTTCATCCAGCTGGTATCACAAGATCAGGCTGGTCAGGCCAGAAATGACAAAACAATGTGTTGAGCCAAGGAAACGCTTTTAAACACTTTTTTTTTTTTTTTTTAAACAATTGAAACATACAAGTGAGAGATCAAATAGAATCTTCTTTTCTGACAAGTTGTGTGAACGGATGTCAGACTTTGTGATCTATCATGGAGAAAAAATGTAATTTCTTCAACTTCTGTTTGCTAACTCATCTCTTTTTAACTCAAATCGGTGTATTTACCTCACCATGTGTCATTTGGCAGCTGTTGGAGTTTTACGAAAAGCCCAACAGCAGACATGACAAACATTAAGAATTAAACACTGATATTTTGTCAGCTTTCAAACTAAATATTTAACATCCTACAGCTAATGAAATACTTTGGGTCCAGATGGAGAATGTGACTGGAGTGGAAAATCTAAGAAAAAAAAAAAAGATTGCATGTGCCAAAATAACCACCCACAGACACGGGCCTTCAAACCCATGCACTGACACAAAGACTTACATATCTGCATGCAAACATGCAAACACACACAAACACACACACACATAAGCACACGCATACACAGAGCGCTAAGGCAGCTGACCGCATCTGCCCCTCGTCCTCAGGTTCAGTGATGGCCACTCCTGCAGCCTCACCTCCCCCTGTCATGTTTGATTCTCCTGGTAGGATCCATCATCTGGTTGGCAGTCTGGGTGCCAGTCAGCTGCTTCCCAGGGGACCTCGCAGGCAATGGGAGCTGCAAGGCACTGGGCTGAAGCCTCCCCAGCCTCGGCAGCAGCTGTGTGGGAGACAGAGAGAGGTGCGGCACAGATGTGGGAGTCTGGAGCCAACAGAAGGTACGGCTGATTTCGACGTCGGCCATGTTTGTTATTCCACCTTTTCCTGGGAGGAAGAAGCAGGCCCTTGATCTGGCTCACAGCTAAACACTTAGCTTTTGTTCCCCGAGATGAAAAACTGCAAGGAGAACGAGACGCGAGGGAGAACCAGAGAAATATGAGAGGAGAAAAGACTCAGGGGCCACAGAAGAAATCTGTTGACCAAGTGAAGAGTGACTTGTGCCTTCACTTCTCCGTTAAAGCTGAGCCCCAATTTCAAAATCCGAGCTTTCTGAGTTTTGGCACACCTTTCCTTTCCTTTTGCTACAGTTCCTTATAGCCACTGACAAATGTACTTTTATGTTATGTCACAAAGCCTGCACACAAGTGAAAAAATAGAGGCACTATATCATTCATTTGTTGTTATCAATCATCTTTCTATCAATATTCCACCTTTATGAAAACATGCAGTCAAGCATTGGTTTTAAAAATGCGGAAAAAAGTCTATATTTATTCTAAATTTGTCTTAAAACCTCTCAAATTTAGCTTGAAATAGCAAAAAAAAAAAAAAGCATACAATATCAAATTTGAGAGTCGCTTAAAACTTGATCAAAAAACAACAAATATTGCTGTTTAGTTTTCAAGACTTTAGTGCTTTGGCCTCCAGGTTTGCTAGACACCTGCCCTGAATGAATTCATGGTAATTGGTGACTGAATGGTGAATCCCAAAATGCTTTGCTATCCATTACATCGTTAGCAGTTAGCAGTTAGCTTACACATGAAAAGGTAGCTTAGATTACACATATTTGTTCTAAAAGCTACGAATGCGATGCTAAATGATTGCTCCAATGTCTTACCTAGTGCTTTATCGTTCAAGAGCTAAATCCCCTCCTAAGAAACACAAGACTTGCCTTTGAAGAACATATTATCGCCCATACTCATTTCCCGGCAGAAAAAAAACAGACATCGGCAGTTTAGCCTCAACGTTGCCATTACTACCCTTACGCTTATTGTAAGAAGTAGAATAGCTGCTGTGTGGCTATCAATAAGACTGATTAGTTGAAGTTAAGGCATCATTTCCGTAACAAATAAACAAGCCCATCTACGCCAAATTCAACCCAATATCACAAAGGATTTCAGAAAGTTAAAAGACTGTCAGAGTGCGGTTGAGGATTTAGGTTTCTAGTGGCTTTACTCGCAAATAAGTTTGGATTTTTGGACTATAATTCCCCTTATTAACAGCTTTTAACACTCTTCTTCTAAAGGTGGGAAGATATTCATCCCACCGTAAACAAACGGGCTTGGCTGACTCTCAGTGGACCCATGTGATGAATAGTAGCAGTCAAAATCAGAGCTAACGCTCATAACCAGATTTTCACAGGCGATTTTGCACAACTTCATTTTGTAGTAACACTATCCACCTTGTAAAAATGAACACCCTCTCCTAACAGCACAAGTGAGAAATGGGATAGTTTTCCCACTGAGTTCCCAGATGTAGGATTGCCATTGTATTCACACACCCGGTGTTAGCCCAAGACGGCACCCTCAAATACAGCTCTGTCTTTGCTCTGCAGAAAAAACAAGGCTGTGATATGTGAAGAGGTGGCAGTGTGAAGCAGTCGGTACAAAATGCTTGTTTATACTAGAATAACCCCGAAAGCAAGATTCCATTTGAAATCTGACAGCCTCGTCTCATATTGCATCCAAAAACCATTGTCCTAATAAATATTTGAGTTCCCATGATGTGCCTCAAAAAACGCTGTGTGTGTGTGTCAGTAAAGTGTGTGTGTGTGCAGTACAGCGGAGCAGAGTACATCTGCAGTGGTAAGGGAACAGGCTGTTAGCATACAGCTTTGACAACTCCATCAGGCCAGTCTCAAGGTAGCTGTCAATCACCACAAATCATCTCATCCCTCAGCGCTGCAAGGACCTTCTCTCTCCTACTACACACATGACAGGCCCCTACAGCTCTATTTACCCATGCACACCCTCCCCGCGTGCCAACGGGCTTGTAATTAGAAAACAGGAAAACAGAAAAAAAACCAGACGGGGGTAGGGTGGTAAAAGTAAGTCGGTAACAAGTTTGGATACAAAGCGGGTGAATGGTGCCTTTTCAGTGGCCATGTTGGCATTTGAAGAGTGGGCTGGCACTTGTGTGGTGGCATTGAAAAGCAAAGGCATTCACTCTCCTATTTAGAGGGCAATTTGTGTTTGTGTGTTTGTGTATTTGGTGAGGGGAAGGGGTGTCAGACACACACTCCTGATTTGCAAGACTCATTTTCAGCTATCTATAATTAGATTAATGTGGCGATGGCGTAGCACAAAGCCAAAGCAACTCCACGTTCTTTTCTGGAGCAGATGAATTAGAGACTAAACGCGTCTCTTTATTTTCCAGGCAGAGAAAGTGTGTGCGAGCGTTTAGCATACCCTTTATGATGAGGAAAGATGTTAATTGTGTGCCATTACCTCGGAAACTGTTTGCTTGTTGTATTAATCACTGTGCTAATTGATGCAGAAATAAAATTGTTGCCACAGGCGAGGGAAGGGAGTGAACCAGAGTCAGGGATGGCGGATAAAAGATTATCGCGGTGAACATATGGAGATGGCACCGCTTTGAAAGTGCGCTCTATATTCCCACCAGCGCCACATGGGATGATGAGTGGAGTGCCAATAGCAGCACCGTCTCCTTATGTAAGGTTTGTGCAGAATGAAACAAAGCATGTCAGAGGAATTGTCTGCATATTCAGCAGACGACAAATGATTTTAGGCAGAATGGCTTTTATAATATGATAATCTGGACCTTGACTTTGCTGGATGAATAAAACATTCTGTTGATCTAACGGTAGCTACTGTATGATTCGGGAACATTGTGCTCAGGTTCAGTCACACAAAAGCCTTATGAAAGTGCACCTTTGAACAAGTATAAGCAATAGTATATATAGAATAAGTATCCTGCTGAATTTCATTCTGTGAGTGAGAACGTAATATATCATTGTGCCTATAAATGGAACAGGTGAGGTTCAATTTTCTTCAAAAGAAGTCAAGCACACAATGATCTTGTAACTGAATGGTTCAAAGTAATAGAAAACTCTTACTCTCTGACTGAGTTACGGGGAGAAAAACTTCTTTTTTTTTACTTTTTAAAATTGTGGAGTGTTTTTTTTTAAATTTTTTTAGATATTTGCTTTATTCTGATTTGTTTTCTAATTACAGAGGAGTAAAAACACATTGGAAAGTAATTAAAGCTAACTTTTATGGATTCAAATGTTCTAAGAGGCATGCAATTAAAGGTGTGTTGGGCCCTGCAAGGCATAATAAGACCTTATGAACCATAGGTATATAATATATTAGTGTTCATTAATGTATCGTTGCAGTGTAACAACCCATCCTAAGGTGGCCCTATTTGGCAAAAACCTAGCCACAAACCAAATTAACCACACCTTAAACCTTGGACACCTTAAAAAAACTCAAATCCATGGGATGAACTATCACTTGACACAGAAAGACTTAAATCAACCCAATTAGGATCAATTTAAGACTAAATTAGCAAAACACAATGACAAAGAGGCGCGTGACACAACAGTCCTCACTCTAAAAGCCTGCCTCTTCTGCAGTCAGCTGTGAAGGTTTTTAAGCATCTAAGCCAAAGTTCAACTCGCCGATAATAATACGTGTCACCTGAAGCGCCGGAGAGACAACAGAAGTGGGAACACAGAGGAAATAAACATCTGTAACAGCAGTGTTCGGCAAAAAAAAGGTAAAGAAATAGCATAGTTCTAAAGTTTCTGGGTTTGGCTAAGTCGGTATTAGCATGTGCAGGTGCCAGCCGGTAACACAGAGGATTGAATGTGCAGCTGTATGCCTCGCCGCCTCGCCGCCTCGCAATATGAAAAGGGGATAAACAGAGGCGGCCATTTAAAGAAGCATGAGTCCGTAAGGAGCAGGCAGTGAATGAAGAGATTCAGGGAGAGCTTCAGAGGCCCTCACCAGAGGACTGGCCGCTGCCTTCAAACCTGCTGTGTTTTTGTATGCAGATTCCCCTTGTCAGAACTCATTTGATTCAACGGGAGATATCTGAGAGTGCGGGTTATGAGACCAAAAATAGTCGCATTCACATTTGTCCTGAAAAACATTTGGAATGCTAATGCCATGAGAACACGCCGTTGATGTGCCCGTGTTTGCGTAAGAATCTGATCCAACACTGCCTTGGTTTGCTGGCCGAACAGCCCAGTTCACATATACAGGAGAGCTCTGATACCGCTTACAGGGTTCAATAGTCTAAATCTGCTCTTGGGGAACATTTTTTTATATTGCCAGGAACATTTACCATTGGCACTCTCTGTATGAAGCTGCTTGAGACGAAAAAAATCCATATTTTTTTAAAGGGTTATTAGATCATTCTGCTTACAGTCAATCTTTCTAAAATTGCATCTTTGTTTATCAAAATAGATGTCCTTGGTGATGATGACAAAATTGCCTCACCTAAACGAAGAAACGATAAATCTCCAGCACTCAAACCATGCCGTCACAATCTCACTCTCTCTGTCTGTTTGTCTCCTTCTCCCCCACTTTCTCTTCCTCTGCACAGGTGGTAGGAGCTTCCTGCTAGAGTCTTTCTCATTCCTTTTTGTTCCCCTTCAATTGCTCTGATCGTGGACTGTTGATTATGATGACAGTGCTAGCTGTCCATTGATTTGCTGTGGCCCCTGGTCGTGAGTTCACAGCAGATGACACTCTTCCTTTGGCTTTAATTAGAGCTAGCCTCATCTTCTCTTCCCTGCAGACCTGGATGTGGTTCGACACATGAACACAAAAAGCTCCTGCTCAGACAGCTCCCTGCTGGAAATAGCCACTACCGCCTACCGCAGCTAGCCTTTACTCGTCATTATCTGCATGGTTGAGAAGATGTTTTGTCTCTTGTACTTTTAAAAAGACCACACTGTGAGACGAAACTACGTGCACCATTGTTTTCAACAAATAGATTTCCTTTTGTGCACATGTGTATATCTATCAGTAGCCTGACGGGCTGGAAAAAAATATGCTGAAGAGGAAGTGCTAAGAAGTGCAGTACCACGAGGGGCCACTTGAGGCTAATCTCAAAGTGAGTCGAACCCCATTACCTACCATATTAATTTGTCCAGCTCTAAAGCAGAATTTAACGATGATTTCAACAAGTCACAAAAATCGTTTGTGTCTCTGGAGATCATTTGCCTGTAGTGACAAGTGAGGGATGAATTTTTATATAACTCAAATGTTTACACTATAATAACCCTTAAATCTAGAATCAGTTCGGTGTTTGGTACTTGACTGACAGGTGGATGTTTCTATTTTGGATATTTTTTCATACAATCATTTGATAAATAATATGGCTTGCTGTATGGTTTATTGCACTAACAGACCTTTTTAAGAAGTCTGTGCTCCATGTTTTCTGCTAAATGGAAGTCATTATGGCATTTATATGCTCGCACACATTATTCAGTATTGGCGTCGGCACATACCTGGCTAGCTCATTCAGTGTTTCTAAATGAGCTAGCTAGGCCTGGCCATATGCATCAGTATTATTTTTGGCTTTGCACTGAGAGGACAGTGTGAAACTGTGAACACTTCTTCTCTTAAGTTACCCCATGTGGGCTGTTCATCCACAGTGGCTAGCTTACCTGTGATCTGAGCGAGTGAGCGCTCGTCTACAACGTTCCAGGAAGGTCCTACAAAATTTGTAACTCCAGTCAGCTACCACCACGCATGGAATCTAAATTCTGTAGGTTCACAATCGGTGAACAGCTTTTTGACCAGCTAATGAATTAGCTAAAGACACAAAAACTGATTCACAGAAGGATTACGTGGCTGAGAAAACCAGAGTTTTCTCACAAAATACATGCAAAGGGTTCAATGCACCCCTAAGCGTGCTGCAGAACAAACTGCGCCTTTGTTTGCCATTGCTGTTCTGCGTGTATTTAAATGAGCCATTATGAAGTTACATTGGGGAAAAAGTAACTGCATAATTCTATATAAATCAGCCTAACTGCAGAATCATCTAATTCCCAAACGCTGGTGGGAATTACCACACACAGTTAGAGTGAAAAAAAAAAAAAAGTTGGTGACCGTGACGTAGTATAAGACATGTCATGTGCAAATTCTCCAGTAATCAGGAATAGATTTCCACCTCCATATGACCTAAAAATAGAATAATCTGTAAGGTCTGTTAATATTACTTTAACATTACTATAAGTAATATAGCCAGGGGTTAAATCAGTCAGGGGCCGTAAGCTGCTCTACTCTTCTCATGTGGAGCCGATACACATGTTGCCCTTCTTTTATCCATTCAGGTAAAAAGCTTTGCTTTAATCACTGAAACTCATATCACGTTTTTTCCCCCTCAGGGTTTCCCCTCCCCTCTTAACTCATCATCTTCATGTGGACAGAATAGAGCTTTTTCCGCATAAGAGGGCAGCTCTGTGCAGAGTAAAAGTGCAGATGGCTTCTAACCACATTCAGATGCGAAACAAGAGCAAACTGCACAGAGCAGGTTAACTATCTGTGCGTGTGTTTGCCTCTTTGTGCTAGCGTTTGCTTATGCTATAAGCTTAGTAAATTTGACCTTGAGACGAGAGCAAATGCATCACAATTTTTGGAGCTATAGCTGGCCACAATTCCGTCTCAGGGAATCAGGCCCATTGACTGTGTAGCTTCAAGGGCCTGTTGTTTGCTAACTTGTCGAACCTCTACAGCGCCAACTTTTCATGACAATATGGTCACTTTTGGCAACAGAAAACCAAAATGGTGATGCTAAAAATACTGAAATGATGAGCTGGCTATGTCCATTTTTTTATATCCTCACTGGTGTTTAAACACGAATTCTGTACCCAAATGCATGAACATGCACAGATACGCCCACATGCACTCCTGCATTATTATCTTATTTTACCTTTTTTGTTCATCCTTATATCCTCCATGAGCCATTGTCCTTCCCCCAGCTCTGCCAGGAGATACAGGGGCCTCATCTTACCATCTGTCCCAGACATGCAGGCACTCCAAACCCAGGTGGGAGTGGAGTAGAGCAGAGAGTGGACAGAGAGAATCCACAGTCAGGGCAGAGACTATTATCTCAGTGGTCATGGGTCCTTGCACATATTTCATGGTTACTCTGAGGGTGTCTCCTCGCAGCTATTAGCAGACCGTATTCACTTGTGGGTTACTTGCCTGGGTAGCACTCTTTCACTGTTTAAAAATAAAATAAGTAAAAAATGTTTGAGATAAGATTTGACAGTCAAATGCAAGACATTTTAATAACATTTTGTACAACTCTGACTCCCAAAGAAGTCATCATAGTTGTTGTTGTAGTTGTCTCCTTCTCCGTGGAGGGGTAGGTGGACACTTTTTGCCGCTGACACAGACACACAAGTTTACTATGATAGTGTCAGTTGTCAGATAGTTTAATGCTTTAATTCTGTGGTGTGTCCATAATTTTTTGCATTTTTGTACTGGTTTGTTTTTTGGTTTTTTTTACAGGACACTGGCCTATGTGAAACCTTCCTGACCTTGGGGTTACAGAAAAAAATAAGAATTCCTTTATTCACTGTGGTTTCTCCATAATGTTTTGGCTACAAAAAAAATGTTTTTGACTCGCACAAAGGACGCAGAGCACACAATACCTGGGCAAAACAAAGCGAAGCAAACATTGCAGTTCATGTTGCAACTTTTGAGCAGACTTGTTCTTAATTTGTATTCCAGGCATGACAAGGCTGTTAATTAGGTTCACTGTAGCATAAAAACGGATCGACTGGTAGATTTTTTGTCTTTGTTTTTATATGCCTTTTTTGTTGTTGTTAAAACAATACACACTATACTAGCTAATTATTTCCACACACACTGGTGATGATCATATGTGCATGTCAGGGGTCAGCTTGTTGTCACATGAATACATTCTTTGTTGTATTTAAAACTTAAAAAAAATAAAAAAATATGAGGCATCAGTCTGCTTATATCCACGCTGGATTTTTAGCCCAGAATGAATGCACTTCCTGATGGCAGAAGTTGTTCCATAATGTAAGTGAAAAATGGACTATTACATTGGAGTTGGATCACAAACAAAACTTAATTTAAAAATGTGCCGATACGGGGTGCTTGTGGTGTGATGGTTTGTGCCCGCGCCCCATATACAGAGGCTACAGTCCTCTGGACGGGCGGCCCGGGTTCGAATCTAGCCTATGGCTCCAGCATGTCAGTCCCCACTCTCTCTCTCTAATAAAGGCATAAAAAGGCAAAAAAAAAAACTGCTGCCAGGGGGGTAGGTGTCAGTTGAAGAGAATAGCATTATGCTAAAAAACAAACTTATTTTTACTTTACATTTCCTTCTGCAAATATTCACAGTGAGTTACATTTGACTGGTAAAACAGAATGAGATTTTTTTCGGATAACACAGAACCAGATCACAAATAATTAAAATTTACTTATTTAAACACAACCCAAAGTTCCTCACAGGAGCTGTCAATTACACATACTCAGCCCTCAGTTAAACGCCGACAAACCAATGAAGATGAAAATATGATTTTGAGCAGTCACATGCATTGTTTTAGTGCAGGGACTTGCCAATGGATATACACTTGAAGCAAACACACACACACACACACACACACACACACACACACACACACACACACACACACAGATCCCCCAAAAAACATATGCCCACATAGAGTACGTGCAGATGCTAAAATGCACATGCTTGACTGCATGCTTGCAGACAAGCACATAATCAATGCAGCCGTACAGCAGGGCTGACCAGTGGGGGGGCATGACCTGCCAGGTGACCCATGTATGTCTCGACTAGTGCCAGTCCATGCCTGTGAGTGTGTGTGTGTTTGTGTCTATTAGAGTGAAAGTCAGCTGCTCATCCATGCGAGTACAGTATATTTCAGTTTACAAGTTTAAAGAGGTACAAAAACATGAAGTAGCAACATGTGTACCCTGTTACAGACACGGACAATGCACCACACACTGCTAACTTATCCTCAACCAATGTGTTTCCTTTGATAAATTACCCCCATTACGGTTACGCAGCTTTATCATCCCATGTGTCACTCGTCTTTCCAACCACTTCATCTTCAAGAGGAGCCTAAGTTTAGAGTTAAAGACCCCCAAACGACAGCAATAGTAGAGCCTAGACTGGAAGTCCTGTCATAAAGCCAATCAGGGGAGTCCTCGTTGGGCCTCGTAAATCTCACGCTTTGTAAGGTTACTGGGAGGTCTGGGAAGTGAAGATTTCCCACTCATTATTGTCAGGAAACCCCAGACAACCTCCCCCTGAACCCAGGTCACACAAGGTTATGACCTTGGGACGATCGTCATTGTTGTTTTAGTAACTATGGAGATCAAGGGCCTGAGTGATGTGCGATTCACACCCTCTATGTATAAAACAGGGTGTGAATCTCTATTAACATTCCAATATATATTCCTGTATACACATATATTAATGTTCATGTTGTAAAGGTTCATTTCAAATTATTAAGAAAAGACGAGCTCAGTGGAATCCAAGAGGTTCAAACAGAGCTTTTCAACCACTCTGCTTGTTCATTTGACTATTTCCAAACACCATGTGTAAAGAGCCCTTTTAAAGGCCTATCTTTGAGATTGAGAAAACTTCCACACAAGATGACTGGGGGGATTCAGAAGCCGAGACCGCAGCCTGAAAGAAACAGAAACCATACTAAAATATGACGGCTCCTGCCTCAGTGTTTTTAAGACAATGAGATTGTTACTGTCAAGATTTCAAATGGTAAATCTTGGACATTCATAGTATTTGCACATCCATTAATTATGTGTGTTTAAATATGGGTATAGGGGAAGATTATTTGAAAAAAACAGCAATGCATAATTAATTTTTTTGATCAAATTTCTTATCAAACACATCATCACCAGTGATGAGCTGAATTAAAATTTGTATGATTTTGGAAATAAATCGTGCTGCACTTCTTGTACACTTTCACATACACATGACAGCATTGAATAGGTACATTTTTTAATGGATTTAGGTTTTACCCATCTCTCAAACTACACTTATCTGTTGAAGCGTATATATCAATACTAAAAAAAAAAAGCAGAGAGAATTGGTAAAGCAAGTCAAAATATATTTAAGGAAAGTCGACGTGTTTCATTTGTAGAGTGCCGTTAAAAAGCAGTGATTTTTTTTTCATGCAATCATTAGGAGTGCTTAATCACAGAAAATGTATGTTTATTATGATGAACCATTTCAGCTCACATAACATAGTAAAAAAAACATTTATTTACACTTTTATATATTACCTATTCAAAGAGATGTGAAATTCTGTGGTTCATTTTAGTATACTTTCAGTTACATTGTCGCTACAGAGCTGCGTGTACAGTATGTGCGTCTTTGTTTTTTCACTGCAGAGCCTTCAGAAAATATCTCTGTGCCAATGTTCCTGCAGACACCTTAACAGGCATGAGACACATTTCCAGTGGGACACCGACCATCTCTTTCTGTCTCAGCAGAGAGCAGTGCTCCGGTGCCAGCGCAGTGCCATCAGCACAGGGATAAGCGTCCTGGCAGAACATTGACAGGCTTTCAGAGTCTCCTGAGGCCATCCCAGACCCAGAGAGGATCAGCGGGTTCCCAACAAGTGGTCTTCAGGGCAGCACGGGCTTTCACACTGTGAGGGTCTCTGACAAGTGAACCACAAGACAGTAAGTGACAGGCGCTAAGAACCAAACTGATCAAAGGCCCCTTCAGTCCCGTCGTGTACTGTATGCAGACATAGAGATATTCGGTTATACATATTGTATTGTATCATTTCAACCTGTTTTAGACAGACCTTCTTTTCTGTGTTATATTTATGTCAAACATCATGTCTGTTTCCTATAATAATAAAAAATATAGAGCAGGAAAACAGATGGAGTACACTTTTCACCTTAAGCACTTAAACCAAAAGTTTCCCTTAAAATATCAAAATGTCTTTTTATGACTTCTGTTCCACTTCTAGTTCCTGTAACAGCCATATAGGCCATGCCAAATGTGCCCAGAAATAAGCTGGGCCACCCCACTGTCTCTGAGATTGCCCACCCAGGAGTCTGGCACACGCCACAGCGAGCAGGAGGCCCTCTGGATTACAGTAATACACACTATCTCATAATGGAAAGCTGCCTTGCACATTTCCCTCTCTCCGCCCTCATTGTCCACACTACCAACTGCACAATCAGGATATGAGACTGTGATTGCACCCAGTAGCATCTGTGAGTTTTGTTGGTGTGTTGCTTCTCTGCCACATTTTTTTCTGGCCTGGGCAGTGCTTGGCTGCTCCAAAAAAAAAAAGGAGTGAAAATCTAGGTACCATTTACTGCTCATAACAATGTCATGCCAAATAAACTACAATAAACACAGCACTAAAACCAGCTTCAAAAGTGAGCTCTTGGCTGCAGCAAGAAGAAGTAGTTTTAAAATAGATACAATGAACTGATAATAACCATGTCATGCTAAAATAAACCACCACAAATACTTCAACATATCTAGTTTTAAAATAGATTTCCTTTTCCTTCATCAGCTCAAAAAGTTGTTAGAAAACATTGGTGCCATATAAGGCTAACATGTGTCAATGTCATGTAAGCTGACATAACCATGAAACCTTATATACATATATAAAAAGCCACAGCTTGGGAAGTTTAAACTTAAAAAAAAAGTAGTGGAGAAGTTGGTAACATATACTGCTAATAACGGTGCCATTTAATGTAAAATAAACTACCAATTGCACTGAGCTACAACTAGCCTAGAACTGCTGTGCTTAAACAGGGTAAGAAAAAAGTATCGGACAACGATGTACCATAGAATAGAATAGAGTAGAATATAATTACTTTATTGATCCCAAACTGGGAAATTGTGGCGTTACAACAGCAGGTTATCCAAACACACAATATGAGTAAAAAACACAATATTAGCAAATCTAAACACAATATAATATTAAATACAAAGTAAATAAGCACTAAAAATATCAAAACTAAGAATGGGAATATACAACCAGGATTTAACTTAGCCACAATTTCCCAGTTTGGGATCAATAAAGTAATTCTATTCTATTCTATTCTAGAAAGTAGCTTAAAATGCACTTGACTTGAAAAAAAACAACAACCGTGAACCCTCAGCCGCGGATGGCTTGATTAATTTCAGGCAGCAGAGGTCAAGAGTCACAAGGAAACAATGGCATGAATACTTAACCTGAGATACCTACATGGTTAAATAAACAGTCAAAGCTGCCCCTTTTGGACCCGCCACACGCTAGGCAAACTCCGCCACTTTCCCTCTCACCCTGTAATCACCAGGAGCTGTATTTAATGGGGAGGCTGACCTACGGTTCAGGGCAGTGGAGAGGAAAGCCAAACAAAGTTGAAAGCCATTAAGAGGAAAAGGGGGAAGAGAGAGACACACAAGCATGCGTCTTGTCTTCCCTGGGTGGCTAACAAAGGGGCAGGTGGGCCAAGGGGAGCAGAGGTGCTCTCTGGCCGGAGTTTATACCACCAGGTTACCACAGACTGTACGTAATTACACCACAGAGGTAATTTACTCTGCTAAGTGGCTTGCCTACCAACCATACCGGTGAGTGCACGCTAATCAGGCTTGGTGCCCTTAACAATGGACCATGTGTGCCTCTGAGTGTTGTGGGAGGGGCAGAGGTAACCTGGACGCAAAGTTTCAAAAGGACACAAAAGCTCAAAAGCGTGAGGAGAGGCCAGAGACAGACAGACGGACAAGAAGGGTCCGCTAAAGTTGCAGACTGGCACGTCTTCAAACCGGTATTTATCCAGGAGGTTCTGGAGGATCAAGGCGGATACAGTGACACTTAGGACAAGCGTAGAACAGATGCTGTCTCACACAAGGACAAAGAGGATTTAAAGACATTAACAAACCACAAGGCTCAGATATCCACTTTATTAAAATATGTTATTGGCCTTCACTGTTTTGTTCATACAGCTGTATTGTGACAGTGGTTTGTCCTCATAGATTAAAACTTCAAAATGCGTAACCAGTGATCTGTCCTCACATTTAGTTTGTCACTGGTTGTGTTGAAATAGCACAAGGCTTAATATGTTTCTAATCAGCTAAATGCTAACGTAAAGAGCGTTGATGATGGCGCTACAAGTAGCGGAGGAAAGCCAAGTTGGACTACATGTACTGCTACAAGGTGGTACCCGCTTTTTCTGAATCAGTTAGCTTCACATGTAGCTGCAGTGAAGCTACATTTTCCCAAGTGGGCGGATTGTAGGCAGAGAGACGTAGTGCTTGACAAGTATATACATTTTAGAGATACAATAGAGACAAAATTATCTGTTTAGATGATTAATTTGCAAACCCAAGAAAAAGATATTAGTAGGCTACAAATAATCACTTGATTCTTGAACAAGCACAATTATAGCCAAATAAGCTAACAATCCCAATTAATCGCTCTTTGTAAACACCAGTTAGCACTAGCTGGCTACAATGTTTGCACAGCTGGCAGAAAATGAACAAATTAATTATGGGGTGTTGGCTGTGACGTAGGCAAAGTACTTAAAATAAACAAAATGTACATACGAGGGGGGGAAAGAGGGTAATTAGGAAAAGTTAAAAAGTCAATAAAAATAAAAATGTTGTGTTCAAAGTTTGTTGTTTTTATTTATTTATCAGTAAATGGTTAAACATAAATCCCAAATGGATACAAAAGTGTTACAGAAGCCTCTTGAAATAAATCAGACTACAATGAGGAAGAGGTTCATAATCAGTTAAAACATTATCATCAAATAGCTTAACAGGCTAATTAACACTTAAACCATGAATAAAAAAATGAAACCGTGGAATATAACCTAAATAATGTTCGTTTAATTGTTCATTTTTTGAATATAAAAAGCAACCCCCGCTAACAGATCAAATATATACTCATATCATGCTGTTATTGTTGGCTTCTGTCCTCATGGCTTGGTGTAATGTCTTCCATCATAAAAGCTAACGCAACATAACAATAAACTGATCTGCCCTACTTAGCGCTGCGCTGACCCTGCTACACTGGCTGCGAGTTACACCGGAGTTTGGCAGTATGATATATGTGTACATTGCTAACAAGCCAATCAGGCCTGCCAACAGAAGCAGTGGAAGCACAGAGAGCCATTAAAGGCCTGGCTGCAGCTACACAAACAAAAACTATCCACCTGAGACCACAGAGGGACAGGATGCAGGCTACTTATAGCAACCCAAAACCAGCCCACAAGAATAGCAGGAAAAAACGACTCAGTGCGGGAGCTTCAGTGAACCCTTTTGAAGTGCGCCACCTCTAAACTATTCAGATGGCCACCCCAGCATCTTTGAAGGCAGGTTATCCTCCGCGGCCGTGTGTCCTGTTGTGGACGAATTGTTTCCTCTTTCACTTTGTCTCTATTTCCCTGCAGAAACTGACACTGTTTTATTGTTCTCCTGGGCCAAACTGTTGTGTAGCAGAGCGCAGGGGACGAGACCGCTCGCTGTTCTCCGGTTGGTAGAGGAGAACCAGGGCGGGCCGTTCTGGCAACACGCACAGTAAGTTGGTCACAGGTGACGCAAGGGCGCATTACCTAAAGAATCAGCAGAAGGATGACCCCCTGCTTATCGAAACCATTTCCTCTATCCTCAAGGTCGTGACCTTACAATGCCCCGGCTCCTAAGAATGGGCCATTGGAGTAATCAATCAGTCAGCGGGCAGTGATGTCATTGCACAAACATGGCACAAGAATAGGGAGAACAGTGACATATTTTGTTGTTTTTGGTGAGGTGCTGATGGTCCCGCTCGTAAATACAACAGATTTATGGTTAGAAAACATGCACCTGCCACTTCATGGGTAAAGAAAACAAGCAAAAAAACAAGCAGCTACAGTCTTTAAAGCTCCTGTGAGGAACTTTCTGTTTGTGTCATTTTGGCGCCCCTTGTGGTCAAAGCAGTACCTCGAATGTCTTGGCTGATTTCCTCCACATGTGTAGGTCATGTTTTTTCAGCAAAAATCGCATCCTGCTTTCTTGAAATGGTAAAATGTATCATTTATTGAGTATCTTTGCTGTTGAAAATGTAAAAAAAAAGAAAAAAGAAGCTGCTTCTGCAGGGTGCTGTAACTCACCTTGTCTGACACATACCCCCCCCTTGCAGCGAAATCAGATATCAAAATAACTTCATGCTTTTGGTCTTGTTTGAGTTTTTAGGTCACAAAGAGGCATCCATGTTAGTTTCAGTCTGTTTTACAACCAGTTAAAAACTCCTCACAGCAGCTTTTAGTAATCCCGGAGTTAAAATCTCATTCCTGAATGAATTGGAAGAATAATTTCAAATGCAGCTTTAAGGCAACTCATCGGATTTCCAAGGACAGAATAGTCTCTAAAATATGAAAAAATATAGCTCAACTGTTTCTTTTATAAAACTGCATCCAACTATTTCACACCCTGGCGAAGAAAATAAAAGTATATTGCATGCTTTATAAAAAAAAAGGATATTTATATGAGTGAAAAAGCCAAACCTCTGCTGCCAATAGCATTGTAACTGAGTATTATCTGTGTAATCTCAGATAGAGGTACAGTACATGTGCTTCCGTTGACTCCCGCAGAGAAAGAGAGCTCTTTTTAACACTCAATATCAGGGAATCTAATTGCACTTACAAAGCGTTCGTTGTGGCTTGACTCTCTGGAAGAGTCTATAGCAAATGGTGTCATATCACAGTCCTATCATTCTTATTACAGGCCCCATTTCAAAGGATAAGAAATACATCATCAACTGTGTGATATAGGATCTGCTCCTTTGTATAGAAGTTAACTTACAGTGTGCTGGATATTCCAGAAATCAACACATTTAGATATTGTATGTTTAAAAATGGTCATAAAATCAATAAAATTTCATCTGAATCATGTTTTCATTTTCTTCGTTTTTACCAATTGGTTATCTTTTTAAAATGTTAATAACACAATGGAGGAGCTCATTAGTCCAATGCTGTTGATGTTTTCAGATTGTATTCCATTGTTAAGTTGTCCTTATTTTCTGGTTTAGATGAACTTTGTAAACTTTATAATGAGAAACTCCTGGTTTAAGTTGGTCTTTGTTATCCTCATCTGACTAAGCGATGACAATCAGACAACCATAGCAACCCATGGCTTTGGAGTAACACTGAACAAATTGAGAAAATGTTATTTAAAGCAACATTTTGTAATTCCTAAATTACATCAGAATTTATCAAACTTCGGCATTTTTGCTGCGATTTTTTTCTCCATGCAAAGTGGAAGAAGTAGAGTTTTACTTTACTTCTGTTAAATACAGCCATTCATCATTTTCTTGCAACTGTTGCTGCAGCACAACACTATCTACAACATCAAGCTTTACCTTCTCCCTCTCCCCCTCCCCTCTTTATTTTCTGCGTTTATCGTACCGTGCACTATGAGCAGAGAAAGCTCTGGCATTTCCTGCTTAGAGTCTTCTTAACGTGAACGTGCAGATCAGCACTGATTCTTCTCTGTGCAGGAGCAATGGATCAAAGTGCAGCCTGAATCCTCACCAGAGCTAAAAATATTACATTTGATTCGGGGCAGAGGTTAAGTGTCTCACTTCTGGCAAATACCTGAGTTTACATTTAACTCAGACTCTGATTGGTCTCTTTGATGACTTTCCCTTGGCTTATCTGGGAAGCCACTTCCACTCCAATACAATAATATAGTTTTCCTCCATTGTTCATGTGCACCTCCAATGATCCCATTATTAAACTGGGCATGCTGAGGTCCGATAGTAAAAAGTAAAATGCAGTGAGCTTTTTTTCTGGTTCATGCCACTCAATTGTCTCATAGAAAACATTGTGCAAACAAGTGTGCACAATATTCTAAACTTTTTCTGTTTTATTGTTCCATTGGGAGGGTCTGCTGGCTGTTCCTTGTACAAGACTGAAATCAGAAGGAGACTGTGCCTTTCAGGTTGTGGCACCTACATGTTGGAACTGTCTTCCCGTGGAACTGAGAGCCGTGAACTCTGTGGACACAAAAAAGCAGCTAAAGACCCATCTGTATAGACTGGCCCTTGTTTGATCTGTCTGTTTTTGATTTGATGTAAATGTCTGTTTGTAATGTCTCTGCTTTTTCTAATCCTTTCTGTAAAGCACTTTGTCACGTGTGCTCTTGAAAGGTGCTATATAAATAAACTTTACTTACTTACTACTGACATTGCTGTACAAATGAAATTAAATAATTACACTTTTCACTGTGTAACACTTTTCAGTACCATGTGTTTTAAACAATACAGTTGTTGTTTAATGTTACGCTTTTGAAGACTTCAGATCTTCAGCCATATTTGGACAAAAGCTGCCATGAGCAGTAAAAAAAGAGAGCAGCTGGGTCCAATCAAATCTACAGTTTGGTACTGTAAGATGTGAAAATATGAAGAGTTGTAGTTCCACAGTTTTATCATACTAAATTGCAACAAATAAATAATATATAACAAAAACTCTACTATACAGCTAATGGGAGACATTGGGTTGATCACTTTGGACAAAGTGGTACCTCTATCTCTTCACTAATCGTGTTCCTTACATGTATAAGAAGTGTTTTCAGACCAAAGATCTTATCCTGCTTCCCTTTAACTGTCAATTGCATCACTCACTGTGAACCTTTTCCATGTAAATTGTAAAAAATAAAAAAGGCATTTATAGTCTTCTCTATGCATGTTCCTTCATCAGACGCCCAATGGTAGCTCTGAAAGGCATTACAAGTAGCTTTATAGATATAATCAAACTTCTGCCTGATGGCCTTCATGTGGTATTTGTGTTCCCAAAGCTTCTGTGTAAGAACGTAACATGTGCATGGAAATGTATTTTCTGCTCTAAATGTTAGGCGAGGCATGGTAAACACACGGTCGATATGATTATGTCTTCAGAAATTGTTAAGTGGCTCATGTTCATAGCTCCTAATAGGGAGGAGTTCCTTATCATAGTATTACCTTTTTAATGCATCATAAAGTAGTAACGTTGATGTATGAGGGGGTCTAAAAAAAAAATCACAATATTAAGGATGCAATACAAAACAATCTGCGGCTCCCGGCCTTGATGCAGACAGCCTGTGTCAGTGCTTGCAGGACAGCAAATTACCATTCATCTAAATGAAGAGAGCTAAACAAGAGAACTTAAACTAATGGGGAATTGCTTACAGTAATGACACAAAGAGCAGAATAATAGATTGTTAGTTGGCTTCATAATGACGTTAGATATCCGGGGATGTGTAGATAGGCACATTAGAAGTCAATACAGTTCCAGAATAATAGGGAAGGCTCAGAGATAATGTACTCACACGAGGGGGCCTCGACATTAGCAACAGCCCAGCAGGACTCGGCTCGCACGTGTGCCAATGACGCATTAAATCCCTCAATGACAAAAGATGAAAGAAAGGTAAATGTGAAGGCACATTGTTTGGCCACTGTCGTACAGCAGACACCAGACTGTACACATGCCAGTGGCACACAGGGATGCTGAGGTGGCTGGTTTTGGTTTGTAAATAAAGGAGGGAAGATATTGAAATAATGTGTGTAAGGCCAGCCTCAGGATAGCCCAAATTAAAAAAATAAATAAGGCTCCTTGCTGTCTGAAGTTCAAAACACAAGCAAAAAAAAGGGTTTGAAATCCGTTGTTCACTATTTTAAAACAATTATAAAGACTGCTCACAAGAGTCAGAAATCTTTCATCAACCCACACTGTGATGAAAGCGCACTTCCAGCTTGAACCTCAGCAGATAAAAATAAAAATAAGACAAGGGAACAAAAAGTACAGATGACATTAACTTCTGCTCAAATGAGCACAGTGGGAGAGCACGCAAAGTATTTAGCACCACTCTTTCTCTCTTTTGATGTTGTTTGTCAATTCACAGCACCCAGCGCAGTATTTAGCGTCTTCAGCCCCCGTCTTTCCCCTAGACGGGGGTGAGTGTAATCGCGGCGCTCCCCTTCATTAGATATTAATTTATTCATTGCATGTTAACTCTGCGAGACCTTGGAAGGAGACGCCAGGTGACTCTTCTTCATTTGGTCCCCAGCGCTCTCCACTGGGCCTGGGAACACCGCAGTAATGCCACGCAGTCGGGGAAGTGGAGAGCAAATTATTCAGCTCCATAGAGAGGGACTCTTTGTGGTAAACACACGGTGGGACGCTTCTGCTGTCATAATTAAATCTGCAAATCCATAAGAGCAGGGTGCTTCCACTTTAGAGCTCAAACATATTGTGGGGTAAACACAATGAAGCCAAAGCCCAAAACAAGTACAGCACATACTTTAAAAATACAAGAACAAATAAATGTACTTACATAGTGCACAATCTCATGTTTACACAGCCAGAGGTTTACTGTATACATATGCATGAGCTTTCTGACGCTACATATCCAATTTGGCTCTCAATGTATCTCAAATACACTTTCTGGTTAATATTTCTTCTAACTGGGGCACCAGTGGCCAAGCGGTAAGGTCGCGCCCCATGTACTGAGGCTGCCGTCTTTCAAGAGGATGACCTGGGTTCAAGTCCGAGCCGTGGCTCCTCTACCTCAGGTCATTCCCCACTCTCTGTCCTCGATCCACTGTCCTCTCTAATAAAAAAGGCGTAACTCAGTAATAGCCCCAAAAATTAGTCTTAAAAAAATCTTCCAATTTGTCACTTTTTAACTCCATGGCACTCGGTTGAACTGTTATAACTTGTATTAGTGTAAAACATTTAAAACTGAAATAAAACCTAAGTAACTAAAATGTGTCCAACATTTCCAACATGCATGCTTATTCTACATTTTTTATTTTTTTATTTTTACCCGTTACATAATGAGAATAAAAAACACAGTACTAAAACTTTTTCCGCTTGTTTTTCTATGCCTTGTTGCACAGCTAAAAGCTAAGGACATTAACCGAAGGTAAAAGATGCCCCCGAAACAACAATGTTCTGATGCACTCACTTCGAGAGATGTTTTCATTGGACTTTTATATTTCATTCATTTCATTATAATTTCACATCTTTTTTGTAAACTTAAGTGAATGTTGCTTTCTAAAATCTCATCATGGATCATTTGCCATGTCCTTCCTGTGACAGTGTGATTGGCCTGTTAATGTCTGTCCTTAAAGAAGTAAACTAGCATTGAAATATTGTTCATGTTTATTAGTTGTTGTATCCTCAGATACAAGGAGGAATGATTGAGTTTTTATTTTACAAAGGAAACAATAGACACTATTTAATTCAGTCATTTATCAGTGGGTCCTGCAATTGTTGATTTCCTTTCTAATTTTCACATTCATTAGAGTGTAAATATATTGTCCTTGTGTTTATTTTTACCTCTTCTGAAGATCTCTATTTCCTTTCCGTACATTACAGATGCAATATTTCTGGATTATATATCAATTGAAAATCATGTGTATGTGGTAGTTTAAGCAATCAAAACCTTGCTACGTCGCTATTTGAGATTTGAATTCAGGAGAAAAAAAAGTAACAGAGATATTGGAATAGGGAAAGAAACGAGGGGATGAGAGAGAAGGGGACCTTAGAGAGGGGAGGGGGGTGGGGGGCTCTTAAACTTCCTTATACGCGCCCGAAAGAGCTCTCAATCTTTGACCAAACCGTGGCAGATCAGAGAGAAAGACGCCAAAGAGCATCAATCCCTGCTTCTCTGAGTCCCCCCATCAATGGGGAGAAAATCCCCAGTGAACAGGCAGCCAGGCTAATCCACAGCTAAATGACACCTCCAGACGCTAATGCCCAGACTGACCACAGAAGCAATCCTCGGCGACTCCTCCACACACGTACCCGTTGATGCTTTTCAGCCGAAGGGGGGGGGGGGGAGAACTTGAAAGGGACCGGGGGCTGTCTCTGTCCCTCTGTGTGCCACCTGCTTAGCATCCCTGCGCTGCAAGCTGCTATAGAGAGACATCTCCGGCAGAGGAGAAAGGCCCATTGTGTCCAGACGCCTTTGAGGGCATTGTTCTGCTTCAGTGAGGCCAGGCCGACATCTGCACCATTCACACTGAAGGAAGTTGTAATCACTCCCCTGCTCTTAGCTTGCCGGCTCCAACTTCATACCAAGAGGGCCTATGAAGTAAGGCCTGTAAACAACAAGGCAAGAGGAGGGGGGGGGGGGGGGGGGGGGGATTTGGAAGGGTGGCGGTTTTTGTTGGGAGGCATCAGTTTAAATAGAAACTCTTACATACCCCCATACAGGCCCCCTGATCCCCCAACTCTCCCTTTCAACCCCCAACTCAACCAAGTGCACTTATTCTGTACAATACAAAGCCTGCAAGTGATTCATAGAGTTACCTCTCCATCAAAAGCGCTCGTTAACAAGGAGGGTAACGATTTCAAACGTGTCTGTGTAAAGTATAAAAGTAGCTGCATGCGTTCTCAGAATGCTGTTTCGCTTTCGCTTTTCATTAGTTGCAATGTGGAAGGAAAAAAAAGGAAAGGAGGCATTGAAAGAAAGGATTGTTTGAGTGGTCAACTTGAGAAGAGGTTTTTATGTAGTTTTCATTTACATATAATTACTCTTTAATGGAAGTCTGACTGGTGTGGGGTAAGAGTCTTGGCCATGCAGGCTGCTGTGGAGACCCCCTATGATACTGGATGACAGGCTGTAGCGCTAGCTCCATCTCCGGCTAATTAAACGAATCAATTAAGAGACTATTGTCGTAACTGTGTAACTGATGTTCTGTAGTGGCAAAAATGGTCCCTTGGGGAGGCCTTCCAACCATATTAAAAGACCTATCCTCTACATCTCCATCTGATACCAATATAGACACTTATTTGCGCCGTGCTGTCATGTCATTGGAGGCGGGCGCATTATGGAAATTGAAATGGAGGGGTTGAGGGGAGCAGGGATGCGCTCAGTGTGAAGCGGCGGGGTTCACTTCCCATCACCCTCCAAGGAGAACTCGCTTCAGCAAACTCCAAAGTCCCTCAAAGTTCCCCTAATAGCAAAGCGAGAGCCGGCACACCCAGCTGTGTGCATCCAGTCACTAGGTAAGGGTCGCGCAATTAGCATACTCCTCCCTGCCAGGCGAGTCGCGTTGATGCAGATAAATTATCATATTAGATTTACCCTCCTCAGTTCAACTGATTGGCTCCCAAATTGTTTTAGATGGCCGTCATTAATCCTTAGCATAGGCTAAGTGCTTTGGCTTCAGATCTGATTGCATAGAGGCGCCTTGGGTCAAATTAACGGAATACTAATGTCTGAACTCTATCTCATTTGCAGTGTCAGGATGCTGCTTCTATTATAGGAAACAGAAGAGTCAATTGCCATTTATCTAATGCAAGGCTTAGAAACTCTCGGGATGATAATTGAGGTCCAAGGTAAGAGCGGAGAGAATGTTATCCCTCTCATTTAAAAAAAAATAATTGTATATAAGAGGCTTTCAGATGAGAAATTGTCAAAGAATGTCAAAGCATTTTGTAACTTCAAAGGCAGCTTGTTAAAGTAAAGGTAAATGCTTCAACTGCGGCAACGCTTTCCCATATGTTTCTGTACGAGAATTCATCAAAAGGAAAAGACTTTGAAGCTGCAAAAAGCAAAAGCAGATATGTCAAATACGTACACATATCTGCTTGGCTTGGATAATGAACCTCCAGCTGCTATAAATACATCTGTTCGCGGGGAGACTGACAGATAGAGCAAATCTACAGACTTGACTGAGACTCCAGTGGATCCATGTCCCGCCTTTGTCTTTGTGAGCTGACCCTGTTTGTTTAAGGCCCACAGTGCTGGCAGCACATGAGTGGAACTGGGCTGCTACAGCGCCTCGGCTTTCCAAAGTCAGCATCGGCATGTCGCTGGGGCCTTCTGATGGAGATCAAGGGATTATCCACACCTCACACACACAGAGAAACACATCATGCATATTCAGTAATTTATTATACTACAAGTAATGTAACCTAAAACAGTTATTTGACAAGGGGCATCGGGTTCCTAAAGAAGCACTGGTGGCACCCATAGTCTGCACAGACATGACATTTACAATCAGTCAGTGGAACCCGAGACTGCAGACAAGACTCTTAAGAGTTTGTACTGGCAATCAGCTCTTACTGACCAATGAGGTAGCACATCAGGAAATCCATATTTGGTATGAAACTGTCCAATGACTCAAAGATAGAGGGATTTTTTTCAACCAATACTCTTTTGGCTTTTTGCCAAAGAGAGACAGAAAATGTGGGAAAGAGAGAGTGGTGACATGCACCAAATGGTCCCGGGTCAGAGATAAAACCAGCATCTAGGACTTTGCAGCTGTACAGTATATGTTGCCCCTGCCGAACGAGCTTAACCAGTACCATCATTTTCCCGAATTTCCCCTCTGGGGATCAATAAAGTATTATCCCTATCATCACAGACATGGTTAAATGGGAAACAAAATAATTTGATTATTATGCTAATGTCAGTAAAAAATATGACATTTTGTGGAATATGCAGTTGCAAGTTTACCTTTAACCTACCTCTACTGTTAAGTGAAAAAGTTATGAAGCCATCACAATATACTTTATATCATAAAATGTCCTTATATCTGTATACTTTGCTGAACACATTGCAATACAGAGAATAAGAGGAGGTTATGGCATGGCCAGAAATGGCCATCATGATTGGACAATGAAAGAATCAAATACTGTGGACACTTATCAGAAACAGAATAATTCAATAAAAGGTCAGAAGTGACAGAGCTGGATCTCTAATGAGTGCTGGATACAAAGCAACAAAAACATGAAATAAAAAAGTTTGAAAAAATGAAAAAAGAGGGCGGGATTCACAAAATAGTATGGGCACAATTCATCCACATGTGGGGCGACCTCCAGAAGACGTTACCCCGACGAGAAGGCCAAATTTTCACTCCTTTCCTTGCACCAACCAGGAAGGAAGCTTTGTTTTAATCGGCGAAACTAATATATCACCTGGCCTCACAATAAACCGGAAGTAGTGTCCCCTCCGCACCCAACTGATCATCTGTATGTGGACAGACTTAAGTTCCTCATCATGAGAGTCCAGCTTTGTGCAGAGTAAAGGCGCAGATAGCTTCTCTCCAAATTCAGGCGCAAAACAGATGCAAACTGCAATGACAAGTTCAACTTTATGGCTGTGTTTCGGATGGAATATCGTCAGCGCATTGTGCTTTGTGAGTTGGATTTTGGTACATAGCAACAGGAGCAAATAATGCGCAATTATTGGTGTATATTATTTATATAGTGGCCACAATCTACTCTTAATGAAGACTTGTAGATTACACTTTCAGTCAAGAAAGCTTGGGCAAAACTTTATCAAATGTCAAACTTTTCCGTATATTGATTTACACTTTGTCCTGTGTTTTTCTTTGCTCTGTGATTAAAACACCATCTCCCCTGAGGGTTTTTATTTCCAGCTGTGTTGCCGAGGTCTAAACCCCTCATTGTCCTTCAGCTGGCCATGTGTGTGTGAGCCAGTCTATGTGTGTTTAGGTGTGTTGATGCAGCCAGCCTTGTGTTTCTTTCTTTATACCTCCTGAGTCTCTCTCTCTCTCCCTGCCTCCCTCATACCTGTCATCTGGCAAGGCTAACCCCTGGTAGCTCCCCGCCAAATGCACACACACATACACACACTTTGTATATCCCCGCCAAATGCCCGCCCTTCCAGCCCCCGCACACGCCAGCCGGTGTCAGCGAATCAGCTGAACCGTCTCCGCCCCGAGAATAACCCCATGACAGACAGCCCTAGTGGCCTCCCCTTGTCAACACAGCCTGCCTGGAAAGCTGACAGCCAGGGCACAGGGTGGACAGGCTACTGTAGGCAGGAGTTTACACCGGGCTGGGCCTGGAGAGTGCGGGCCTTTTGGGTTTAGATAGAAGTAGAGGTAGAGAAGGAGAGTGGGCTTTAGATAGGGGTTATATGAGTACAAAAGCAGGGCCAGGATAGAAGATAGGGCTTATTATAAAGCTAAGGATATGAGCAGGGTTGAAGATGGGAATAGCGAGTGTGAGGCCTGGTGTAGAAACTTGTTAAAGCTGGGGTACTCTTTCACTCTTCGACGTGGAATAAGGAGAAAAAAAAAACGCCAATACTTCAGAAAAATAGGGATTATAATTGCAGAGGTCAGCTTCTGTCAAGGTGACTGCAGCATTCAGCGTACAGTACTTGGCTGGCAGAGTTGAGTGGTCAGTCCCTGCAGAGCAAAGATTGAAAGGTTCGTTTTGGCTCGCGGCCGGGAGACTGTCATTCTTCTATCCTCCCTACAACAAATCAGATACGAGACAGTCCCACAAACTTTTTCTCTAAAACTTCTTCATAAGGAACCCTTGCTCACATTAAAAAGATAAATCACATGTTATATTATGTTTTTTGTTGTTCTTTTGACGAATAGGTTTTTGATATATTCTTTATTAATCCCAAAGGGGAAATTCAGGTTTTAAGTCTGTGATCGAGAGACATCCTACTTACACACATGCCTGAATATACATTAGCACAAACAGGACCTATGGACATGCATAAATGGAGAGATGTCAGAGTTAAGGGGCTGCACACAGGTGGTGCCCCAAGAAGCTGGGGGGTTCAGTGGATTGCTCAAGGGAACCTCAGCAGTACTGAGGAAGAGAGTAACCAGAAAAATTCCCATTCTTTGGTCAGAGAGAGGAACCGGCGACCCTTTGGTTCCCAACCCAAGTGTGTACAGACTAAGCTACTGCCACCCCAGTTGACACCATATTGATCTTTAATAATCTTATCTTGGGAACATTCCACAATTGGATGATTTATTTGTTTTAGAAAGACGGATGTACATAAAGATCAGTTACATCTGCATCTCCCCAAGTCTCTCTTGTCACGTTCATACGGATTTCTATTCTAGCTGTTGGCCTTATACATACAGTATGTGCAAACGACACGCATGCACACCTGGAGGGTGTTAAAAATGAAGCCATTGCAGACATGCAAACATCTGCAAGTCTTCAAGTGTGCACTTGAGAGACAGGCTCCGAAAGCCAAGGAATCCTCATTAGGTCCCATATTAAAAAAGGCCTTTGTAACGGCAGAAATAAACATGTTTACAGCCTGGTTAAAAAAAAAAGAAAGAAGCTGTATGGGGGTGAATGTTTCACAAATCAGTAATTTTGATTATATTTATGCTAAGAGTTATCCTTAATTATGGCTGTTCCGCTATGTGATTGTTTGAAAGGAGTCCTGCCTCAACTCCATCTCTTTGTCTGTTACTAGATTGACCAAAAGTTAAGTAGTGTAAGAATTCCCAATATGGTGACCGCCATCAGTTGGCCTTCTAACACCTCTTCAGAAACCAATGGGTGACATCACTGAGACTATGTCCATGGTTAATACAGTCTATGATGCAAACAAACAAAACTAAATGAAGCTAAATGGCTGATTTCTAAGTAGAACAATGCAGACTTCAAGAATGGAACAAAATAATGATATAATAAAAGGGGTTTATTAAATGGCAGGGATCTTGAATAGTGGTTTTGGTTTTTAGGGGAACTCCTAGTTTGCTTTAAAATGTCTCACGTGGTTTCATGTTGCAGTAAAACAGTACGCTGAAAAGACTGGCAACCCTGCAGGGAAATAAGCAGCATAAGCTATATTCCACATATGGGATTCTAATCCCTTTTATATAAGATCAATCAGCATGCTGTTATTTAAGACCAGCTTTCTAACTCTAACTAGATAGCTGCAGAGAAGCAACTATGATGAAACCATCTTGGTGCCCTTTGAGCTTCCTCTGTACTATACTGCACTTTGCATTTAGGAATGACAGCAACATTGCTCCTGTTTTCTGATCAAGGCGTACAAGCTACATCTTTCCAGGCAGGCATTAATTCTTGTTTGTTGGGGGATCTTAACAATTTCTGAGAAATGTCAGAGAACAGAAACACTTGCTCCGTCTGAGCTCTAATAATAGAGTAGTTACGAATAAAGGCAGGAACAGTCACATAAGCAGAAACGAAGGCAAGGAAGGAAGGAGCAGCTTGACAATATAGAGCCCCTGATTGCTTCAAATAGAGTTGTAAAATGAAAGAGGAAATCAATTATTGAGCACTGACATGGTTTTTAACTGCAAAATATGGATATGCACGTTCTCGCTAAGCTGACTGCAAATGGGCGACCTGGGAAACACAAAGATGGATGAGTGAGAAAGAGAGATGGATATTCAGTGCTTGATATAAAGATATAGCTCGCTGGCACACACATGCATGCTTACTCACACTCATGCACACTCGCACACACACACATGCCAACTGTGTAGATAAAAAGGGATTGTCACATGACACATTCCCAGCAGATTGGACACGCAGAGATCTTAGGTCTTAGCTTCTGTGCCTTTTGACTTGAAGTGCATACAGAACGAGTGCAGCCCTCAGAAAAGACATGCTGCAGCCTAAATCAAAATTCAGGATCAGGAATATGTGCTCAGTCGGACATATCTCAACTTATTATATGTAATAATTCTTCACCTTTTTAAGTGAATCCATGAATAGATCGATACATAGATAGATAGATAGATAGATGGATGGGTAGATGGGTAGAAATGTAGAGTACAGTATTTCACATCTTCCCTAAGAACCAAATTCTCTTAAGATTTCCCAGTCGTGACACAGATCTTTTAATCCCTTGGATGTTTATGTGTTGCACCACTGCCAAGAATATGGTGCAGCAGCGGTGGTGAGAGCCACAAGATTCTTCATTTGAAAGATTTTTTTTTCCCCCTACAACGATGGCATTTACCTGGATTTTATCTCTGCAAACCTGAACGACCCTTCTGCCAGCCTAAAGGAATATCCTCCCGGAGTGGTGACCTGTAATAGAATAAACCGGCATGCCTCGATCATGCTTTTTGTTCGGCTTTTTCCACGAGTTATGCCCCAGGAAAGGTGCATCCTCAACTCGTGAAGGGGCTGACGAGCGAAGAGGAGCATAAGGTTTGGGTGAGTAAAGCGAAGCAAAGAGCAGTGGGACTACGCGGCTTAAGCCAAATACCTATTTATGAGGAGCATCCACCCACAAGCCTGACTTTTCAAACCTAGCCAAGCTCAGGAAGGCATGCAGGCACACAAGCTGGGCCAGAACAGGGGCAGGCTGATTGGGCCAGAATCAGCAGGGGCTCAGGTCTCCACTCAACTTTGTTTACGTATTATTGTGTCCTCTCCTTTTAATGGTGCCTTAAGAATATGCTACATTTTGATGAAATATGTTTCTCTGTTGCCCATTAAAGATAGAATCCTGCAAAGTGTATGTAATGGGTGTAAGGTTGAAGGACACGGGGGAAGGAGTTGGATGAAAGAAGGATTTTGCGGAGCCTCTTGAAGAACACTGTTTTGAAGGTGTTTGTCCTTTGAATAATTTCACTACAAAGTATCTACCTCTTCCTGTTGATATCCCTCTTACCTTTTCTTTCATGACCTTTTGTACCACAAGGGTTTGTGAATAAGGTGGAAGGATATCAGGCAGAGGAGAATAAAAGAGGTTTTGGGGGAGCCCAATCAAACATTTCGAGAGTATTTCTCCCTTCGACTAATTTTGCTGTATCTTCAGATGATTGATTACCTTTATTTCATGAGCCTTACCTCCTATAGCAGCCCTATTCAACTGGTGACTATCGACTCCTTTTTACATTTTCTATGGCCTGCAAGAGATCCCCTAAACATAGGGCAGGTGTGTCTAGAATATGTTCAATTATACTGAGATAGGGGCCCCGGGATTAGTGGTTAGCTTTTGCTACCCATGTACAGTTGCTAAAGTCCCCAAAAACTGACGGCCTGGGTCCGAACCCGACTTGTGGCTCCTTCCCCGCACGTCATTCCCCACTCTCTTTCTCTCTCCCCCGTTTTACAACTCCATCCACTGTCCTGTTGTTCTAATAAAAGCATAAAAAGCCTAAGAAGTGAGTGAAGCAAAGAGAGCAGACTCATGTTTTTTGTGAGGAAAACATCACAACAATGCTGATAATAAAGTACTTGTCTTGTCTATTTTATCTGAGAGATTTCAGTGAATTATTTCACTACTCAGTTTATTCTGATGTTCCATTTCCATTTGCTCCCATGACCCTTTCCTTCACAAGGATGTTGTGCGAGACCATGGACAGCCCAAGAAGAAGAAGTAAGTGCTCAAATATTTGGGAAATGTTGGCGCAATGCAGCTGTACGACTATTGACTGATCCCATCCAGCGTGGCTACAACCGCCACAGTTTGGTCTCCTTCTCTTCTTCATTGCTTCCTCGGGACAATACAAATTATTTTGTGAAATGAACATCTTACTTGCAGGAAAATGGTGCAATGTTTAGGTATATGTTGTTGAGTGCTTCATCAAGGTTGGAGTAGAATGTAAAAAAAGAGTCTGTGAAGATCTTTCAATATTTCATAGTTTGGAAAAGGTGTCTCTGCTTGGTTTCTTCCTCTTTCTGTTGCACCCTTCTCTTTCCTTTCACGACCCTTTACCACTCAAGGTTATTATACCAGTCGGTAAGCTCTGGCAGCCTCTAGAAGGAGAGAAAAGATGGTAGCTATACTTGGAGTAGCGGTGCATGCAGTGGGTCGACTATCGACTGGCCCATCCGGTGTGGCTACAACCACCACAGTTTGGTCTCCTTCACCCACTTCTTCAAGGCTGCCTTTAATCTCTCCCTGTGCCTCCCAATCCATGCCTTTGATGTGGGGATGCCCTTCCTTCACTTACTCAATATTTGATCTATCTCACTTCATACAGCTAAATCCAGTTGAAGTGGATTCACATAGACAGGGTACTCCCTTTTTTTTCTTCCAGGTCGTCCAGCTTTTTCCTCCCTCTCTCGCTCTCTCTCGTGTTCGGCAAAGTGACCACCTAACCGACTACAGGAAATCACTTTCCCTTTGCCGTGTAGCACAGAACTGAAGATAGTGTTAATTGATAGAACAGTCAATTCCATCTGCTTCAACACAAGGTACACAGGACTTATAGATGGACTTGTAAAGAGGTTGCAGACATGCCTTGCTCGCAACCATGAACACATTCACGCTGCAGTGTCTCAATAAAAGTCAAGCAGCTGCTGTGCACCCACCCACCTTGTCAAACCAGAGGTGTAAGTATCAAGGCACCCACAGATGAGCCTACGAAGTCGAAACAAGATACAGAATTACTGCCTCTTTACTTCAACTGGAGACCTAACACATGTTGTGTAGGAAGATGGACTTTATTGTCAGAGTGGAGAAAAAAAAGCCTTGGCTGTAGTTCCATAAACATAACAGATGTTTAACAGTACAGCACATCTAACGCTGAATGTGTACAGTTCTTTCATACAGCTTGCAGGCTATCCGTAGACGGGCTGTGTGTATATAATTGCTGTCTCTTTATGGTGCACAGCGCTCGGTGTCAAAGAGTGACCCCGCAGCCCATTCCCCGAGTCTTCTCTCCGTCAGGATGGGTGATGAGACAACTACCATATGGCCTAGCCTTCTGCATCCTTGTCCCTGCATAATCACAAGACCAATGCTGTACGCAGGGTAACAATTCAGCAGAAACGGGAAAAACAATAGAACCTCTAGAAGTATACAGCCAACATGAGCAAGGTGAATAAGCTTTTTTTCCCATTATGTTTGGAATTTAAATAGACCTTTTCTGTGCCAATTAAGACGAAGAAAAGCCCCCAAAACAAACAGACAACCTTATACAACAACAACAACAACAAACAAACGCTGTATTTGTTCCAGCCATGACTCAGATCATTGAAGCCCTCTTTCCCCACTTAACGCCAATCAGAGATTCCTTATTACAGAGCAGAGGGTTTGTGTAACACTGAACCCCAAACCCCTCTACTATTCTGCTCCCACATTAGTTCCACTTAGTTGGGTCCCAATGACCTATTCAATGTAAATGCACTGAGCAGTAATGAGTGGCGGGCCGTGGCAGCTCTTTAATGGGCGAGTACGTTCAGGAGGAGCGAAATGACAAGGCAAAGGGAGAGAGAGAGAGCGGGGAAGAAAGCAAGTGAGGGAGGGAGGGGTGCAAGGCCTTTCAGGGTGGGTGAGTTTAGGCGGGTAATGATGGGAAAGTAAACAACTTAAAAAATAATTAGGCAACGGCCAGCCATGTCTTAACATATACACCGCTGGATTCATGATATTTATTTATTGCATATGTTTTGTGACAATCTGTCAAAATTGAACATTTAATGTCTGCTAAAAGTCACTTTTTGGTTCCAACAGATTAGAAATGATGTTTTGTTGGATAAGTTGAATCCTTGGCTAATTTCTTTATTGGTTAAACTTTCAGGGTTGGGATTTTCTTTTCATAAAACATCAATTTTTAATGATATTTAGGCTAAGGGGCTTATGCATAAGCACATTACAGGTCTTTGCCTTAACTCCACCTCTTCTTCTTTTACGAGATTGACAGAACGTTGGGTTGAGTCAGCATTTCCAATATGGGGACCACCATCGTTGGGTTTCATGACACCATTTTAGAAACGTATGGCTCACGTAACCGAGAGTACTGTCATGTTTTATGAAGTCTATGGCTCCGACCTAATCTCAGGACTACCTCCAAAAATTAAGTCCACTACTTTCAACGTCAACCATTTGATGGTAAAATGTCTATGAGGCTGTTGAAACTGTTGAAACTGTTGAAACTGTTGCCAGAATAAGGACAAAGAAAAAGAGAAGGAGAAAACAATGACAAGAAGGACAATATAGAAATCAAAAAGAAGGCACTGAAAGTAAACAGGAAACTGAACAGGGTATAGCAAAGGTAGTTTTTTATGAATGGAAGGAAATGTCAACAAACTAGGCAGAACATGTCAATCAGCTATGGTTCTTGGGGCCATGTTTACCACCTTTTCATGCTTTACCAGCAATAGAAATGTGAAGTTTAATGTGATTTTTATGGCTAGGATGACTGATTTTAAGAAGCCTAGAGATTTTAAAGATGCTATGGACCAAGTTTAATCTATAGAATCTTAAAGAATATTTTTCAGTTTAAGTATTACGATTATGATTGAACTGAGAAATGGATTTCCTTTTTAAGGTGTCCAATATTGACAACTTTAGTAATGAGCTTTTTTTTCATTTATTAGCGGTTTAAGGGTCCTGTTTTACTTGGTTGGGGTCTCTGCAGTCTGCTGTACATTATACCCATATAAGTTACAGTTTCAGCCTTGTTAGTCTCAAGCAAAGGACAACTTAGGAAAAAAAGAAATTGCATCTGTGATACTGTTAAGCCGACGATCTCAGAGGTAAAAGACCTGCAAATCAATCCGAGTCACACCTCAAAGCTCTGCTCGCTGTTTTGATTCATATGCCATTTAAGATTCGAAAAGGACTCAAATTAATGAGTGAGGTGAACAAATGAGTGCATCAGAGACATATTAATGACTTAAGTGTTAAGAGGAGTGCAACAGCCTCTTCTCTTCTTCCTCCCATTTTGGCACGAGGAGGTGTTGAGGGAAATAGGCTTTTGACACAACGCCGTGTCTGCAGCCAGAGAGTGTTAGACGAACTTGACTCAATCTGTCACGCTCTGGGACCGCCTTTCTTAATACTGCTTCAGCTTAATGGCCTGAGGTGTTTGTGTGTCTGCACTCTGTGTTGAAGAGGGTGTGTGTGTATTTTGTTTCCCTGTGTATGTGTGAGAGTGATCAGGGTGTACCTGTAGGTCCTCAGGGTGCTGTTTTATGCTAGCTAGCACTTGCAGATGCCAAGTTCAACTCACTGGACTCCCTCTCTCTTTTCTCGCTTTCTCTCATCCGCCTCCCGTCTCTCTCCCCGTCAGATTCCCCCTCGTAGCAGCCAGGAGACAGGACTGTTACCTCGGAGACAGACACCGAGCAGATCTCAGGTTGAGCTCCCTGTTACCATGCGGCAGCCATTGGAAACAGATGGTCTCCAAACAGCCTGTCATGTTTACTGCTGCTGCCATAAAAGACAAGAGTCCAACAACACGCTCCCTCAGGAGCCCCACGGGATCGCACAGGGGCCTGCAAACAGCTGCCTAGGGGGCCCATTGGCCCTGCACACTCACTCATACACACACAAATACACCTTGAACTGACTCCTACCTTAACTACCATCCAAATACCTCTATTACCAAACACACACACACATACCTCTATTGTGCATACCGACAGAAAAATGGCCAGGCACGCACTCCAAATGTCCTCCGCCAACCTGTCCGGACATGCTACATTTACTGCAATTAAACAAGCATGCCATTTGAATATCTGATGACACCTTGCAACCTGCTCCATGGGCTCTGAATATAATGGTGTCCCTGCGGAGCCCGGGAGAAATTGTCCATGTCACAGTTAATGAAGGGAATTTGCATTGTTATCTCAATTAAGGGCAGAGGAATAATGAAGCTCACTTCTGAATTAGTTAATCGACAAAAACTTGTACAAATGTGTTTGCATGGCCCATAGGTATGGCCCTGCGGCTAATGTATATTCTACAGGGTTAGCGGGGTTACGTCAGGTGGAGGAGGTGGGGGGGGGGGGGGGGGGGCAGCCGATAATGAGGCAGGTGCTACCGGACACTTATCTTCCTCTCCGAGGGAAGTCGAGAAGCCCACTCTGACCTCCCGACGCCTCATCCCGCGTCTCTCCCTCCCTGTCTCGCTCGCGCCATGTCTCCCACACCCTCTGTTGATTAGTTCCCTGAGGTGCCCCATTCTTTCACCTGCTCATGAAATCAAACACACAAATCAGACCTCAGAAAATCGGACCTGGAACCCTGGGTGCCTGGCGTTCCTCCCTACCATGATCGAGGTAGGCGATAAAAGCCTGCACTGGAAAAATACATTTTTCAGTTGGAAAAAAATCCCTGCGTTGCTCTTAAGGGATAATGTTAAGTTTGCTCCTTCTATGGATCTGCTGTGACAGTTTAAGTGGCTGCTTTGGTGCTGTTTGAGACGAGTGTATTCTTGTTCAAGTGGCTGTTTGTAAGAAGTGACTAAAGACCGTCACTAAAGGCTCGCACAAGTGCTCTTCTGCTCCGGGGGCCTCAAATGGCCAATGAATTATTTATAACAACCACGACATGAGTTGATGTTAGGGTAGAGGAGGGGTGGCACACACACACACACACACACACTCATTCACAAACAAACAGAGTTACACACACAATGTGGCCTCTTAAGGGGGTCAGTGTGCCAGACTGCCACAGGCTAAGCAGACAGCTCATATAGTCAGAGAGCACTGTGGGACAGTAGAGAGAACAGGACCGGTCAAAGGGGAAATGGAGAGTTTCAACGCTGTTTTCTGCTCAATCTATTCACAAGTGAAGCTTAAGGGATTCGAGGGAAGACACGGAGGATACTCTAAAAGAGAGTGCATCACAAGAAGTTATTGTAGGGTAGACAGGTCACTGTACAAGCCGAATAGACAAATACCAGCCACCCATTGACGAAGACTCAGAAACTGAATATTGGACGCCAACAGGATATCTCTGGTCTAAAAACAGTCTTTTACTGTTATTTCCAGAGCTGGGCACACTTCTGTTTTTTAATGGCGTTATTTTTTTAAATGTATTTCTAATTGAAAAAATGATTATTGAGACATTTAACTTCCAGTAAATTAGTTTTCTGTTCCTGTCATTTTCGTTACTTGAATTAAATTTTTCCAACTCAAGTCAGCTGACCTCATTTACTCTTAATGTCAACAGTTCAACAGTTTTTTGGAATTGGATTAACTGTGCCGACCTTAGGCTATTTCCACTTCAAGTCGAAACAGGCAGTACCCAAAGCAACTCCAAAAGCAACTATATGTCCCGTCGTGTCACATGCTATTGTCCTTTTTTCCACTTTTTCTGTAAATACAACATTTTATGTTCTCTGGAGATCAAACCCAGTGGCAAATATAAATGCATGTGGGGAATTGGGCATATAGGGTATGGATCTTAACCCTGATTTACTCCTTTTTCTTAAGCCAACACTTTGTGCAGTTAATATACATTTTAATAACGATACGATGAGTCTAGCATAATCCTAAATAAAAACTGATCAGCACTAATATGATTATAATAAAACAAATGTTGCTGTGTATAAAGAATTGTAATTTATGCCTTCTCATTTTCCAAATGTACATTTGATTTTCCACCAGCTTTGTATGACACATCACAACATTTCTTTTACTGCCACATCAAACATGGCTTTTAAGGAGCGTATTACTTTCCTGTCCGACTCTGTAACAGGAGCATTATAACAGATCTGCATTATTAACAGTCTCTTAACTCCACATTGTGAGCGCTAAAGACATGTGCATGCATAATGAAGAATAGGATGAGATTATAAAAAAACGTTGATATAATTAGTGCTGATGTACAGCAGATTGAGATTTCCTCAGCCTTTTTTTCCTTTAGCCTGTAGGACTAAAACCTTGAGCCTCAGGCTCAGGTCTGTAATATCTGAATATTACTGAAGGGATTAAACTAAACTTCTACATGGTACAATAAAGACACATGAGGTTGTAGGCACACACTCATACATCCATGCACTGAGTTATAGTAGAAATACTTTAAGTCATGTGATATCGCTAAATCCAGGTATGGAATTGTGAGTTCACCAACTCAAATTATTTCACAGCTCAAGGAGACTGAATCCTTTTTCACACGTGCACTCCTGAACATTTCAGGACAGGTCGCCCTGTGAAAGCTTTCTGAATTCACAGATGACTGTCACTGTCGGAATGAGGGGGGGCTCTGGAGGCAGGACATGATGTATAAAAGACGCTGCAGAAACATTTATATATATATATCTATATATAATATAGATATATAGAGATTATCTAAATCCCACTATATCAATTATATCAACCTTGCCCTTGCAGGACATTTTCCTGAATATTACCTGTTGTGTTCAGAAACGGTTTTACCCCGAATTCCCATGGAAATTTTACTGGGGCCCAGCTGGGAAAATTCTGGACAAAGATGGAGTGAAAAATTCAGCTGTTTGCATTCACACCAAGCTGCTACCTCTAGTGGTGAGAAATGAAGCCAGTGCGGAAGTTCCGAAAGCTGCTGTAAACGTGTTAAGAGCCTGGTTCAAAAAAACTAAAGTGGTCTGAAGAGCTTAACTCACTGGTTTTTATTTTATGAAGGATTAGAGGTATTGATAATAAGATGTGTGGATGACCTGACTGACAGGCAGGCACATTGTAGCTGTTTGTGTTGAGGTTTAAAACCTGTGTCAGCTCCAGCTCTTTGCCTGTCGTTAGGTTGACTGAAGTTTAGGTAAAGACAGCATTTCTAAAAAGATCTGCACACCAAATTTATTTAGCAAGAGGTGGCATTTCAAGCCAACATGCTGACTCAGCAATTGTTTTCCCATGTTTACAGACAATGGTTCATGCAGCTCACCCAAAAAAACTTCTGGAATTTTTCAGGAGTTTTGTGCATGTGTGAAAACACCCCGAGATGGTAATTTCGGTCTTTTTCTCAATGAACATCCACAACCTCATGTTCTCCTTCTGTTGACTGCTAGGTACATAAAGTTTGAACTCCTTCAGACTGCAGATGCTGATCGGTAACTACCCCATTTTCTCAAATGGGACATAATCTCTCCGGCCTAGGCTTCAATGAGTTCTCTACAGCGGCCCAAAGATTGGGATTTTCGATTGTTTAATGCCGCTTCCAGTTCAATTCCTGAGAATGTCAGATATTAGGGATCCCTCCAATAATAGTGCATTTAAAAATCATTGGTGACAAAAGTGCTGGTTGTTTACATTTAAAATCTCTGTAACCCAGTTTTGTATGTATGTATTTTCTCTAAAGCAAAGTACGAGGCATTTCACCAACCCGAAGGGACCATAACTAAATCTGGACTGCGATTTGAAATGTATGACCAAACAAAATAAATCATTAGATATGTTCTTAAGTGTACAGATAGAGACAGATAAAATAGCATTGAGGTGAGGGAAGAGAAAATAAGTAATGGACAAGAAGGAAGGAAGGAGTGAAAGGGCATGCAAGAGGGAATAACATCATCTCCGGGGTTCAATGAGGGTTAAATTGAAAACAAAACAAAGTGAATGTGGATGTCAGTAATAAAAGCTTCATTAAAAGGTCAGGAGTTCCAGAGGTCACTCAGATGGATCCTCCCCACCTCTGAATTGTCTCCCTCATTCCCTGCAACACTTGAGTCGCATCCCAGCAGCCTCTCTGCCTCTGATGCAAGGTGGCATCTTAAAACAAGTACTTTACATTCAAAGGTCAGCCGGGGGGGAGGGCAGCGCGCTGACTCTGTGGCTCCAGATGAAGAGGGCATCCAGCAACAGAAACAATACAGCACAAACACACACACAAATACATGCACACACACACACACACACACACAAAGAGACAGTCCTGTCTGTCTTTTTGCTTTGTTTCATAAGCACATACTGGCATACTGTAGGTAGTGGGCGCATACAAAATCACATAGACAAACCGCTACACTGTCTCCATCACAAAGTACCCAAACACGTGTTCAAATACCAAAGAAGCACAGACTCGCCTCCAAAAGGTTAGTGAAATCCAAAAAATCAGCAAGAGCAGAGTTTAAATGCCAAACAATTTCAGATGCAGACATGTTTACAGTCACATCAATGTAAAAAAAAACTGACAAAGAAGGTTAATCTACGGCTTTAAAAAATCCACGCTAACCTGAAAGTATTTTAAGCTCTTTGACAAAATGCACAACGACACCGTTTACTAATCAACTTAGTTTTAATGAATTTTATAATGAGATGTGTAAAATAGATGCAGTTGCAAGGTTAAATATCTATATGTGTTGTAATTGTGTGTGTGTGTTCGTGTGTGTTCATCGGCTTCTAACAGCTCCCTCCTCTGACACATGCAGCCACAGTGAACGGCTGCTTGATTAATTCTGATCCACTTAATTAGAAAAGCTGACGATTTCCCGCGTGAATACTGATAACGGGGAGAAACTGCTGTCATTGACTGTTATTGACTGATGAGTTCATTAAGACGGAGGAGCACGGAGGTCGAATTTAAACTTTTCTTACCTGCAAAATAAAAAATAAGAAAAAACAACATAAAACCTGCGATAGTGCAAAGTGGTTGATGCCATGTGGAGTGGTTTACACACACAGTTACGAGCAATGTGCTAAAACAATAAAGCTATTGTGTAAAGTAACATTGACACTCTGACATGAGACTACTAACAAGGAGGCTGTCACCCTCCTAATAGCGTATGTGCTAAATCTCACCTTGCGCTAAAGTTCACTGCCAATGCTGAAGGTGTGTGCAAAACCTAAAACAAATCAACAATTATATCATGTGCATACATTGCACATACAAGTTATACCCCCTGTTAAGTGTGTTTTTGTAGGCGCACGTGTGAGTTCCTTGGGATGCCATTTTTACAGCTGGAAGTGTGTATGTGTAACCTCTTTGTTTCCACAAGCAAAGAGATCGTTACACTGGTGTTCTGTAAATTTGAAAGCAACATGCACAAACTGCATGACCGCACAGCATAAACATCCCGAATTATGATCCCTGTTCACCTTTTATTTACTTTTTCTTTGTCGAAACAGGCAAATTCACAGCTCCAACTTTACTCAGTGCACCGAAGCAAACAGACTACGCTTGTAGAAGTTTTTTTTCTGTGATGTGAAGTAACATATTAGCCGAAGAAACAAAGAGCAGAGCAAGAAGGAAGATGGACAGGCTAATAGTGAGACTATGTGAGGAATGTGTGTGAGGAGGTGCGAGGGGTGCGGGGATGGATATGTCAGGGGTACAAGGGGGACAGAGGGCAATCTCCCCCCCCTCCCCCGTGGAGATCTCTCCAGTAGGGTAGACAGTGATAGCATGGACCCCAGATCTCCAGCTCCGCAAACAATCTCTGCACGTCCAACTCCTGCTGATTGGCGGCGACTCTGTGAAACAATGCAGAAAATCACCATGTCTGCATTGTCATTCTCTCAGTGTCGGTCAGTGTCAGTCCCTCTAGGATACCCTTTTTTTAGGCCTAAAATGCCAATTGCTTTATTTTTTATTGCAAGGCTAGTTGCACTGTTTTTTTCTGTTTGACACCTAACACATCCACTGTAAGCAACAAGGACTTTATTACTTTAATTGGAGCGGCAGTTGCTCAGTCCGTAGGAACTTGGGATGGGAACCGGAGGGTCGCTGGTTCAAGTCCAGATGCAGACCATAATATGGAAGTTGGTCTGGTAGCTGGAGAGAGAGAGTACTGCAGAGATGTCCTTGAGCAAGGACCAACTGCTCTGATGCGCTCCCTGCGTAGCAGTGTGTAGCAGCCCCTCTCTGACATCTCTCCACTAATGCATGCCCTGTTTGTACATGTGTGTGAGAAGCATGTCTCTAAAATAACTGAGAGTAAAACCAGAATTTCCCTCAGGGATTAATAAAGTATATAAAATTTAAGAAATTCTAAAAAAAAAAATGGTATTAGACCGAGATTTGGAAATCTTAATGTATCCTAAAGGACAGTGGATAGAATAGTAACTCAGGGAAAGAGAGTGGGGAATGACATGTGGGAGAGGAGCCACAGGTTAGACTCGCCGCCTGCTTAAAGGACTGCAGCCTCCACACATGTGGAGTGACTTAACCACTACAACTAGAGACCCTCGGCTGTGCAAAAATAAGATCAAATGTATTTATTAATCAAATGTATTCACACTGTACTTCTCATAATTTCTTCTGCTGCGGTAATGTAAAACCACTGCTAAGAGACAGGTGGATAACTATCTTACTGAACAATGAACAGCCCTAACACACAACAGTGATAACAACTCTGGTAAGTCAAAACTTGGGAGCATAGCCTCTGATTGGTTGATTTGACCAGGGCGTTATGGGATGGCAAAATGGACCGCTAAGAGCTATTGTCACACAAACCACCAGACAAGAATATTGGATTTATTATTGATTTAATTTCCTGACAAGTTGTGCTCATTGGAAAAAAATGGCAAAGTTGCACAGAATGCATTGGGATTGTGATGAGTGTGTGTTAATTGTGGTAACAAAGACATTGCTTCTTTTTAAAGGAGCTGGTCCGTCTCGCTCTGTTTCTGTCATTTTCACTATCTATGTCTAAATTGCACTCACGCCCAGATCACTAGAAAAGTCATGCTAGCTCTGTCAGTCATTGTTGATATGTATTCTTAAATGATAAAGGCACCAAAGTCCTGCAACTCAAAAATGATCACACAAGCATCGGTTCATGGGTGACACATCTTGTAAGTTTGCACCCAAAGTCAAAAGATGGATCCACATCAGCACAATTTATCATGAAAATTTGAACGTTTGTTTGCTTCACTATAGGGGAATAAATACATACATACTCCCTAAGTGAATTGGTTACAGGCCTCTCGTCTCCTACACACGTCTCACACAAATCAACTTAGCCAATATTGAAAAGCCCTGATTATGCATAATTCTGATGTATTGCTTTGGTTTATTAGGAAAAAACACAGAAAACAGAAATATGATCTATTTCTGTGTTGCTCCCTTCGCCATTTTGTTGGCACCCACTCACTTCTCCAAAACCCATTAAGATGTGGAGTCTTGCACATAAACACACACACACCTCCAAGAACACAGACACACAACATGCAAAAACTTTGGGGAGGTCCAGTTTGGCATCAAGTTCCAAGCTTTATGAGGTTTTTATTCAAGCCATATTTAGGTCACGTATCAATCTGAAGAAGACAAAAAAAAGTGCAAACAAACTATTTCCACGAGAGACGGGCTGTAGCGTTTCCCTTCTGAGAGAGGTCGTTTGCGTTGTTCGCCGTTCATAGCTCTGCCCACAAGCCAACAGTTGCACCCCAGCCTCCTTTGAAGTCAGCTAGAATTACTTATGACACAATAAGCTGCAACAATGAAGCAACAAAAGAGACTGGATTTTAAAAGGGCATTCCACTTTACCAAACTCCACCCAAAACATTGCTAGGAATTCTCGAGCAGACACGGCTTCTGATTGGTTTTTCCTGTAAAAGGCAGCAATCTAAAAAAAAGTGCTTGCAGGTGGCAGATTGTCCAACCGCTGAAATGTAGTTCCAGTTTGGAAAGTGAAAGTATATGATTGTGTTTTTAAATATGCTCTCCGATGATTAACATCTCGTAGTAATCCAGACTTGGCAGAGCGACTTAACCAGAGCTTCCATGCTGGCCGGGAGCCAGGCCAACGCTGTGACTTGTCTTCCCACAGACAGAGGGATGAGCTTGGGACAGGATGGGAGATGCGGGGGCCTGGATCGACTGGCTGCAGACACAATACTGGCACGGTGACAACAGACACCAATCAAGACTAATCTCACACTACCAAACAAAACACACACACACACACATATTCTTATGGACCGTATAGACTGTGTAACTTGAAAGCCCATTTCTACTTCCCACAGAAAGATTACGATGTTGTTTTACACAGCAAGAATCAACTGTTCTACGAGCACAATGCAGCATGTTGATGATCTGAAATGACTTAATTTGCTTTTAATGTATTATTATGTTGAGGCCGCCTAATTGGGGATCCGTATTGTATCATATTGAATCACATTGTATTGTAATGTATGGAATCGTGCCGTGCCTTATTGTATCCTACCACCATCTTTTAGCATTCAACTCATGGGCACTCATTTTATGTGATTGTCCTTTTTATTTGTCTCAATAATTCAACAGTTCTTTGTATCTCTACATCATTGCAAATGAGAATTTAGAGAGTTAAGCGTCTTTCTAGGCTTAAATTTACATATTTGACTGAATGGTAATGAATTAAAGATTCATATTTTTTACATTTTGATTTTGGGATCAATCACATCATCTCCCTACATCATCCTATTTCTCTTTATGCATATTGTGAGAGGTATATTCTTCATGATATGGTTCAAATTGTGTAAATGAATTGGTTTTGAAGCTGTAACCTGAATAGGAAAAAAAAAACCTGCCATGTACAGAAAGCTAAAGGAACAGAATTTAGGGACAAACTTTCTTTAAAAAGCAAAAAATATCCAGCGACTGAAGTGCACCATGTGGAGGCTCTTGTAAATTCAGGCACAGTCAGTTCTCCTTTTGTAATGCTTGAACCCACTGTCATCAGACTGTGCACTTCACTTGGCAATTATCGCCATAATCAAACAGGCTTATGTATGTTTTACCAAAATCTTGTCAGTGCAGATTCCCTGCTTTCTTGTATCTATATTTGCCCGCTTGGTTAGGAGAACGAGGGAGACATTTGGACATAAAACACTGTTAATAGTCAGAGCATCATTAAGGGATCTTTCCTCATAACTGGCTTCACGGGGGGCAGAGGAATGATCAAGAATAATGTGCGGTGCTTTGTAGCCACCCAGGTCACAGCCTGCATACAAATCCGCAATAAGGAGGAGAGGCAGGGAAGGAGGGGAAGGCCGGGGACGAGGCGGGGGGTCTCCAATGGTGAATGGCTTGGAGAGGGGAAGAGGGAGAGAGACAGAGGGTGAGGATAAGCGATCTCAATAAGGCGGGTCATTTCTGTGTAGCAAGTTCAGAGATTCTGCGGGTCCTTGTGGGGAAGAGGTGGAGGGAAGTAAAGGGGAAAGGAGGGAGGTTTTTTTTTTTTGGGGGAGGGAGAGGTAAGCGGGGTAGAGATGGGGGAGTCTTGTGCGAGGCGGAGGCCCTGAGCTGTATTCAGTGGGGGTAGGTTGCTCCAGCTCCAACACTACTACAAAGCTGGACTCCTAGGGTTCATGAATAAGGCGAGGAAATGATCAGAAAAAAAAAGGGAAAAGAACCCTGAGAGATGTTTAGACAGATGGCCCACTTGAAACGACGCAAGGACACAGAGAGAGAGAAAAGTGATTTTAATGAAACTTCAGATTCGGCACATAATTGATCTTTATTTCCCCCCCCTCCTCAAAATCCCAGCAGAAAGGTGAGCATAAATTTGATGTGTTACAAGTGCCTTTCCAACAGACATTAAAAGATACTGGTCGCTTTAAATCCTTTAGATTGAATTAAATTGACATCATGAGAAGGGACTGGAAGAGAGAGGGAGGGGAAAAAAAAAGAAAGAGAGGCAGGGAATCAAATGGAAGACGTTCAGAAACGAGCTGTGGCGCCAAAGAAAATAGATAGCAGGGGACTTCTCTCCTTCTCCAGCCGTTCTTAAAGGGCCACTGAGAGCCTTTGAGGGAGAACATGCTCGTCAGTATTTTTAGAAATTTCATTTGATGGGATTCTGGCAAACATCTCTGCTCTGGGCCTTAGATGTAATATCAAATGTTACTTGCTGGGGACTGGATGATGTTTTATGAATTTAGCGGCCATGAATTATTAATATCCAAACCGCTATCAAATATCTAAAATGTGCAACTAATTATTTGAAGGGGGGCGGAAATGTATCGCTTTTGTGATTCTACCAAATTATTGCTGATTATTTGACCATATCAAACCTCCACACTTGAGTTCTCTCATAAGAGGGGGGGGGGGGGAAGCCAGAGGAGGTTTCATACGTTCTCGGGTTGCTTGGCGGAGGTTTTTATTGAAGGGTTTGAATGGAGGGAACATAAAGTGGAAGGTGTAGCGCACAGGCACGGTATATCACGGTAAAGTATGTACAGAAAAAAAATGGCATAAAGAAAAAACACGAAGCCTACAGTTTAGGCACAAAGGACTGGGAGCCCTCCTGCTGGGAGCTTCGCCATATTAATTCGGCTCAGTGTAGGTACGCTGCCAACCAGCTACCTATCCTTTATAATCATAATCCATTTCCACTGCTATTGTCCTCCATGGAAAAAGGCTCGCTCCATGAGATCACCAAATGAGACAGAGGGAAAAAAAGAAGGAGAAAGAGCAATAACAGTGTAGAAATAGTCTGTGTGAGTGTGTGTGGTGAAGGGGGCTGCTCTAGACCAACTGAACGCCTATTAGAAAGTCCCCCTGAAATCAACCTGCCCATCCCACCCACAGTCTCCCCTCGGCCGTACCCAAACCCACGAGGCCCTAATCATACGCTTGGATTTCTCTTAGATTACGTGACCATAGCATTGTGGCGTTAGCACTTAACTACTCCGCTTCTAGAACATGGAATCAGATTTAGGATGGCGATAAAACCCAGAACAGCTCGATTTTTTTCGGGCGCTGCGTTCAACTCTTAACCAACATTTGAGCTGTGTTTATTAACCCTCTCCAAGTCAACTCTCTAAGGTGTTTTTGAGCGTGTGTGCGTGTGTGTGTGTGTGTGTGTGTGTACGTTTGCCCAAAGGCCCGTCTGCCCTGCTCAGGCTCTCATTACTGAGTGAGTGAGTGATAGCTGTTCTGCTTGGGCGGCGACGAGAGCAAAGAGGTACGCCTCAGAAAATGGGTTTTCTGGATTTTGATTAAACAGATTTGGTGTTTCTCGGTTAGAGGAATCAAATCGAAAGCAAGCGGATGGACTTTAAACCTTCGTAACATTTGGGAACTCACACGCCCTCTGTGCAAAGATGTGTTGAACTTGAAGACAACAGGAGAAGCTAATCTATTTTTTAAATCAGGACATTTGCTAGTTTTACCAACGTTACCTTGAAGCTAAGATGTTTTTGTGTTGTTTATTTTTACTCCATATTGAAGACAGGTTTCCTTTTTTTTGCATTTAGTTTGATGACAGCATTGGGCGGGGTTCCTTACATCATGCAAAAAAAAAAACCCAGTGAATTTGATATTTGTTAATCCAGTAATCAAACAAGTTGAGTACAGATTTGAGAGAGCGTACAGGGTTCGATATAACCTTGACCTTAAATATGCATTGCTTTCGGTTACCTTTCGGTTACCTTTGACAAATACATATTGTGCCCCCAAAATAATCATGAAGTAAATACAAGGCAGAGGACGGGAAGAAAAAAAAAAAAGAGAAGAGAAAAATACAAACAGTAGCTGGTGATTGCCATTGTTTGTGTATTTTCTTATATATGAAGTAGTGGAGAATGCACACTTATAGACCCAAACACGGTGACCTCTCTAAGTGTCCTGCGATTATGATAGCCTGTCATTACTTCAAACACCCCATGTGAACACACTGTTCAGCTTACACACACACACACACACACACACACTGTGGCCTCAGCAGCTCACCAGCATTGCTTTTCACTTAAGTCTTCCAGGTCCAGCACACACCTCTAACCCTCAAGCCTCCACAATATTTACCTAGCTGCCAACAGGGGATTGTCAGGGCGGTGTGGTGACAGATAGGTGTACAATGTGGCTGAAAGGCCTCTCCTTTGACACTTGTGCTGTGTCTATTCAGCCGGGCACGGCAGGGGAGCAGTGTATGAGATGCCCTTTCATTTGTTCGCTCCTGCTCCGTCTCCATCCAGTCGCCCATCTAACTGCTCCATTTCTCCCATCCTTGTTCTTCCAACCTTTTGTCACCTTCTGTCTGTATAGTGGTTGCTTTTTTTTTTTTTTTTGCTTTTTTTCATCCGAAGTAATCACAGCCTTCCATAATAAACTGTGGTCTCTTTAGATGGGCTTCATTGTGAGCAACTGAAACCTCACAAAGTCACAGACTAAATCAACAAACGGGGAAAGGGACCAGCACATGAAGAGGCACAAATAACCTTTCTGTAATTAAATTCTATGTCTGTGCTCTGTTCTTGAGCACAGACCTGTCGTCCAGTGTGTAGTCCTTCCATTGAAACACAAAATGTGTGCTTTCAACCTCAGATCTCACACCAGAGAACTACATCGCGGGCCCGGTGTAGTTGTCGAGAGGCTCAAACCAACCTAAACTCTAGCTCTCAGCCGGAGGTTAGGTTAACTAAACGTTAGGCTGAAACAGAATTTCCAGCATGGCGACCGCCATCAATGGGCTTGCAAAAGCCTTCTGCAGTAACAGATCGGTGACGTCACTCAAGCTTTGTCCATTGATATTTACAGTCTATGAAAGTACCCTTAACTTAAGACAGTATTTGACATTGTACATTTAAGACATTGTACAATGTATTGTCTTTATTGAATATCATATTACATTATATTGTATTGTATCATATCCTGGATGTATTTTGTGTAGCATGGTGTCATATGATAAGTCTAATATCATATTGTATGAAACCATTTAACATTGTAACTTATTGTGTCTATTATATTGTATCATACCTTTTCATTTAATATTGTATAGTATTATATCATTGTGTAACGTAGTATTGCATCGTATTGTATCGTCTTGACCGTATATTAGTTGTGCATTAAATCTGCAACTCAAACCACAATGAAAAAACATGCTTGAAATCTAGATCAGATTTCTGCCTGTCCATTTTCATGGGCACTCCACTAGTATATTTTTTTTAAACATATCTAAAATACATGTAGTTGGGATTACCAATGATGGTAAGGCAAGACGGGTTAGGGCTCAAGCCAGTACAGTTGTCTCCTTGGCGATGGATACTGCTGAAAAAGAGAAAATCTGGGGCCTGTCTTTCTCCAAGTGGCTAACAAGGAAACCCTTGTTCAGAAAATCTGTGGTCAACAGGGAAAAGTGACATGCCAATGAGCTTCAAATATCATATGTATAGCATAATGTTTGCCCATATGAAGTTAACAGACACACACACACATCAGTATGAATAGGGTGCTGTCTCATATGGCTGGTGTGTTCCAGTCAGAAAGTCAATCAATGGGAAACAAAAAAGTAAAACATATTGGTCCCTTCTTCCAACAGGCTTCTTAAAAGGTTTGTGCAGGATGAGTCACTCTCTCAGAGTTGCAGCAGGTAATGTTCGATATTACAGCAACCACTGTACCTGAATATTCATGGATGGCGCGTTTCCAAGTCCAGCGGTGAAGGAGAAATACAGAGCGAAAGAGCAGATTAAAAGCACAAGTCAAAGTCCTGGGGAGGAAGGTTGTAGGAGTGTGTGTGTGGGATGTTTGTGTGTGTGTGTGTGTGTGTGTCTGTGTGTGTAGATTTTAATGCATGGTCAGATGCAGGCATCATTGATTTCAACACTAAGTGAAGGACAAGGAGTGCAGAGCTCGATTCCAAATCAATGACACAGTCCAAAATGTCTGCCATGCTGAGTGCAAGGCTCCCAGATTAGTGTGCAAAACCTAGAGTGGCACAAATTCTTTTGTCGGACGCACACGAGAGGAAACCTCGGAGACACAGTCAGACACACAGACAATCAGACCATACAGCCGGATCCCATGTGACATACATAATGTTTGTTTTTTCATCCCATCATTTCAAAACACAAATAAAGGAAGCTTGTCTATGAAATTGCGTGGCATATGCAAAGGAGAAGCACTTGCGGGGATCCTATAGAGACCAAAGCAGTGGGTGTGATGGACTAATTAAGTAGGGGCCTGTGTACTCAGACATCAATAGGTTCCATCAGACTGCACATAGCTTTCTATAATGGCACATGCATGCCCAATCATAGAGGGAATTTTGCTGATTACTCACCTGCACATATGCACACATTTAAACTTATGCAACCGTTAAAGGATGTAGCTGAAAAACTTCATATTTAATCAGAGCAATATTCAATCGGTCCCCGCATTCAAGTTGCTTTCCCTGCTTGTAAAGTTAATTTAAATCAATAAAAACGCAGAAAATAGGAAACTGAAGAGACAACTACAAATCAATTTTACACTGACTGGTTAAAGATCTCGACCAAAAAAAAAGAGATGTTGGATGAAGAGAGAGAAAGAAAACCTCTGACTGATGCACAAGTGGAGGCGGGAGCAGAAATTAAAATGTTTCATATCGAGCAATCCGAAATGAATTGGGCGAAGCTTGAGGACAGAAAGGAAGAGGAGAAAAAAAAATCAATGGCTCTTTGGCTGCAGTGAAAGGGACGGCATCGCGAATGGGATTTGCCAGTGGGGCACAGCAGCTGCCAAATAACCTAGAGCTAAAGAATTACAATAATACTGATGAAGTGTGTGAGGGGCTTTTAGAGGCATTGCTGGAAAATTGCTCTGATGGAGGCATAACAAAGCTACCTAATTCGACTGCCCTCTCTGCTGCTCTCAAAAGGCACAACAAAAAGATGGAACACCACCTTCTCCACACGCTAGGTCCGGTTCTGCAGAGAGAAAGACACGGATTGAGACAGAGGAGAATTTTTTTCTATTATTTTCCTGTGTGATGTGTGAATGAAAGGCTTGTCGTCACCTCAATACAAAACTCCCATCAAACCTCAGGAAACTACCTGCACCCCGCACGTTGCCACTGTTTTTTATTACGCCAGTATGTGAAGTGATTAAAGTCAAGGGAAGGAACACAAGTGGGCAACTCTTCCCCCATTACATTTAGAGTGAGCAGCTGCAAAAAAAAAAAAAAAATAGGGAACAGGAAAGGAGGAAACGACGAGATGGGGTGAATAAAGGGATGAGAGGAAACAAGCTCCCATCATCTATTTTTATGCTGCGTTTAATTTACATTTTCTTTTTGCTGCCGATAAAAGCGGACAGGGAACACAAGGACGGTGACACCAGGAGAGCTCCCCGGGTCAGAGGGCAGCAGTTAACCTGTCAGAAGCAGAGTACTGATTAGAATAAATCTACACACACACTAGAGGTCAGCTCTGGCCTCTGCTACCAGCCTGACCCACACCACTCTATCAGGGTGTGTGTTTACCGACCAACTAGTGCGCTTGTATGAGTTGGAGTGCACACACACACACACACACACACACACACACACACACACACACACACACACACAAACACAAACACACATGTTTGTATCTGAGAGTGTAATAATGCTGAAATTCAGCATTCATGTATGTATACTTGTATGCATTTTCTTTTTGTTTTCCTCATATTCATATATTTTTCTCTACCCAAATAATGTTGAATCAGAGGGTTGTCATCTGATTGACACCAGTCAACAAAGTTCTAAACTGTGAGGCCATTGACCCATACAAGGATTTGGGGGGATTTGAATTACACTGTAGCAGGGTTGGTACCTTATTTGTGGACTTACATTTAAAGCTCCTGTGCAGACTTTTTAGCTGCTAATGAATTTGACTAAAATTAAAAGCAATGCCTCTTTATGACCTACAAAAGCAAACTAGACCATCTGCGACAAGTCGGACTATTATAGTTATTTTAATGCTTGTAATCTGTTGTCAGGGAGTAGGTGGCAAACCTGACGATTTACAGCATCTTGTCTTACAGTTTTCTGCAGACAATATTAACAATGCTTAATCAATTTGAATGTTAAACATAAAACTACCTACACATGCAAAGGACATGTTCAGCAAATTAGATAAGATGTACTGCTGTGTCCACTGGGGGAACCAATAATGACACAAACCAAAAGTTCCCCACAGGAGCTTTCATATAAAGTCATACTTTAACTGTTTGGTTATTGTACTGTTTCTTTTATTTCATTTATTGTGATTTTTTTAATAATATTTTTTCTAAAAGAACATTGAGATCAGTGCTGGGGGCGTTACTGTCTCCATGTGACATTTGTCTCTAATGCAGTGATGTACGTACAGCATCACTGTTTCTCACTTCAGTAATCAGACCATCACTAATTTAAACAATTATCTCATTACTTGCATTACTTCCAGTTCTTTATCTACCGGTATCTGCATAACAGGAGGACAGAAAATACAAATCAAATGTCGCTTTTCATGCACATTAGAGCAACACGTCTGACCTTACTTATATGATGTTGGCCCTGGTCCATGGAGGAGGAAAGGAAAATCAAGACATCTTTTAAGGCTTGGAGATATGCACGTACTTCAAATTTGTTGCACGAAATGCTGTCTCAACCTAATTTTCAGTCAACCTAACAACAGGCGAAGGCTGGCCTTTACGCTTCCCCCGCCTGTCAATCAGGTCAGCGACGCGCCTTATTCTGAATAACTCTTATCCTTCTTAACATCAAAAGAGATGAGTTATCCAAAAATTCATCCCCTGTACAGTGGGTGCCGTCTTAGACATGAGCTAATCAGATCTATTTTGTTTTTGGAGCCAGGTTGTAAACATGTCAATATATGTTAAAAAAACAAAAAACGATATATTTTTGGAATGGGGTGTGAGTGTGACTTTTGGTGCTTCTGCAGCGAGCCTCAAGTGGACACTCAACAAACTGCAAGATTTTGCACTTCCGCATCGGCTTCAATTTTCAACACCAGAAGCTGTTTGGGTTTAACTTTTCTTTTTTTTATTGGAACTTCAGTGACAGTTGCTGATGCTACAGGGTAATACAAAAATGATGTAACTAGTAGAGTAACTTATTACTTTCATCAGTGAGTAATTTAGTAAAGTGATGCATAACTTTTTTGGAGTAACTAAACACTGCTTGATGTATTGCTGTGTTTTTAAAACTTTTTGTATTATATATTTTTAATGCAAAGAAGTAGCACTTCAGAAAAATATTATATTTTTCTAATAAACTCAATAATTCAAATTCAAATTCAATCCGTTAGGAACTTCATTTGTGTAAAAGAGCATCAGTGCGCATACAGCTTGACACAAAAACAACAACAGAAACACACACATACAAGTGGCTCTATTAAAAGCATGATAAATAGGTCATAAATAATTGTTATAAGCGGTTAAAAGAGTGCTGTTAATAAGAGTCTTATTAAGGACACGAAAAAAAAAACTTTAGCACTATCAGAGAATTAAGATAGTAGATAGTCAGTAATAATAGTAATAGTATGAGGTCCAAGGCTGCCTGTAGGAACTGACAACACTAAAAATGTAAACCAGTGAGCTGCTGTCCACATCTCTTCTTTAATGTGAGTAGGGAGGGAGGGCCCGCTCTGTGGGAGGCAAATCTAACGCACATAAACACTAGACTTCATCTCTGGGCTCAGAGGGCAAGACCCTGCGGCCCTCTTACACAGGATGAAAGAGCCATCCCTGAATAAAAGAGTGAGGCTGCCAGTGTACACATACACACACGCGCACTGCCAGATACATGCGCCACGCACACACAGAATACTTCATATGAGGAGCTGGAGGCTATCACAGTGTGAGCTACCATGTGGGATGTTTCTTGGGCCCACACCTATGGAGGGTGTAAAGCTGCGGCTGAACGTGTAGGGTGAGCTGAGGTTACCCACCAGAGGACTGAAAGGCTGGGTTTGTGCATTTAACAAATTGTTAATGAATACTTTGGGTTTTTCTTCTTCTTTGTCTTTTTTCACTGGGAGTACATTTTTCAGACATTTAGGGATTTAGTGCAACAATTGAATCGGCCTCTTTCCTTAATTGCCAATGTAGCAAGCAACCAATACTAATGACTACAAGGGTCATCCTCTGCATCCAGACAATACAGGGAACAAATACCTCTGTGTGCCTTGAATTTTCATTTATCAGAGGCCACTAACAAGGCAGTTCATAGATTTGCATGTCATCTGTTTGCAGAGACTGTACTGTATGTTGATATTCTTGCTATCAATACAAAAACTGTTTTGGCCTCCAGTCTGCATACTTAAATTTTCCTAACCTATTTTATTTATGTGGAGAGGGGCAGGAAACTTCAATAAGCATAGATACAGATTTACATTTGGTTCAACTGCACCAAAACCATCGAAAGCTTAATACTTTAAACTAACTTAAACTACTCTATGTTAAAGGGGACATATTATGAAAAATCCACTGTTACAGTATTTGTGAACATATATTTGGGGAACCTGAGTGTCTACCAACCAACAAAATGTGAAATAAACCCATCCAGTCCTTTGTGGTCTGCATAAGTATTAAAACACAGAGAAAATTCTCCATTTCAAAGTTGCTCTCCTTGTGACATCATAGTGGGATTCTGCTTAAAAAATGCCCTCCCCTCCCCTGGTATCTCCACCCATGAACTTCACCCCCAGCTTAGAACAAAACTTTTGCACAGGTCTGCCATTTTTATTCTCGCTAGCCAAGGAGTGATGTCCACCGGGAAAACTCAGGGGGGGGGGGGGGGGGGGGGGGGGGGGGGGGGGGGGGGGGGCGGCTCATTGCATTTAAAGAGACACACACACCAAAACGGAGCATTCTGAGAGAGCTGGTTTATACAGGGTCACAAACCTCCTCTGGTGCTTCATTCATGTTATATTTTGACCAAAGCACAGCACAGATGTTTCATTTAGACCACAGGGGGACTGTTTGAAAAGGTGGAAAAGGGGGTATAATATGTCCTCTTTAAGGTCCAAACTCAACTCCCTGTACTAAAAGCCTACCACAAAGCTGTTACTTGCATCTTAAACGGCAGATGTCATTTTCCAAAATGTGACAATAAAAACCGGAAAAAAGAACCAGAATTGTTCAGGGAGAGCAGTGGAGCAAACAATGAAGCTATCATCAATCATCTCTGCTGGTTTCCTGGAGGAAGCGACATGTGGTGGTGTAGTAGACAAGGTAAACACACACTTGCACAGGTGGCTGTCACAAACACCCTGGTGGATGCGTACAGTGCTTGGCTTGATACCATTGAATGTGCTATTGATCTCCCTGATCAGAACCCCCCCCCCCCCAAAAAAAAGAAAAATATCTTGTGGTGTTTTTCTTCAACAAAATTCATCTTGAAAGTATCAAAGACAAATCAAACGTGTACCCTTTAAAACTATTGATGCCACTTTCTCTAAATGTCTCAATACACGGACACAATTATTTTAAATTCAGGAGAAACAATACATTTCACTTCTGTGATAACATTTTGACACTGAAGCACTATACTGCCTGTTTTGGTGCCAAATCACTGTGATGTATCTCTCACTGCATCTACCACAATGTAAAGTCAAGTGGCTCAGATATCCGCTGAAACAGGTGAAAGATAACGTGATGAAGAATTAGCTAAATTGTTTAACTCAGTCACATTTTGAGCGACTTTTTTGTTGCACACAGGTAAACGCAGTGCTGTGACTTGGCCTAAGCTTTCCCCGTTCTTATTCTGCGTACTACGTTGCTTTGCTAGCTAGCATCTTTGATAAGCAGAGCGACTTCACAGCATCACGTCACTGCTTATCGTCATTTTAACGTCAGCTCTAAAGAAAGAATCATAACTGTCAGACTGACTCGCTGTTATACTTGTAAAACCCAACAGTATCTGAAAACTCCAAGTGTCTCTGTTTCACCTAATGTAAACAATATTTTAAAACAGAACGTTAACTTACCAGCTTCTCTGCTTGCAAGTTTCGTTAGCCGAGGTAACTCCCCCCTCTTCAAATCCTGATCCAGACTGCGTTTCAGTTTTTTTTCGCTTGAAATCTAAAACGTACAGATGGTGAATTATTTAATGATGTTTCCCTCCAACCCATACACAACAAGATTTTAACTTTTCTCTTGATGAAAATTCTAGTTTGTGTGTAACAGGTAGGTTTTGGATCTGCAGGGAGATCGTTTTAGGCAATAATGAAGAAATAGGTGTTTAAATTAAAAATTAGTCAAATCTTCTATTTTAGCTTTAATTAATCAAGAAGATCTGAAATTAATACAAATATTTTAATCGCATTGATTGCATGCTATTTTGTCCCTTAAGGCGCACCTTAGCTAAGCCACCACGCAGACGGCAGCGTCTCCTGTGATGGAAAAGAACACAATGCGCCTTTGAGTGGCTCATTTCACATTTAAAAAACTTATTCGATGGCTTATTTGATGAGTCAAAAGTAATATCCACCTCTTGAAATCAAACATTTCACCTTCTTACTGTTCTCTCTGTTTCCATTTAGCCTACTTTTCGATCCGTAACCATTTCCTCTTTTTCTGTGGTTAAGCTAATGTTGTAGCCTTCAGTGTACCACAAGTTGCTAATTTAAAAACAGAACAAAACAAGCAGGTGTGCAGCCAAACTGGAGGTAAAGTACCTTTAGCTTAAGACAGTGCAAAAAAACAAAATATAAACGTTTTTGAAACGCAAAATAATGTGATTTGAAACGTGATTTCAAATGTGATTAATCGCATTTTACTGTTGAACTATTGATCTTTGAATCGCAATTGAAAGATTTGACTTGTTTGACAGCCCTGGAAATAAAACATAATTATCCTAAATTATCATAATGTTAAAAGGGAGCTAGGGTCTTATGATTAAACATGAGCTACTGTATTTCTCTGATCTTTTTATGCTCAATAAGCTAAAATTGCAATAAAATTCTTGAAATAGGCAGGTGCCCATGCAGCAGCCCACAATGCCCACAGGTATCTGCTATCTCTTTCTTTGTGCGAGTCAGCCGCAGAGATCAGTGGTGTCAGAACTATCAGGGCCCGGCCTCAACAGAAGGGGGGGTCAGGTCAGGGAACTCTTTCTTCCTCTGACCTATTGTTCTTCCTCGGTTTGAAAACACACCGCAGCTCTTTCATCCGCGGCTCTGCGCCCAGAGAAACAGGAAGTGTCTGCATCATAGACTCCATCCATCATCTCCAGCCAAAAGACCTGTCACATTTATAGACTTTTGACTCTCATTGTTATCCACTTCTTACATGACTGACTCGCACTATTACTCATGGCAGAATGGACATTGTCATGATAATATCCCTCTCCTATGCGTTGCCCTTTTTCTTAATAATTTACCTTTTTACCACTTTATTATGATTACAGTTTGAGATTAAAATGTCAAGTATTTGAATCTGATTTGGACAAAGTCAGGCCACTTCAATTACTTTTTCATAAGGGATGTATTTTGGGGGGAAAGTGCCAATGGGCCAACTGCACAATTTTATGTCTAATCTGTTAAACTACTTTTTTTGACTTTTTGTTAGACTGCCAAGTCAATAAAACGTCTTTCCAGATCAAGCACAGGGAGTGTGCACCTATTTTTAATGGTAATTCAACATTTTGACATTTTGGGTGTTGGTAGGCCGTAAGTACACATCAGCTGTTAAAACTAAATTTCACTCTGTTAGCAGTTTAAGTGGAAACTTCTTGTTTTGAAAGAAAGTTGAAAGTTTACATTTTACATTTATTTTAATATTTGTAAGTTTCTTTATAAGGCTAGAGGGTCGGATCGAGGCTGTTAGAGATGCCAACAGGCAGCTAATTGGGTGGGTCTAAGTTAGGTTCTCCTTCTAGAGACTGACTGGAGCAGTCCACTCAGACCGGCTTAACTCTCCTCTTCTCTCCTCCACCCAGCTCCAGGCCAACTCTAATAGCAATCAATGAAGTTCCAGACACAATAGCTAATTCAATTTCCCTGGACCAGTTTTCTCATCAGGGCTCAAGGTCCTGTCCCCAGCTGATAGGGCCCCAGAACATGTCTGGAAGAGGGAGGATTTATCCCGACTGTCAGCCACCCTTCTGTAATAGACACAGATAACCGGATTGTTCAAAGAGGAGGAGGAGCAGGGTGAGGTGAGGAGCAGCTCACCTGCCTGCGTGCCCAAAGTTAGGCCCTTACACCCAGCCGCGAGACACATCCCTCTGCCCTATCTGCCACCTGGTTTCCCTCTCCTCTTCTATTAAAAATGGAACTCAATCAAGAGACTTCAACTCCCCACTTTGCTGTCTTCAATGAGATTTCAGGGACTTAGGGCAAGAGGGACAAGGAGAAGAAAAGGAAGGAAGGGACCTAGAAGGAGGTGGAGGGGGGGAGGGGGGCTAAGGGGAGATTAACATCTGTGTGGCTTCGGTTCACTTACCTGGGGTTCCCAAATGATTCCCAGGGTGCAAAACGTATCCCAAACAGCAAAAAAAAAAAAAAGTGAGAGAAGAGAGGATAAGAAGAGAGGCGGCACCCTCCTCTGGCTGTCTGACAGCTGGTGACCCATGGGGGCAGAGGTTTGAGGAGAAGGGATCAAAGATGAAATGGGAAAAGGAGAGAGGAGCTGTATGTGAACAAATATAAGGGGGGAAAGGTATAGTCAATGATGTCTCTCTGTCTCCTTCGATTTTTGCCTCCTTTATTCCTCGCTCTGTTTGTTCGCCCTCTCAGCTCTCCTGGACAGTAACCTGCTGTCCGCACCAGTCAGAGTAAATAATACAAGGCTGGACTGAGGCCTAAGTGCGCAACAATCTCCTACATGCACTGGGACAACAGAGTAAACAATACAAACATCAGAGACACAACAGCCCTCAGGCTCTGCATTCTGGCTCTCACACAGCCTCTGTGAAGTCTGGGAGTGTGTGTTTGTGTGTGTGTGTGTTGCGCGCACGGAGGTTTCTCTCCCTTTTTTTTTTTTTTCCTTTTACATGCACGTTCAAATGTCATGTTCAGCAGTGTGAAAGCAGATACACTCGCATCTCCAGCGCCATTCGGGATCCCCGGTGAGAAGACACCTGATGGCAGATGCTGCAGTCTGATGGCAACTTGGAATTATCCAAATGCACCAAACCATTACCTCTACCTCGCTCAAGTTGTGTGCGCACACAGCAGCAGCTATTAAACAAAGCGACGGAAGAAAATTTCAGCCTCAGTTCATGCAGAAACAGGCATCATTTTACAACAAAGATAAAAACCAACACAAACGCTGGCTTCCGTCCATAATGCATCGGACATGCTTTGGAGATGTTGTTTCTGAGGTCTTGAATGGCGTGCAGGCAGTTGTCATCTGTCGGCCGTACAGCGAGTTAGAGCCGCCATGGCAGCGCGGTCCAGACTGGTGTACAATGAGCTGGATTGGAGCCAAAATGTCTCCTCACAACATCACACATCGCAGTCGTCCCTTTCAACTTGTGCAGGATTGGAGGGAAGGAAAATTTCAAGGAAGCAAAAGAAAAAAAAAAGCCAATAATTCAATTTCTTATGAGCATGAAAGAAGAGTTAAGAGGGTTGGAAATTTATGGAAAACTCTCCTTACATTTCTAAATAGAGCTGGAATAGTGTGATTAATAGAAATGTCGGATAATTGTTTTCCTCCCAGCGTTTCATTATTCTGTGTCCCCTCTACAAAAGGCCTGGACTAAAGACGAAGAATTCATAAAATATGTAATTTAGCACTGACCTTTGGCAGAGTTCATCAGGTCCCCATCTGTGTGTGAGGAGCGGAGAGAGAGAGAAGAATGATGACCCCTTTAACAGCTTGCCTGCGACTACCTGCTGATCCAAAAACACTGGCCAGACATGAAGCCCCTGCATAGTCAAAGGATCAAACAGGGCCAGAGAATACTGCTTATTTCAGAGAAACAGAAAGAGGGGGTTTGGGTGGATGTTTGTGGGCATGGGGGGGGGGGGGGGGGGGGGGGGGGTGTTCCAGCAGTACGTTTTGTGCTACTTTGGCCACCAGGGAAAGAAGAGAGGAGGGGGTGAGAAACAAGGGGGATGTAAGAGAAAAAGAGATGAAGACAGTGAGGAGGACAGGAACGACTGTGCTCAGGAAAATAACACAAGAGGGCGATTAATGGGCAACATTAGAGCTAACCCGTACCTCGACTGCTGGGCGAGAGAAGGAAACGACAAAAAAAACTGTGCCGTTTGAAGCCTAATCCCCTTTTTACATTCTTAATTAGGAAACAACAAGCCATAAGCTCCTTTGTTGTGCTGACCCGCACATACTAAACGCCTATTGTGTGTGGGTGTGTTAAGATCTGAGGAGGAAGAATTTCTCCGTGGCGTCGGACGGAAACAGAAACACGTCGCCATATGAAGTCATTTTTTGCCATTCAGCCAGTTTAGCTCCTTGAGAGGCTGAGGCGAATTTATATTCTGTAACCAGTTTACTTGTTCCAAATCGCTGAGTGACTGTCCAGAAGGAGGGATGTGGACGCACAGACGCAGATTTGCACTAGCTGTGTTTCAGCATGCCCTTGTGAATCAATACAAGGAAACAAAGGGGAATGGGAATATTTTTCAAAAGGGGAAAAAAAAAGTGGCTGATTCTGACTATGACAACATAGTCATCTTATTCAAGTTAGAGACACAACATCCCTCTTCACATCACATGATTATCTCTCATCATGACAGTAAACATTGACTTAATTTTCGCATTATTGATAATGTTATTGTATCAGCTCACACACATTTTCCGCCCAGTATGGGCCTTTTATATCACATGCAGGCCACACACACAGCCTTAAATTTATATCCTCACACACACACACGCGCACACACACGCACACAGAAGCAGCTGGGGAGCACGGTGGCGGGTGACGTGAAATGCCTACAATGGCTCCAGAGGGATTAATTTCTCCCACTTTATTTGTTTATCACTGCATGGAGAGCAACTGGGGTGGCAGCGGCACAACAACCGGGGATGTAATAGTGAGTGGCTTCCTCCTGCGGTTCCTGATGCCTCATGCTGGTCCCTATATTATGATGACTCAATCCACTGCGATATACAGTGTGTTACATTGTTCTCCAATATCCCGTACAGTGAGGTTACTATTTTTCACTTAACACTGCTTGGAACAAAAGTGTCTGCCAAAACGTGCGTACTATTTATTTAAATAGACAAACAAACTAGTTATTTTGTCCATGTGTTAAATTAAATTAAATGGATAAATGTGTAGTTGGCTCCACAGTAAGGATAAAAGAGCTTAGAAATAGCTTTTTTCCAGTATATGCTATCAGTCAGACGTTGTATTGGTCAACAAAGAACAATAAATTGATAAATCAGATACCTGTGAATTACATCAATATCTCATATCTTTATGGCTTACACTTGTACGGGGGTTATTCATTCATTTTCATCATTAGGAGTGTGTTTGAGTTGACTGACAGCTAGGTGCATTGTAGCTTCCAGCAGGCTAAACGACTCAGCTGCGCCTTTTTGCCTCTTTTCTAGATTGATCTAAAGTTAGGTTGAGATAGCGTTTCCATTATGGCGACCACCACCATTGAGCTTCACAATGCCTATTCAGGAGCTAATGGATGACATCAATGGAGCACGTCCATGTTTTATACAGTCAAAGATTTTGTTAAAAGTCATACTGTACAATGTTCCTACCTGCAGAATCAGCACTCCTCTCTACCAATGTGTATTAAGATTTCAAAGTAAAAGTCATAACGACATTGACCTTGCTTTATCATTGTTTTGGGGTCCCAGTGACTTTAGTCAGTATATATTTTTTTCATTTTCAAAATGTCTTCTTATCAACACCTGATGTATGTATTGTTGACCCATTGGGACAAAATGTATACAAAACCAATAGCACTGTTATTACTTTACCTGAATAAAACAGTTCATGTTTAAAGGGCTATTCATGTGTTCCAAAAAGCCAATCACATAAAATTAAATGTAGGTGTAGAATGTATATGCAACCTATTATTAGTATCATTTAATTGGGTTGTTAGTCCCTGAATTAGAAAAAAACATTTTATTTTACAATGTGCTAAAGCATAAAGAGCTCATTCAATTTGTTGTGATTTGAGCGTCAAGTTGAACTGGTAAAAAGTGTGAATAAGTTGAATAAGTATTTGTGTCTTTTCTTTGACATACTTTAATCGGACTTTCAGGGGGCTCACTTTTTGTAAAGGGGGGATGCTTTCAATGCATCAAACAGCGGACTGACTCTGTCTTCTTTTGCAAAAAAATTATTCCTAACTGTAAGCATGTAGGCTTTATTGTGATTATACTGATTCATGTCAGCACATCTGATGTATGGTAGTTAGTTAAATCTCATATAAGACCGTCTGACTTTAATACCTGATGTGTTCAACAAAGGGGTTAAGGGGCTTTTAATGTAGGCAGTATCAACCTCTGGATGGGTCACACTGGTTAAGAAACAGTCTACACTATATTATGAACAGCCTAATTAAAAGACGACCACTAAAGATTGTATTATGTAATCTTAAAGGAAACAACTCAGAAGTAAGAAAACGTCACGTGGAACAGAATTCCCAGTTTGGGATAAGGACTGTGAAATCAGTGGGACTTAATCTGGTTTCCAGTGTCACCAAGACGAGCTTGACCTCCTTTTTTTTTATTACATGCCGAGGTATTTTTGTATCTTCTTAAGCCTGTACCTCCCGCCTCACAGCAAGGATCCCAATCCCGATACTCACACAGGACCTCTGAAAGTCATACAGTACAGTCGTCTCACACACACATACAAGCATTAGCACATTTTGCGATTCACTCATAGGGCTGTGAGGAATCAAAAATATCCAAAAGTTTGCATGACTTCATATAAAAACATGAAAAGAACCCCCCCCTTTGAAACGGGCACTTCTGCAGCTTTGCTAAAACGAAAAATGAGCATCACTTGAATGAAAAGCGGTAATTATGCACAATGGAATAAGAATCAGCCCTCATCATCAGACCATTAGCTTTTGCAAGAAAAAGGCGTTCTTTCAAATCCATTTAATAATGTCCGTTGAGTGCCGTGTTTGTCCGTGTTTTAATATCCAGCTAATTTCCAGCTAACTGGCAAAATGATATTCAATTAGTTAATTAACTCTGATCCAGCTGCGTGCCATCTCTCCGCACCGGGGGCTGTATCCCTGTGGGCCGCTGGTTTAAGCCTCTCTGCACTAATTATCACACTGACATTATCAGGCTGTACCTGGCACTCTCAGTTACCTCAAGCACTGCACCAATATGTGCTGCTACCACTGCATCACAGTAAAGGGCAGTTAGGGAGTCATGTAAAAACTTGGCATATAAAAGTGTAAAGAAGCATGACGTACCTTTTTTATCCGCTTTCAGTTGCTCTTGTGGAGGATTTAGCATACCTCACTGTGATTTAAAATGCCTCTGGAGACGTGGCTTAAACTAGCTAAACATGCTTACATTACAGAAGAGTTCATGATGCCTAATCCTCTGAGCACTAGCTACTGATAAACTATGACAAAATGAACCTTTTTCATGCCAACCTCATTACCTGATGACAAAGGCTGATCATAAACAGGCCTTAGTTAACTCCTACAGCCGAAAGCAGAGTAAAACCGAGGTTAACGGTGAACACTGACGGCTTGCTATACTTCAAGCTAAAGCTCGGTGTAAACACCATAGCTGCCGGCTGTGAGTCTTTTACAAAAATGATTTTGTGGACTGCATTCATTTCATAGGAATTTACCCAAACACAAGGGTTCCCTTGGAGCCTAAAATAGTCTTAAAAAGTCTCTTAAATTTAAGGTCATATAATGTCATAATCCACCAACCGATTCACAGACTTCAGGCCTTTTTTTCCTGATTGCACAAACTGTCAAACAGTGACCAAAACACCAGCAGGTATGAGGTGTCTGTCGGTTGTTCCCAGCAATCGGAGCGTACAGTGTTAGCACCTTAATCGTGAGTTTGGGTCGTGTGTCGTAAGCGAATCAGTCTTACTGTGTGAGCTGACATTTCCCCCGCAACATTTTTAAAATCTTGAGGTGTGAGGCGTTCAATGTTATATTATCATACGTTTAATGTGGATTTGCTTGTTTCCGTCACAATTCATGGGATTACATGCTTGTAAAACAAAAACATGACTGGAAAAGAGCAGGAGAAGAAAGTGGGGGAAAGCAAGTTCAAGGATATTTGGCTTCGAGATTGGGAAATACAGAGATGGTTGGCGGGGGAAAACAACGATTATGATGCGACTTTCACGATATGAAAATAATCTTTTCAACTCAGGACAGTGGGAATCAAAGCCGTTCAGTCACACATGAAATCAAAAAAGCATTGATCAAGTGTGTCGTCGAGTTCATGGGGGCTGAAGTGTAGCGGGTTCTGCTCACGATAAGCTGACACTTTTAAAACAAGGTAAATGAGGACAACCACCCATTTCTGTTAAATATGCTACCCCTGTGTTAACTGCTGTTTGTTCTGCTGTGAGATAGATTATTAAAACACCTAAGGCAATGTTATGTTATATCTTACATGCGTCTAGGTTTCTTAAAAACTCTGGTCTTTTAGTTTTTAACTGCAAATTAAACGTATCACTGCAAAGTAAAAACAAACAGGGGAATCATTGAGACAATGGTTGTTTTTGCTGTTATATGGAGGGACAAAGAGATGCTATAGATAACCAGACATCCGGAGGGCTGTAATAATACATCCTATTAATGACCACATGAACACACAGTCCACCTACGCTCCTGTTCTATAAACACACACACACACACACAAGCATCTTAGTGGACCCTCTACTCCATTCAGGTGTATTTTCATGTTCCTTTTATCTTATAACAGTGTCATCTGTTTTGATGGGGACACCTAATTAAAAACACTTATGGACCCAAGTCGGTGCACACACAGGGTCCGGTCCACCCGTCTCTACCTGACAACTGACAACGCAATCTGATTAAAGGCTGCCTGGAGGAGGGGCCTCTGTCGGCCATCCACAGAGGGCCAAAAGTGATCACCATGGCGATGGGTAATTACAGCTGTCAACGCATCCTCCGTCCTGCTGGCACAAGTTTGATTGCACTCTGCAACAGTGATGGACAAGCTTAGCATGCGCTCTCCTAACCGCCAATCACATCATCCCCCTTCTTCGCTCCATTTAGCTGACATGCAACATTCACATGGCCACACAACACAGGCCCGTCATGGCATCCCGGCCATGTTTTTTTAATTGTTTCTCTCTCCTTCTCTTCTACCTCTTCCCAGCCGCCTCCTCCTCCTCCTCCCCATGTTCCCTCCTCTGTTCTCCCGTCTCCCTCTCTTCTCCCTCTCGCTCATGCGGACAGCTCAGAAGTGCAAGTGTTATTACATGAAACTCCCGCTGTAGCATTAATTGAAGGGAGATATGGTGGGACAAAAGCGACGGGGGGTAGAGCATGCCCATTATCACTCCTGCTTTCAACAGGTCTCACATTTGGAAACTGCAAATTGCAAAAACTTGCAAGGGCAAAATGTTTGACATTATTTGATCTGCAACCATATGGTGTGAGTAGGGAGGGGGGGGGAGGGAGGGAGAGGGGGAGGTAAACACAAAAATAGATAAATAAAGTAAACAAGAGCAGAGAGAAATACAGCGAAGCACAATGGGACATGTGGCCAGAGAGAGCAAACAAATCAAGAAAATAATTATCTTTAGGGTGTAATTAATGAGGGCGTTTGCTTGCGAGAGGGGATGTCAAGTGCTTTCTTCCCAAACTTCTCCCCTCTGCCATGCCCTTGCCTCCCATCCTATGGCTGACAGTGACAATAGCCATACTGTGGATGCTAAGCAGCCTATTGTGAAGGCTGGGAGGCAGGACTACAAGTTCACATTGAGAAAAACACAGCCTACCTGCTAGCATTGTGACGGTTGATTTAAGCTAGCTGTATTAATGAAGTCAAGTGTAGCTGGACAGGGGCTGACTCGGGCTTCCATACCCTCTCTTAATTACCTGGCTTTGTCTCGGCATGCTTGTCCTTAATCTGACCTAATGTGGCTAATAACTGAACTTGAAAACAATCAAAACAGCAATTAGCAACGGCGGCACAGAAATGTTGAATTCTCAAATTAACGGGTTAAAATCTGTTTTCGTCTTTCTTGTCAAATTGCTTTCAAGGTTTTTTTTTTTAACAAAAGATTAAAACCAGAGGAAAAAGAGGATTTAGTTTTAATAAAACCATCGAAACATAAAAGCTATTTGTGATAAAAAAGAACAGAGTCCTTTATGATGTGCAGTAAAAATGAGATTTGGACTGAAATATCACATCAAAGGTCACGTTTGAATATAGATTTTTATCTCCCCACATTCTCAGAATAACATGGCAAAGCATTTGAACAACCTTTTCTTCCTTTTTTTTTTTACTCTTTTCTAACACAAATATGTCTTCAAGGAGGTCTTACTTGAGCCTGTAAATTCCTTGAAAGTGGATGACTGATACAGTCCCGGCATGGTACTGACAAAAACAGATGAGTGTTTTTCCTGAGGGAGAGGGTTGTGGGTATGGAATGAGTTAGCGCTGCCTGTTATTGCAGCTGATCATAAAAGGCTACATGCATGGGAATTCCACTGTAAAAACTGGAAAATGTTTGTTCTAATAAAAACATGTTAATGCAAAACAGTTAGGTGAAAGACAAAACTTAACAACAGACGGTAAGGTCATAAAAGTAGGAGCATTTTATTCACAGTGTGTTCATTAAGGAAATGGAGCTCTGAGCATATGCTTCTGCAGGGAAATAACAGAATTTATTCAGATACACAAAAGAACAGAGTGACTCAGACATTAACTTGTAGAATTAAAACAATGTAATAAAAAACACTTTCTGAAACATACAAATGTAAAAAAAAAAAAAAAAAGACCATCTCAAATTCTCCATATTTTCTCATAGAATATGATAAGAGGGAAGCGTCCCGGGTGGAGCAGCAGCCTGTTAAGTGTTTTAAGTTTTATTCTTTATTTGTAATTTTTTTTCCATTTTATTTAAATGATTATATTTTCAGTTTTTCTGTGCCTAAATGTAATGTTCAGCGTTAGATATGCTCTCTTCGACGTGATTATAGCTGCTGGGACTGTCTATTATCCTCCAAAGGATTAATACAATGGTTCCCAAAGTGGGGGTCGGGCCCCCCCAGAGGGTCACGAGCCTCCTAGAAAGGGGTCGCAAGATGCCTTCCAAAAAAACAAAAAACAAAAATAATTTTAAATTGTATGCGTATGGTACCTGTTATTGTAAAAGTAGATTAAAAAATGAATTCCGTTTTTAAAAAAAACAAACATTAAGTGACATGAAAATGAAATTAATTTGTAAGAAGACTTTGAATGTAAGTTTGCACATGAAAGCAACAATGTCGGCATCTGCTGCTCTTTACACATAAATATGAACATGCATGTGTGTCTTTTAAATTTTGAATGTCCACTCAGTTTTAAAGTCTGTACATGTTTTTTTTTTTTCAGATGTTCGCACATCGAACTATCTCAGGTGCACAAGGCAACAAACTAATACTTGAAAAGAAAAAAATCCCGCTCACTACTCTTGCTAAGTATCACCAATTTATTATAAAAATCACAACATTTCTGTCGCTCTGAACCTTTCTCACGTGTATGTTTTATTTATTTTCAAGTAAAAGTCTGTATATGGAAAACTACTTGTATTCTGCTTCCAGCCTTTCTTACACTAAATAAATATATATAATAATGTTTAGACTGTTATACTTTTGTGTTGTTCTTTTTTGTTAGCAGTGTTTGGATATGCCTATGTGCATGTGCGCTACATTATAAGCCATAACTACCTCCAGACAGTGGACCCCAGTCTCTGACACCCTTATTTCGGGGGTCGCGACCCCTGGATTAATAAAATATCTATCCATCTATGAAAATACATCAATCATTTTAAAACTCTATTTGCCCTCACCAAACTGAACTCTGGCTGTTGTCATACATCCTCACTGGGGTTTGATTGAATTCAGCCCCTCCTCTCTGTGGCCCCCAATGCTGCTCCAATCCACCAATAGGGCTCCGGCAGGCAGATTAGCAGGAATCCCTGAGAGGAAGTTTAAACAAGAGGAAACATTAAGTTTGAAATAAAACACAGGAAACAGGGTTAACTGCTACTCCTCCCAGTCAGTGCCAGTGGCCTGGCTATTTTTTGCCCAATTATCCTTGGTTAACAGGACTAACTTCTCCTTCTTTCCTTCCCCTCCAAGCAAACGGGTAATAAATCCTTCTCCCTGCAACCCAGTCTGAGAGGGCCGCGCTAATTAGCATAACAAGTTACAAAATCATTACGGCCTTAAAAGTGCTTACAGAGAAAACAACATCAGAAGCACACAGGATGCAGGATGGGATTTAGGAGGGCTATTTAATTGAATAAAAATGTTTGGAGAGGTGGGAGGAGGGGGCCAACACAACAGAGGTGGCTCAGGGGGAGGACAGGGACACAAGTTGGGGGGCTTGACTTCCACAGGACTGACACATGCAAACAGAAAATAAAGGGTTAATGTGTACCAGAGAAACAGGATTTGCTGTATTGATCCTAAGCCACCACAACTGGTGTGAATCATAAATAATTTTATGATAGAAAAAGGTTTGTTTTGCAAATAAAAAGGACTTCCCTTGATTACACGAAAAGGTTGACATTGTTTTTCTGAAAAAAACAGACAGCCCTGAAACAAATCGCTGCGGTTATGAAACCCTTCACCATCCGCCGCCCTGTGCCAGAGCCCACATCGCAGAGTCTGAGGGCAAAAACAGCCGTTTTCTAGCCAACCTGTTTAGCATGAGTCCCACCCAGTCGTCTGCTTTCACTAACCTGTCCTGACAAGTACCCAGATTAACGTAATCTTATATCAGTGCAGAGGAGCAGAAGAGAGCAGATGGACCCCCTGTGCACCCCCCTCTCCATCCGACACTAGCACACATATACACAAACACACACACGCACACATAGAAATATGCGAGCGCAAAAGCAAATAACAAACTCTCTCGTACACACGTATTACAGACGTTGCTGCAGAGAGTGCTTAGCATGCACAACCTGGGCCCCAGCCACAGCAATTAATGTTCTCACAGCAAATTGCCACAGCTTTGGATGATGCTGTTTGGGGAATGTAACCCTGTATCTTCATATGCTGTGCCTCAGCGAACACTCCAGTCCTGCTGGTGTGTGAGAGTGCTCTTTTTTATCGAAAAGAAGAGTCAGACAAAAAAAAAAAAAAAAAAGGCTGGTATAATTCATTTGCAGATATAAATAAAGAATTATTAATAGACAAGTAATTGAAAAAGAGACTCAACAAGAGGCTGCAGGCTGGGGAGTTGAATTTTTGGGATTTCTAACACTTGTCATCTGCCGTGTGGAAGCGAGCTTGTCTTTTTACAGTTTCTGTGGTAAATCTCAACAACTTTGCTAAACTGAACAGATGGGCTTGCTAATTAGCAGCGCTCAGGCTGTAAGTTTGTTTATAAAGAGAGAAAGGGTTCCAGACATCTTGACACATTTTATTAACATATCATACCTTAAAGCTATGCCTCTTCATACCCACCAGGCTCTTTAGCTAAATGCACACACACATGGTGGGGGGGGGGGGCAGGCACACACACACACAAACACACACACACACACACACATGCTTTCACACATGCGCTCACACTCTTATATAAACATGCTCATGTGCGTCAGTGCACACACACATACACTGTACACACCAGGGAAACAATAAAAGTCAGCCTTGCGAAACGGAACACCCTGTATGTATGCTCATGAATATGCACAATTAACTCTGAGTGTGTGTGCGTGTGTGTGTGTGTGTGTGTGTGTGTCTGTCTGTGTGTGTGTGTGTGTGTGTGTGTGGACACAAGTGCATGTCTTTACAGAACTGTAACAGCACATTTTTCACAAGTGTGTATGCACTGTAAAATTATGTGTGCATGTGAGAGTTGGTGTTTGTTTTTAAGGTGTCTGTGTGTGTGTGTGTGTGTGTGTGTGTGTGTGTGTGTGTGTGCGTGTGTCATGCATCCATGTCCTTGCTGGAGCGTTGGCATGCGTCTCTCTCCTCTCCTAAATTCCCACCCCCTGTGGTTTTGTCAGATTTCACTATTGTGTGTCAGGACACTGACACTAGATGATGTCCCAAGGAGACGGGGACGACAAGCTCCCCGAGGGGCCCCGGAGTATTCAGCAGCGGGGTTGGGATGGACTGCGGATCCATCAGGGCTATTTAAGCCTCCTGCGGGGCCCCTGTTAAGGACAGGGGGCGACATGTCGGCACCAAAACCGCCACGCTAAAGCAGGGCGATGTGAAAATGTACTGGAGAAAGACAATGACGGAGGAAAACCGAAAAAAAATGCATCACCAATGCCGAGTAATACAGCTCATGTCCAATTTTTTTTTTGTGTGTGTGTATCCGACACACACATACCCACAGACACCGGCTTGATTTTTCGGCAGCCACATATTGCCATGGTGATCCTGGTTAAGAGGCTTACATTCGGCCCATGCTGATGGTTGCTGGGGGACACTCCCATTGCCATGGTGATGGCTACCAGGAGGACACTCACATTGCCATGGTGATGATGGCCAATGACCAACCAATGAGATGATGGATGGATGCCATGCAGGAGGCGAGGGAGAAACGTGACTAGAATGCCCGCTTGTCATGGCTACTGTCAAGGAGACTTCATAAATGGCATCCTAACACATGCCTACGTCCAGCTGCAGCCAGCAGATTTTTTTTTTTTGCAAATAGACCTGTTTAGGCTTTCATTAGGGAAAAAAGAATGAAAACATTTATTTTGATGTTTTTATCTCTAAATATATCAGGACAAGTTCACAGGCTACTCTAAAGATCACTAAAGAAAACACTGCAGATTACACATTTAAGATTGTAGATGACATGAATTATGGATAGGAAACATGCAAAAGAGGAGCTTCAAATTCAGAGCATGTAGAAATGCAAAATACATCAGAGCAAAACACAGATCCAGTCATTGATGCTACAAGGTTGGAGCTTATTTGTGTCAGCGTTTGTGTGTGAAATATGCATGCCCACCTAATTCCACATTCCATCAGTTATAGTAATAATAATACAAAAGCTGCAAAAGACGATAGCAATCTGGTGATTTAGCTCCAGATAATAGCCCAAGCCGTTTCTCCTGTTTCCCAGTAGAGGGAGGCTGGGGCTGGGTTTGAGGGCCAGCGGGACAAGGCTGGGAATCAAGGGACTGGAGCTGCCTGAAGGCATGGCCCCGGTCCAAATCTGGCCAAGCGTAAATGACTAACCAAGAGTTGTTGTACGTGTGTTTGTGTGAGGAACAGAGCAAAGGCAGGGGACTTGATCCATCCTGTGCACACACACACACACACACACACACACACACACACACACACACAAACAACCATATACACATCACAGTTTCACCTGCCCCTGCTTTCCTACCGAGCTGTTTTTCTCCAAGATGGGCACTTAAAAATACTGATCCCCTACAAAGAAACAGGCCAACACCTAAAAGGTCATAGAACCATCTCATCCAGCTTTGCCACTAATACTTTAAACCTGCTCAAAAACATACACACACTTCCAAGCACACACGAGGATGCACCACATGTTGCTTGTCTTCTCTGTGTCATGAGAGCCTGTGAATCTGTCAGCCAATAAGAACCAACAGTCTTATCACTGACCCTCAGGCAATGGGACTTTAAAAAAAGAACACACTGACCAGACAACCCCATGGGTGTATGTGTGTGTGTGTGTGTGTGTGTGTGTGTGTGTGTGTGTGTGTGTGTGTGTGTTTGTGCGTGCATGTCCTCATGCATCTACCATGTTTAGCAGGGGACGCTTTAACCACCTTTATTTTTGCTTAAGTTGACAGTTCAGCAAAGATAAAAGATTTACCTTTCTTCCTGACAAAGTGAAACACAATAAATCAGATAAAGAGGTATTAAAGACGCATGCAGGAGTTTGTCATGTCTACAAATCTATCTCTGCGCGCCATGGGTAGAAGTGCCTGCAGGATGCTATCTCCTATATCGAAGGTACAGAGAAACATCCCTCACACTCAAAAGACTCGACAGATTACACAAACTTAAAATTATACACAAAATATATCCGGAAAGTATATTTCTTATATGCTGTGCATCATTATGCATGTATTGTAAAACTGCACCTGAGTATCTTCATTTAACTCACTCACCTGCTGGAAACTGTCTGCCTCTTGTGCTCCTTCCCGGAGACCTGCACTCTCCAGGTGGAGCCACAAACACACTATAAATATCTATGGAACGCAGCATGATGAATACTACAACAGCTTGTGTGCAATAAAAAACCATTCAGCGCAAATGCAGAGATGATTTTTTCACATTTCAACCACACGGAAATCCAGTCAAACGCAGCGACCTTCCAACAGTATGGAATCACCAAACACAGCGAGTGGAGGAATTACATCATGTAACAGCAATTGAAAATAAAAGACACAAGAGATGTGTCAAACTGACGTTGAAAAGCTCAACACGTGCATGTGATGAGAGGCAGTAGCATATCGTTTCACACATAATGTATTGAGTAGAAATACTGACCTGAGCCTCTTGTTTCTTTGATGTTGAACCAGACATTAATTTGTTTTGTTTTTTATCGGAAGATTTTCAATTTCACCACCTTCCATCCTTGCAGCCATCGGTTTTGCTTCTGTTACTAGCCAAAAGAATGACCTGTTAGGAAACCTGCGTGGGCATGTTGCTCAGACTAGAACTGATTTGGCAAGGAAAAGTAACCCCACTTTTTGTATGTGAAGTAAAGAGCATCTGCATGCTGCCGGCAAGACACTGTTAAGATTTTGCCATGAGTCGTTGATGGTAATGGGTATTGTTATAGCGTCCCGATAAGATTGAAAATGAAAGGTAGCAGCTGTGTTAAGAGGGCCCCTGTTTTTGTTAACAGCAGCAGTGGAAAATTAGGCTCCAGCTGAGGCACAAAGTCTCATCATCTTTCATCATCACAGTGGTCCTGGCTAGCTAGTTAACAAATTAATGCAAGGCTCAATCAGTGTGCCCACAACAAAGTGCAGGGTCCTGAAGCTGGACAGAAAGATAACACAATCATTAAATTTCAACATGAAAGACAGCAAGTGAACAAACGTGGACATTTTTTTTTTTTTACTAAAGGTAAGTCCTTGGAGTCTTTAATTCCATACCACTAACATATACATACAAAGAAAAGATAACGATAGTGATGAATTAAAGTATTAGCTGATGTGATGTCAGGAAAAATAAACTCTAAACTCTCCTAAAACTCTAAACTCTATGATAAAACTCCACAAAACTATGGCAAAAACGGAGGGCTATAATGAGATATTTGTAATTCCTTTGTGATTTTTTTTTGTTTGTTTTTTGTTTCCATATACAGGCCCTTAGGGAAGGGAATATGTGTGGATTACACCTTAAAAGACACCCCCAAAACTAGCCCAGCCCCTGAGGAGACCAATAGAGAACCGTGTTACCAAAGTCCCCGCAGAGACAACAAGCCATGTGAAGTGTGAAACCTCTCGCCAACCACGGATTTAAGATTTCAGAAAACGTACATCAGTAAGAATGGAAATATTCGGGGGTAGAAAGAAGAGAACGGAGGGAGAAGGAGAAAGAATGGACAGACTGCTGTTTGACAAATATTGTGAGACGTGGTAGAGGGCTGGTGGTGTTTTCATTGCTGACATCAACATAAATTTTCCTGGCGTGGCTCTCCTTGCCCAGCGTGGGCTCAGCACTGGGAAACTGGAGAGGAAATTCTCAGAGCCGCAAGGGAGTGGAATCAAAGAGCCGGGGCTCCGAGACCTCTGACACACTGAACTCCTGCCTGACCCCACAACTCTCTCACACACACACACACACACACACACACACACATCGCAAAGCTACAATCCCACACACACACACACACACATACATACACACACTCTGGGATCGACAGTAAGAAGTGCACAAACAAAACTCCTTTTTCAAGAGCATTTGGGATCAATGCTCATCACGTTGTGTCTTCTGTGTGTGATCTTTCTGAAAGCAGTGCATCTGTTTCTGCCATCTGATCGGCAGTGTTTGTCCCTGAGTGTCTCTTTACGGGTGGCACACACTAGCCCACATCAGAGCTGCGAGGCGTTCAACGTTAGACCAAAGATTCAATGAGCTATGTCTGAGGAGCCTCATTAAAACCTGACGGACACCCACAGTTCCGCGCATGTCACACCGAACATGCATGCACACAAACACATGCGAACACGTGCGGGCCTGAGTTGATGATGATGTAATTAGCCCTGATCTCCTGAAATGTCGGGTGCCAGGAAGTGGGGACATGCTTCGTGGCCTCTGCAGAGTGTGAATGTGTGCACGCACTACGTGCCTTCAAAGTTGCTTGAGACTGTACAATGAACATGATGGTCTCCCCCATTCTGCGCCGCAGTGAGTCTTTCCACCCCAGCTCCTCTGAAAAGAACGCAATGGTCACCATAATGAGGGACTCTTCCAAGCGGTCGCACAAACGCACAATTTGAGCAGGTGTGTTCGCAAACCGCTGCAGATACTGAAGGTATTTTTTGAGAAGGGGATTGTTGTGTGCATGCAAGTGGGTTTCAGACTTTGTATGTCCTCGCCCTCGATCCAGGGTCCATCCATTCATGATTGGGCACTAGGTGAAAGAGGCTGCAGCTGCCTGTCATGAATGAATGCTTTTCCCTCTGGCCCCTCTGTGTATATCTGTGTGTGTATAGATAGAGGGTGCGGGGCGTGGGAGGGCATGATGAGTGGACAAAGCGACTTTCAGATGCCACCACAAAAACACATCATTGGAATGAGAGGAAGGGCACAGAGGTGAAGGGAAGAGAGGGTTTACAACACTGCTCAAGCATGGCAACTTGTTCAGACCTCCTTTTTATTGTGTTTGGAACAGTCTCACCCCATCACCCACTGTTTGTCAATGCACCCTGTTCACATGGAGGCCATTTTCATCTGACATCATGTTCAGGAAGGGGAAGTTGCAATGCTGTTATGTGGAATGTGTAGAGAAAAAGGGACACCAGGCCCATTTTGGCATTAAAACTAATTATTTGATAACCAACATTAGGGGTCAAATAGCTTAGCTTTCAACCATCTACCTAACAGTCCCTTTTATTAGTTAGCATAACATTTATCTGACATTATACGTGCTGGTTGATCTAGCCAGCTAGCAGTACCAAAAGTTGGTTGACATAAGCTTCAGCTAGCTAACCTTAAAAGTGGCTTATGAAATATTTAGCTAAATAATATTACCATTTGATTTAGCTTACATTACAGTAATTAAGTTAGCATGAATTTAGCTAGCTAACATTTTCCATAGCTGGTAAACATAATCTTGACTACTTCATTTGGTGGTTAATATAACCTTTAGCTATGTGTCATTACTAGCTATGTATTCTGGTTAACATGCCCTTAAGCTAACTAATACCTAAATTAGCTTGGAAAGCAGGCCTTTCCTATCAAACCAATATGTTAGCTACTAGAAGCTGTTGAAAGCTAACATTAGCTGCTACCTTATGGTACCTAATACATTATATATGGCCCAATTTGACTAAATTGTCTCTTTAGATGTGGATCAATCAAGAAGAAGTCAGATTTGGTACACTTGTTTAGTTTGACGGCTAGCACAAAGCAGATGAAAATGGCTGCTGTGTAAATATGAGAATCAGACACGATTCTCAGAGCTGGAGAGCGGGTTCCAGTCCTATTCTGTAAATTATGTTAAAGAAATATTAACAGCATTTGTGCAGCAGGGTTTTTTTTGTTTTATTCCACAGTTGTTGATTTTTCTAAACACAGAGGTGATGTTCTGCTGTTGCCCTGCTTTTTGAGTGTCACCAACCGGAGAAGCAACAAGGTCCCCAATCAGAGCTCAGAACAGACGCTGGGGCCCACAGAGGTCCGTCAAAGTGTGCAGGCTGTTTTAATCCACTCTGTTGGAAGTCTCCTCTGTAGACGTGTGTATGTGTGTGCATGTGTGAATGTCTGGAACAGTGGGCACGATAAGCCACAACAAGATAAAAGCTGGCTTGAACAATGATGTCATAGATTTCCACAGATTTTCTGGGAGGTCGGCGGAGTCAGACCCTGAATGAAGCCGAAGCCCCTGTTATGCTCCAGCTATCCGCCTTTCCCTCCATCATAATAAGCGATAGTTGCAGGATTAGCCGGCGCAATGGGTTTGAAGCTTTCACTTATCCGTCAATATCATACTTAGAGCTCCTGAGTGTTAGTCTGCCCTCGCTCCCTCAGCGTATCTTTTTGATCCTTAGTTCTCTGTATCAGTAAACACTTGTTCTCCCCTTCCATCAAGAAGGAAAGAGGAGGGTGACTAGAGGACTCCAAATAATGCAATTAAACACTGACCGCAGGGTTCAGTGCTGCTTATCAATACACCCAGCAGGGGAGCAAAGAGACCAGCTCAAACCAGGGCTTCAGCTGTCTACTCTATAGAGACAGGCACTTTATTAGGCCGCTACTATATCCTCCAGCTTTCCTCTGCTGTCTGAAAACTAGACCATTTGTGAAACTAAGACTAATACAGGTTTAAAACTATAGCAACAACATTAAAAGAAGAAAAAAAAGCTAGCCATCAAATGCTGGCTATCACATAATACAAAAGGTGTGCTGCAGGGGAGATACTCCCTGCTCTGTGGTGAGGACAGGTGTGCTCAACTTATCTTTTTCCTCTTTGCGTTGTTTCACTGTTGGCACAGCTGACCTCCACAGGAGGCTTGTCTGAAGCAGAGCCAGATTGAGAGCTAGCACACTAGCCTGGGAGCCCACAGAGCACATAAACGAGGCCTAAACCAGGGACTCCGCCAAGCAGTAGAGCTCCAGGCCACGCCTACCTCTGTCACCCCTCAGTCAGCAGCCGACAAACGCCGGGTCGCTCCCCTGGTTTCCTCGAACCTGGACACAGGGCACCCAGAGGATAAACCCACTCATACATAATAAACACCGGCCCCAGGGCCTGTTGTGTGATCTCATCATGCATGTGTCCTCTGCAGAAAGAAATGTGACAGACTGCAGCGAGGAAGTGTGCGTCAGGGAGGGTGGCATGTGTAGAGAGCGGCAAGGGTGCCAAACAGAGAGGTACACAACATCAGCATGCATCCTCTTCTGCCCAGTGTGCAATGCCCTGCTGGCCCCCCGCTCATCTGCATAATGATAATGTGCACTGGTTAAACTGACACAATGCCTAATCAGGAATAATGTCTTTGGACCACCGCGATCGGCTTTAAGAAGGCCGAGACTGAAGCGTTTCAGAGCTGAAAGTGCGGGACAAGAATCCGCAAGAATCTCGATTTTAACACACACATACCCTAACATGCAAAAAAAAAGGGGAAAAGACGAAGAAATTGATAACAGAGGGACTTTCTTCTTCAAAGCCTGACTGGATTGATGAGTGATTCTAAACAAACAGTGCTTCAGAGTTTAGTGAACAGAGCCAAGCACTTAGAGAACATGAAAAGCTGCAAAGCCCTGGCGAGGTGGTCCGGCTGTTTCATCGCTCTGCAGGCTGAGTAATCAATGGGAGCAGAGAGAGAGGGCATTCTTGGACGACTGACTAACTGACACGGAGAGAAAAGAGGGAGGACATCACAGATTTCCAGATAGAGGGAAGAAAAGTTATCAAGTGAGTCAGTCTAAACTTGCTCAAGCTTACTCAAAACATCATCACTATTCTCTCAATGATGCATAGTTCCATTTGTCTATAGAAAAAAAAGTTAGAGCCAGACCAGGGGGGTGGGCCTCAGAGAGGGACAATAAGCAATGCTTTGACGTGCAGTCTTCTTCTCGCTGCAGCTGGACCAATGGACTATTGAGACAGGTGGACAGCATACGGATTAAAAGCACATACCCTAATGGGGCGGCAGTTTTCATCCAAATGCAAGAATATAGGGAAGACACATCGATGCTGTTACAGATATATTTGAAAATACTCTTTCTTACGTTTTTCTGTAAGGCCTTGAATTCAAGTGGGAGTTTGGATTTTTTAAAAGTGGGTTTATAAAGCTGATTGCACATATGCAGAAAATGTCAGGAAAATTTCAGGACAGCCTGCTCCTGAAGTCTTTTCCCTGAAGAACAAATTGGCGAGTAGAAGAAAGTACAAGGCTGCATTATTACGTTGGTTAGGTTGCTCACGTTGCTTAGTCGGTGGCGTATGATTGTGTATGAACGGGATTAGTTAATACTGATGGACACCTTACATAGCGACCTCTGCTATCAGTGTGTGAATGTGGCGTAAAGGGGTAGGTGTGTCCTGTGTTGTGTCCAAGCTCAAGTCCATTTATCATAGGTGGTTTGCAGGAAAAAGTCCTGGTAAAGACAATTTCCAGGATTTTTTTGGGGGGGTGTTTTGTGTTTATGGTAAAGCAGCCTATCAGATATTAACTAAAATACATGGCACTGTACATGGCAAGCCAAGGGAACTTCACGGAAGCTCAACTGTTTACGACAAAGCCCCCCCCTTATAATGAAAGTGAAAGCTATATTTGAATTTTGTATTTATTTCTTTGCCTTGTCATCTTCAGCCCTTTCATTTGGCACAGTACACAGGTTCTGTATTCCCAAACATGCCACACACTGTTTCTGATCAGAAGTTTGGGTCAGCTGATTGCCAAATGTAGGTAATTAATTGTGTAAAAAAAAAAAAAAGTAGAACAAAAGTACCTCCTAACCCCAACCATCCATTTAGGTTCAATGTCTATTTTGTTTTAGCAAAGAAAACATAAACAAATCAACACTTTTAATCTGCTAAATACATAATCATGAGGGATGTGCGTGGTTAGCAGACAAAAGACCTCAACGCTGTCATTCTCAACACCAGAATTAGTCAAACTAACTATTTATATTTTATTTATTCAGGCCTGCAATGCCAGTCAGTTGTTGTGTTTAAGCTGTGACACAACTATACTGCCATAATGCTCGGCAGCCCAGATGAAATGCTGCACAGTGGACGGTTAGCATCTTGCAGCGTGGAGCTGTTTGGCAGTATTTTGATGTATAAAATGGAGATAAAGTTGAAGGTCGGCTGTGTTTTGTTAAGCTGGCATTTAAATACACGACCATTGCAACCACATTCAGCCAAGACATGTGGACGTAAACGCGCAAGCATTGCTAACGTTTTTCCAAAATCCAAACCTAATTCACATAGCCGACGCAGTGATCCTGGTTCTTGCTGGATTTAATCATTTGTGCTCGGTTTCGATTGTTGCTTCCTCAACTTTAGACCAGTCGACTAGTCTGAATTTGAATTTGGAATCGTGGAAATTAGTTGCTAGGAACATCCCTAATAATTACACATAATAACGAGTAATAAAAAATAAGAGTGTGAAGCGCCTTTTTTGAACAGAGCTAGCTTACAGCAGAGGACACACAAAGTCCACAATATTCTGTATTTCAGCCGAAGCAATTAGCCAAACAGGGAGCTCACAGAGGTGGGCTTTGATCACGCAACTGTGAAATATTTATGAAGAGATGTGATACATGAAATGAGCTCGGCGAATGAGGATCTGTGGGGGTCCTAGGAGCTCCACCTCGGAGGGACCTTCAGGGGAGGACGACTGCTCGGACAAACAGTGGGGATTTCTGCGGGCCCATTCAAAATGAAGGGCAGGAGGGGACGGGGCAGGCCTAAAATGGCGTCCTACTTTTTTCGAGGCAGAGAAGGGAACGCAGGGAGTTAATCCAGGGGTTTTTGGAGAACGGAGTGGAGGCAGACATGGTGCTGGTGGGACATTGAGCTTTTTGTGTGTGTGTGTGTGTGTGTGTGTGTGTGTGTGTGTGTGTGTGTTCTCAGCTGACGTGCTCAGTTCCACTTGGATCCACTCAGACTGAGCGCAGGAGTTTTAACACACTCAAGCATGCGCTAATTAAAAATCCACACTTTGCACCACTACTGCAGCAATCAATATGCTTGATTAACTCATCTATACATCACTACTGCGCATAATGGACACCAATTTTTGGACAACAGCTAAGAAAGTGAAAGCTATTTTCATTTGTAATTGTTACATTAAATCCCTGTGTTGTTTCGAAAAACTTTTTTTTTTCTTCTAATTTTAACAATGTCATTATCATTTTTCTCCCCCTACAGCCTCTTTTATCATCAAAATCATGAGGATTAATTTGTTTTCCTATCTAGAAATGTCATCTCATCTTGTAGAAGCTGATTTGTACATACTTGTGATTAATGATAACCAGGTTTGGAGATAACTGCACATGTCTCACCGCTCCTCTTCCTAATGAATTCACCCTGAGAGACTCGAACGAGGGAATAGTTTCATCTTCCAGCCCAGGTTATAATCAAACTGCCCCCTGGAATAATTTCACACTTCAGCGTGGTCGGGAACTTGGGAACCTTAATGCAGCCCAGGTTTCTTTAGCAAGTGCTAATTTGATAACATTGGAATATCAGAGGGGGAATACAGCCTATTAATAATTCCTGCGAGTTTTGATCGGAGTGGGAATTAAATCTGCAACCCGGGGAAGGTTATTAACATACAAAAATCTGTTAGTTTGCCAACTTTTCCAATGAAAGAAGTGCTCAGAACACAGAAAAAGATATTAGAAGTCAATGAAAAAATTTGGCATGATGTGGATTGAATTTTCTTTCAAGCAGCTGTGAGAAATTGTAATAAAGGTTTTGGCGTGAGCTGTGGACAAAGTGGTTTGTCTTCGCTCCTTCATGATCCTGTCGTGAAGCTTTTTCTGTTCTTTTTCACCGGATAAATTGACTGGGATTTTTCTTTATGGGGAAATTTTCAACAAAGAATTCTTCATCTGCAGGTTGTTTTTGATTTTTTTTTTTTTTTGAATCCAACACTAATGTTGGCCCCCAATAAAAAAAAATGTATATACAGTACATCATATACTATGATATATAGATATACTTGATGGTCTGGTTTGCTTTTGTAGGTCATATAGAGACATCAGTATTAAATTGAGACAGCTGCAATCTCCTTATAGTATGTACAACTTGTCCCTTACATGCATTCATCTGTAAGTGAGCGAAGGCTACAGCGAAGTAGCTGCCTTACTTTGCATACAAAAACTCTCGGGGGGGGGCAAGAAGGCTCTTATTTGAATGGAGTTACAGTAATGATTTTGCTCCATTGCAACAATTGATCCGCTCACTATCAGTGTCCCGGAGCAAGTTGTGCATGCAGCATTTGACAACATTCAGGATTCAGAAGTAGGCATAAATAATCAGTCAAAGAAAAAACAATTTACTGTTTGACTACAGCGACACACATCAGCAAAGTATGGAGGGCTTGATGCAAAATAATTGAAATTCATGTTCTGATGAAGAAGTGCAAGCAGCTGTAATGCACAGTTAAGAAGTTTGAGAGCAGAATGATTTTGTTCTTTTTGAGGGGATTTTGTCCTTTTTGTACATATTCACCCTGTAAGTTTAAACCAATTTGTTGAAAATGTGTGTTGATGCTGTGAACTGTCTTTTCAGCTTGATATGATCTATTTTGTCCATGGCTTCAGCTGTCTCGCCCTACCTCTCTCTCTCTCTCTGCTGTTCTTAGCTCAGCCTGAGCCGGGGCCCCAAACTCAGGCTTCAAGTACCCCTTATGGCCCTCCTCTCCTTGAAGAGAGCCTGCAGCCTTTCTCTGCTGTTTGTTGAGAGAGAGAGAGAGAGAGAGAGAGTAGAAAGGAGAACCTTGAACATGACCCTCTAAAGGGCTTTTATTGCCAGTTCACGCAACACCGTTCACGAGAACTCCCTCCTTCATGTCGCACTCTTTACTTAACCCTGACTATTTGCAGAGTTTCTGCTAAAAATCCAATTAGGTTAATTCAAAACAGCCCTGGTGAGAGAACTTTATCCTTTTGGTGCATAGATAAGTAACCTAATTAAGACTAGACCTCTACCTCTGTCCTCTTTGAGCCTGCAAATTAAGGAAAGAAAAAGAAAACTTGTCAGAGATTAGGGCTCAGATTAGATTGCTAAAGTAAACACCGAGGGGGGAGACTACAACTTCAAATGCCCTTTAATTTGTTTAGAGCTCTCAACACCGTGGGTTTCACAGCCACCAACACCATGAAGGAAAGATAAGGAGAGCAGCTAATACAGTCTTTTAAAATAATATAAATGATGATACTTATGAAATAGTTTGAAAGAGAGGTCAACATGTGCTTAGAGCACCTGTGAAAGTAGAACTTGATGGATTGTGTTTTTATAGAGAACCTTCAAAGGTGCTGGAACATGTGAACCAATAAAAGGGATGTACTGTTCAGCGCCCCCCCCCCCCCACACACACACACACGCATAGTGTAAACACAAACACCAGGCCTGCTGAGTTTAGTTTACTCCTATCAGCTGGCTCTGACCGGCCACACGGACCACCCCGACTCCTCAACTCCTCACTCTCATTGGGACAGGAAGGGGGGTGGGGGTGTGGGGGGTGCAGAGAGGGAGTAGGGGGGGGGGATTTGGACTGAAGGGGGATGGGTGCGGCAGTTGAAGAGGGCCCTCCACCAAATTAAAACCCAATCAATGTGAATCTCTCTCGGCCTGGTCAAAGCCCCTTTCCAGCGAAAAGCCCTTTTTTCCTCCCCTCCCCATCCCCCACTTCCAGTCACTCTGGATGTAACCCCCCCCCCTCCCTGTGACCCACACTCACCCTGCACTGTCATGGAGCACTGACTTCAGGCACTGGCCTCTATTCCTCTGCTCCACACCAGGCAAAGCAGGCACATCAGAAATACAACACAGTGGGGATCAAACCCTGAAAAAAAAACCTGTTAAAAAAACAACCTGATTATATAAAATTAAAGCTTTTTTTGCATGCATGTTTGAGGGGGCTGTAGAGGCAGGGGGAAATAACAAATTTTAAAAGAACTTTCATTCATTGTGCCTTCATCAAAACATCAGGAAAATCAATGCAAACCTTCCTTTGCAACGACAGAGTAAAATAAAAGCTAAATTGTTTTTCAATGTGCACGAATCAAGAACTGTTAATAATGACCTCTAACGATGTATTTAGAGAGCGGTGATTCAAATCAGAGTTAGAAAGTGCTTCGTGTGGACAGCAAAATAAAGGAAGTGAAACATGACAGTAAGATATCAGTGCGAGCTTTCGAAATAAAAAGATAAATCAGTGCCTGTCACTTCTACCTGTTAGAGAATATACAGTTTAACAGCTGACTTTCAGCCTCCATGGTGTTACATTATACAGTATATTTATTTATTTAATCTTTTATTTAACCAGCAGAAAATTTGCTGAGATTAAAAATCTCTTTTTCAAAAGTGTCCTGACCAAGACAGGCAGCAGCACAGTGTACAAATACACTGCTTTACTGCCATCTTACCTCTGCAACCTTCTTTATTTTAGTCCAGGTCACCAGTCACAGTCTTCTTATTTGATGCTCTTCACTGTATACCCCATGTTTTCACAGATCTGGGGAAAGCTGTCTTTATAAAGCACCTTGGGCATAGAATAATCTTCAAAAAGAGCTCAAATTGGAGTCACTGACATCGATAAAAACTTAAACTCCCTTTTCCACAGTTCAGACGATTTAAGAAAAGGTCCTGAAGCAGAAGATTGTAAGTTCCTGTACTCTTCTGTCTGATGTAGGTCAGAAGGTACGATGAAGGCGGAGCTTAATTAGCCTCATAAATAAGAATGTGTCAGTGGTTTAGTCTGGTGGGCAAGGAAGACCAACGTATACATCCATACAGCGAACAATGATGAGTAAGGCCTGTAAAATGAGTGAAGAACCTGAAAGCTCCACAGCACAACATTGGAATGAATTTTTTAATTCAAATTAAACGATTAAAATGAAGCTTAAAGTTAAAAATACATCTAGAGCACATAGAAAGTGTAATCTAATTTTTTTATCTAGTGTGCTGGAGGACGGAGCAAATCTCCTAATATTTACAGACTACACTGCTCACACACACACACACACGCATACACATACACGCCACCTGCTGAAGCCTAGACGGAGAGAGTCCTTGCTGGCTGAAGCCTAACAGTGGGGTACAATTAAACCAAAGAGCAGCCTTTGATCACTTGGTCATATGAACATGACAGGTGACCATATGGCTGATAAAATGTACACGACAGTCAGAGCTGAAAACTCTCAGGATGCAAAACCAAAGGAAGACGAGGGAACAAAAAATAAAGCAAAGATTTTCTTTTAATGACGTTTACTGAACCAGATCCTGTTCGGTGCTGGATTTTCCATGCCCTAAGTGTTAAAAAAGGTTAATTTTTATGTAGTGTCAATGTCTCTTTTTTTGGCTTCTTGGTCTGTTTTCATTCTCATCCCGCCCCCTTATGAGGATAGTGGGAACCATCCTGAGCAGTTTGTACTCCACACAAACACTCGTTTAAAGACAGAAAAGACACATTATGGATCATTAGACTTTTATAGCGGGCCAGGCAGACAAAAAGGAAAAAGGAGGCTGAGCAACAGTCAGCAGCCACAAACAATCGCTTGCAGATGCCGGTGCTGTTGTTACCGAGTGGAGCAGGGGTGAGCGAATGGAAGGTGAGGTCAGGTACATATTTGTGGCAGGATGCAGCAGAGTAGACCTACTGTGTAATGTGATGGGATGCAGAGCTGCACACACCGGCTGGCACATGCAATACTTAGAACCCAAAACTAACCTTCTCTTACATGCACACACGCAGAGCTCAGGGAGTGATACGGGGCCCAGAGGCAGTTTCCCTCTCCAAGCAGCAGGGGGAGCAGCTCCACTGTTGTTCTGACTGGATCCAGGCCCAGGGCACAGGGTTGGGGGGAAGTGTGTGCTCAAAAAGTGTTTGTGTATGCAATTGCTTTTTGTGTGCTTGTGCATGCATGTTCAATGTGAGAGATGAGAGAGGAATAATAAACTATCCATCCTATTTTCATTCTTTTTGTCATTCTTTACAGCACCTGGAATTTTGGGTAAGACAAGCACAAGGAGGTGTTTAAATCTGAACTTACAAAGGTTGCCTTTTGTTGCAAGACTGCATAAAACAGTGCAGGAAACTGCATACTACAGATTTTAAGACAGCAAATAATGAATAAAAATGAAAGCCCTGAATTGCAAAAAAGTAGCAGGATCTATATTTTAATGATTAACAATAAATATTGTGAAAGAAATAAAGAAGGCTCCAATAAGATTAACATGCATGGAGTAGTGTATTTGCAGCTGCTTCTTCTTTATTTAACTTCATTGACATTATAAAGAAGTTACACCGAAAAAGTTAAGCTTAAATCATTCGGTCAACTTCATTCTGGACAAAGTTTTTAGAGTTCTGGGTTCATTGCAGTGCAGGTCAGGAATCTGCAACCCAGTGCAGCCATGAGCCTCTTTAATGTGTTTATAAAATGTCTTACTAAGGTGAATTTAAGTGGCATGTAAGCATAAACATGTAAAACAATGCTTGATTTAGTTTTTCGTAATCATATTCAAACAATATTGCAGCGTGAATATGCATGGACTGTTTTTCACAGACAAAGGACTGGTTTAAGAAAATATATCCTGACTGTATTTAACCCTTTAAGTGTTTTGTTTAAGTTCTCGTTCATTCAAACTCTATACAAATCAGTCTATTTGATTCTGCTGTAACATATTAACTATTTTCCCAGAGACTTTTCCCTCAGTTATGTTTTGCCAATAAAAAAAACTTGGAGCTGCTGAATTATGAAAGGTAGATTTACGATGCTGTGAACAACTTAACTTCTGTTCTGCTCTGTAATAAAACAATATACAAAGAATTTAAACTGCCTCTTAAAGGTACATTCAACGTTTTTTTGTTAAACTTTTGGAATACTCAGCCTCTATACGAATCATACATGGGTCTGTTACACAAAACCAACATCCCATATCTTCAAACCAAACACAAAACAACTTCACTGCTGAGTCATTTTATTGTCTTTTCAACAGGCAGCCTGCAAAAGATATCCACTGTTTGTGTAAGTCCTGTTTGCATGTGTGTATGTGTGTGTGTCTCACACAACCGTGGCTGGTCTGTGTGCTTGTAGTCCTTTGTCTTCCCTTCACAGTTGTGTGAGGACACTCCTGTTTAATGGCTGTTAACAGCACAAGTGTTAAAGCATCAAAATGCGGACAATTAAAGAGCCGCTCTGCCAGAAAAGATGGATGAGTGCTGTTGGTGCAGAGAAGAGCTTTTATTCAGCAGCTCACACTTTTCTTTTTTTAAGCAACGTCTCCACTTTAACGGGCCACTTCACCCCAAGGGCCGTCGTTCAGCGCACTGAACATATATGCACATACTGGATGTGCTAGCATCGTCACAATACCAGATTTTTAAACTTTGATATGATTCCACTTAGAGACAAACATTAGTGATAACTGTACAAACCACGGCAAAAAAGAAAGTCCTAAGAATACAATTAGGGCATTTCTTGATATCATTTTTGCAACTCAGACTGTACTTTGGTTTTTTTGCATGCACACAATAATGTTTTTGTTGTTTTTTGTACTTGCCCAATATGGCAATGTATGTAAAGTATCAACTATTTTAACAACCTTATATGTAGGCTACACACAGGCACACTCACATCCATTGTGACTGACATTTTCACTAACTGTCAATTGTCTATACTGTGTTATTTATTTTATTTTGAAAGAAAATGTTAAGTAAGTGTAACTTCCATCATAAAAGATGTATTTACAACAGTTATTTTCTGAGCATGCGTTCAATGTGAGATTTTCAAAATAAAATGCATTGTTAGTAGAGTTTTCAAATTGCATATACAGTTCATTTCAAAATAAAAGCCATTTAACAGAAATGTGTTTAAGATGTGATTTCTGTGTTTCTGTAAGAATCTATGAAGTGTCAGCATCATTTTAAATGATGATTTGCAGTCCTGTTGTATCTCGTTTTATGACCGAGCACTTTTTTTCAAAATAAGAGACATTCTTTTAACAGTTTGTGAAATATACAAACAATAGTTTTTCAACTAAGAATTTGTTCATAGAAAAATGTCTACAGCTTCAAACAACCTTAAACAATTTTTTATATATTTAATTTTTTTGAAGAATATGTTCTGATCGTAAAATGTTAATACAATTTTGTATTAATATTTTTGGAAATGTATTTAGAGTACGGATCATTTAATTAAAAGAGATTCTGTTGACTGAATGTAGTATCCACTTCCTCTATCCATCCCTTGATGAAGCCATCAAAGTGAGAGAAAAAGTTAGAGGACATCATTTGAGTGAATGATAGTTAGCGGTTCAGCAGATGATATCACATAGAGTCTGACTGAAATACACGCAGTCAATCTCATCCTTCATCCCTCTCTACTCCCTGCTGAACAACAGACCTGAGTCATTTGCAATGGGCTCTCTGTACGTGTGTGCACGTGTGTGTGCATGTGTCCCTTTGCCTCCAACGGGACCCATCACCTTGACCACAGCAAACCCAAGCCACACTGACCTTGGCTTTTCCATCAACCATTAATTCTGAGTCTTTCTGTCCATCTCCTCCTCAAAGCCTTCATCTCTCAGCCTTGTCTCCCATGGTTTGAGTTGTGTGTGTACACATGTGTGTGTGTGTGTGTGGTCTCCCATGGTTAGGGGAGCGTGCATGTGTCAGGTCCAGTGAAGGTGACACCTTATGCCTCGTGCCGAGATAATGAAGGCTTTAACTTTACAACTCAAGCATATCAGATTGCAGCACCACAGTCCCTGAGACACGCGGCCACAACATGAGTGATCTGAACGGGTCGCCACCCTCCATTTCATGTGCACCGAGGAGTGTGCGCTGTAAAATTTGCCAAAAGGCCTCATCATCATAACCGTCGCTTATTTCAGAGTGGGTTTAGTGAGACATATCAGAGTACACATGCTTGTGCAGAAACACACACCCTTCAAGGAGGGGAGACAAGGGGGTTGCAAACTGTTTACCAACTGTTACGGCAGCCGGAGGCGCCAAAAAAAAGGCATCTCTGTGTGCATAACCTCTGAACATGTGAGAGCCAAGATGTCAGAAATCATTCATGTAGCTCACAACTGGGCTAAGGAAAGAAAAAAAAAAACATCCATCCTAAATTCCCTCACTGCCTCTCCTCTACCCCTTTCTCCTCGACTCACCTTTTCCTCCCCCTTTCATTCAGGAAGGGTTCTTTCCATAATAAAAGGAACCTGTGGAACTAATCCTTGCAAATCTCCTGTGCTTTCTGTCCTATACCTCCAGGCAACACAGCACACTGAAATCCTCCATTTGCATGCCTAAACTGCACTAACTGTGAATAAACCCTTTTAGCTGCTAATGTAATAACATCTCCATTTCAGGAAAAGGAGCAGGGGGTTAGCCAGCCCTCAGAGATTCAAGCAAACTCACCCCCTTCCCCCCCCGTTCCCTGCTCCTCTGCAGTACAATAGGCCTGGCATACAGATGCATCCAGTGGCCCGCCTTATCTGCCCCCATCTAGTTAGGGCCAGCTTTGGAAATGGAAGTGGAGTCCTGATTACAAGTAGATAAGCAGGAACACACACACACTCGCCTGCCTTCACTTCACCTTGGCTGGGGGATTAAAAGTGAAGTTGAACATGATTTGTATTTCTCTCTTGCTATTGAGATATAAAAAAGAGTGATATTTATACTAATTGTATCTTAATAAAAATATTATCTCAAAGGGATTTCTTGATCAGAGCTACGACTTTGCAGTATACAGTAAACTTGATATCCTCACTTATAGACTTGAATCACTGTTTGTTTTTTCAGAGGACACACTAAAAAGTATTTTCCCAGGGGTGCACATGTAAAACTACAAAATAAAATTGGCAACCTTGCAGATTAATCCAAAAAAGAAAAATCTAAACTTCTATTGGTTTGCCCCAGTACAAATCAAAACATGGTCACCTCAGTATAAGTTCTAAAAAGGACCCACTTAAACCTAAAACAAAAAAACCCTCAAAGGGGGCCCCAGAAAAAGTCACCCTAACAGAAGTAATATAAAATGATCCACTTAATTTTAATGTAAAAAATATAGACTTTTAGAGGAGCCCTAGTAGAGGTCAACCAGCAATGTCTCAATAAAAGTAAAAAAGGGTGACTCAGTAAAGTTTAATCACAGGGGTGCCCCTATATTAGTGATATATAAGGACTAAATAAAACTAGAAAAAGTAAAAAAAAAAAAAAAAAAAAGAATTGTTATGATGCCAAGTCAAACCAGGGGTGCCAAAGTCAGTTTAAAACAGAGGTGCCCTTAATATAACCAATATATATGGACCCACTAATAAAGAGGGAAACAACTTTTATTGGGATGTCACATTACAAATCAAAAAATGGTCACCCTAGTTTATGTAATATCAAAGGATCCAATTAAAACAGGGTTTTTAAGGGTGCCCCAGTAGAGGTCAAACAGGAATACCTCGTGAAAAAAGGGTGCCTCAGTACTAGTTTAAATCAGGGTGCACTAATGTAAGCAATGTATAAGGACCCACTTGTAAAGGACACAAAGTGGGGTGTCCCAGGTCAATGCAAGGGTGCCCCAATATAAGTGATATTTAAATACCAACCTAAAGTGAAATCTTTTTTCAGGGGGTAACTCAATAAGAGTAAATGAAAAAGTATGAAAAATGAAGAAATAACTGAAAATCATGAAGAAAAAGGGGGTACATTTATGAAAAAGAATCCCACTCCCAGCATTAGATTCAATTTAAGAACATCTAATTGGACACGCTCCCTCGTTTCTCAGCAAAAAAATAACCCTCAGAACCTCTTTCACTGTCTTTCATCTCCAACTGAATTACATTAACACTGCCAAGTAATTCAGAGGCCAAAAAAACATGCTCCCTTTCTTTTTACCACACACAGACAAACTCACACACAGACACGTAGAGTTACGTTGCATTATTTTCCTCAGTCATATCAAGACGAGGGTCAGAATACATTACAAGCCCTCGTATTTTTTTTTCTTCCTCCCTCTGAGCAGGCAGCGAGAGATGCCAAGATACCGCTTTAATTGTCCAATTACACGGAATATAGCTGTTCCAGCACACCCTGAACGAGCTACTCCTCCCCGAATTCTGTGTTTTTTGGGAAGATCGGTTTTGGTTTTTGCAGTGATCCCCCCCCCCCCCCCCCTTCTTCTCAGGAATTAGGGGGATTGAACAGTGGAGATAACTGAGACATCTCACACGTTTCCCCCTCGGAGAGCCGGCGTTCACTACCTCACAGAGTTCACATGAATAATATTAACATCAAAGAGAATTTCTAGGAAAGCATCTGATCAAGCTGTATCATACATGGCTGTGACATGCCTATAACACATCCCCCCTCTCTCTACACGTGCATACACACATATACTGTACTGACACGCCTTACATACATTGGTATTCTTCTAGTGTAAGAGGGAGATTCAGTAACTTCAAAGGTCCCATTTCCACTACTACTACGAGTACAACTACTACTTACTGACACAATAAGACATCAAGTGCTGCCACGCTGCACTCAGAGCCAAACACAGCAGATGAAAAACGGAGCGTTATTATGTGTACGTTGAAACGTTTTTCACACAAATTGTTTGCAGCGGATGTATTCTGCTGACCCATTTTCTTTTCAGCTGATCGTTTATACTCTTCTTTTTCAGATCTCCAAGCCTAGCGCCTGCAGCCACTCCAAAATCCACCTGCTTCAACACGTTTGAATGCAATAATACACACTCATTACGTTGCATGAATGCTTATATATACAGGAGAGTCACGACATCTTAGGAACAAGATGAGAAAGGAAAAATGGAGATGTCTTTTTTTTTTCTCCCCGTATTTGACAACTAAATAAATGAACACACACACACACACACGAGAAAGACAAGAAAGCGGCATGAGAAAACACATGAGGAGGAACAGCTTGCAGCTCCGCCACTCATCCAAACCAACCAACCAACCAACCAAATGCCAAGCAAGCCCCCCGAAAAAAGAAAAAAACCACACACATGAAAAAGATGAACTTATTGAGGTCTCTATTTCCATGGCAACACAGAATAGTTTTGATGATGTTCCTTCCCAGTCGGCAGGCAGGGTTTGGCCGAATCACGGCACAGATTGGTGCTCCGTGGCTTGTTACTAAGGGCGGGTTTAAAGCATTGCAGGGAGAGAGAGAGAGAGAGAGAGAGAGAAGGGGAGAGAGAGAGAGGCGCAGATGGTTGGAAGAATTGCCACTTTGAAGAAAAACCCCAACCCACACTCACAACTGGGTTCTGCAATATTGATTTGAATGGATGGAAGGGAAGAAAAACCTAGTGGCCTATGAATAAGTAAGTAATGGATAATATGGGCTAAATCAAAAGCCATTCAAACTGAATAGGATATGCGTTCTCAATGATGCAGAGGTCCAGTGCGTCTTTCTCTCTACATGAGGGCTCAGCAAAGTGTGGTACTGAACACCACTGTCAAGCCTCCTCATGTCACGTCTCTGATATCCTGACGACGACTATAAAGCTCAGAATGAAGACGTAGTAGAGAGAGGAAAAATCTAAAAAGATGTTACATCTTTGCTGAATTCGTGTCATTTAAAAGAACTAAATCTTCCTGGCACACATTGTAAAATATTCATCGTTATTTTACATCAGAACTGCGAGAAGTATGTATTCGGAAAATGGGGTTTTGACGGACAGATCCACTTACCACTGTGAGTATCACAGTCATCTCACCACCACTACATTTTACCAGATCGCTCCGATGAGTGTACGTTGTATGACTTTTTAAAATCCTTCATTACACATTTCCCCAGAAGGCTCCAGTTCCTTTTTGAATAAACAACACACAATCATTAGGGGTTTTTTAATTTACCCAGCAGGAGGAGTTGTGCTAAATACCATCTATTTGAAAGAAGAACCCCCCCCCCCCCCCCCCCCCCTCCTCCCAACCCCCAACTTCCTCTCCTCCCTATCTAGAATGTCCTACTCTCCTCTTCCTCTGCAAGAAACAGCATTGGAGCACAGGGCCCTGTCAGGCCCCTGCTAGCTGTGATGCGTGTTCGACACGACGACACTGCTGTTCAGACAGACACGGCTGAAGACGCCAGGTTGATAACGTGGCATCATTTACAAAAAGCTCCCGCACACCTTCCCTCTGTTGTACCCCCAGCTTCCTACACCTTTTCAGCAGCCACCCCCCTTTCCCTCTCTTTTTCACTCCGACCCCACAACCCTAAATCCCTCCAGCACACGGGACATGGCAGACAGGCCGCCACGCAGACAGGTGACCGTAAACAATTAATCAACATGGTGACACCTCTACATCTGCTAGGCCCAACATGGGGAGGGGAGCTGTCAGCTAGCAAAACAAAGCAAGCCCCCGACACACACTTTAACACACACACACACACAATAGTGTTTGCTGACTGGCACTCCAGCTCATAAAGAATGTCACTCATAAAATGTAGTAGCTTGTAGATATGAAATATTTACCCAACACACTGAGAGGCAGTGACATGACACACTGCTTTTAACAACTGATTCATTTCAGCGCCTCTTGGGTGCCATTTGCCAGTCGTGGTGCAGCAGCAAAATGTGTCAGAATCTGATATAAAAAAAAAAAAACAGTCCACATCAACTGAAATGCTACAGATTTTTTCGCTGTTTCATGGCCTTCTCCACATCAATGAGCTGTAGCTGAACAATTGTAAGCACTTTTTAGTCGTTTGACTTCAACAAAGACGTTGGCAATAAACAAAACGGTTCAGTTCCACCATCGAGTACTGGAAGATCAGTAAACGAAATAAAAGAAAACCTGTCTATTGAGTTGATTTTTGCTCCATATAAACTGAAAAGAGGGGGGGGGGCAGTCCCTGTCTTCTTCTGTGAAAGGTTTTCAGAGGGACTATAACCTTGATAGAATGTGATCCCTAATTTTGTAGCTTTACTTGAGTGTTTATTTGCGCCTCTATGATCAATTTGCAATCAACTGTAAGGATCAAAAAAGCTTTTTTTTCCTCCTCCATTCATACTACACCACTATGATACCTAATGTCTTCATGTTCCTTGAAGAGTTTTTTAAAAATATATTTCCAGCAGTAAATCAAGTTTCAAGTTGATCTGAAACAGGGATATTGCCTGTTATGTGGCACACTTGCAGCGTTGAGGATGTTTTTCTTGATTTGCCACCTTTGTTTTAATCCACCACGCCCCCCCCCCCCCCCCCCCCCACGCATGCCCTCAAATCATCCTGCAGGCCGGAGAACAGGACTGAGAGGCATATTCATATGGATGAGTGTCGCTAACAGGTGATGAATGTCAGAGCCGCTGGTGGCCCATTGTCACGGGGAACAAGGACAATACATGGGGGAGATTGAGAGGTCAGTGTTGGGATGTCTGCTGACAAAGTTTAACCAATGCTGACCTGTGTCATCCATCAGTGCAGACACTTTAAAATAGGGCAACAGCTCCCCAGGCTAAGATAAACTCATTCATTTTGTGCATGTGTAAAGTCGCTGTTTGAACTCATCTTCACACATTTAACCAAACATTACATTTTGAGGTAGTAAATCAAAAAATCAATCATTTGAGGAAAATAGATATAAGAAGAAAAATACTTTTGAGTTAAAAATTTAGAGACCTAAGGTGATGCATGCGTCTCCTCCATATTGAATTAAAATTTGTAAATTATTCAGGACATTAGGGATTCCAATATTGAAAACTCTGTGGATGCCTATAGGAAAAAAGATACAGGTGACATTTCAAGATAAGATACATTTTTTTTTTTTAAATCCAGAAATCCCAACACATCCTAATAAAAAATCTTAAATCTAGGCATTGAAACTTACTTTAAAGCAGTGACTGTCAACTGGTCTAGCGTCAGGACTGACCACCAACTCCATCATGACAAATCATGACCCAAATTTTACAATATTTTTCAACCAATCTGATCTCTTCGATGAGAATTTTTGCAGTTTTGACCTCGGCAGGTATAAAACATGTGGCTGAACAAAGAAACAGAAGGAAAAAAAGACGTTTAAAAATCCCTTCATAGACGTTGTGACACAGTGTTTTTCCAGGCACACATTCGTGACCTACTGAGAACAGCAACATGACCCACTTTTGGGTCCAAACCCCACCAGTTGAAAACCACTGCTTTCAAGCATCATTAACAAAGAGTCGGAGGTTTCAGTTTCACAGTTCAGAACATTGGTCCTCGAAGTCTGCAGGTTTGAAAATACTGTGGACAACAGCTTTGCAATGAATTGAGAGAAATCAAAAATATAACGCCATTACAAACGTATTGTCCTTATCGCCACTGTTTCTACCACTCTGCCACTTTTCCCTTTATCCCGTGTGTCCCATAAATAAGCACTAGGAGGCCTTCTATGTTTGTTTTTATGCTCTTAAACAACAGAACCAATGGCTCTGGTTATCAAAATGGGCAAGCTCTTTTTGGAATAAAAAAATCAAAGACCGTCCTTTTTCATTTTGGATTTTAACTTTGAGTTAAGTCTTGCAAACTTTGATCTTTTTAGTCTGTTTGTTCCTATGTAATGTATGCTAAGATACAGTTGGACATGTACTGGGTCCTGAAGGGTCTTTATAATTAAATTTGAGTTGAGTTGTGCTGGTATGTTATCTTTAAATTTGTTTTTTTTCTCCTCGCTTTTTTCAAATAATGATGTATTGGGATCAATTATTAGGCAGGGTATGTTATTAATGCAGGCCTAAGGCACATAATCAAAATCAGTCAGATAATTCAGTGATCTTGTTGACACATTCATATTATTCAAATATTAAGCCAGGTGCTTTAGCTGGATGTTGTTGGCATGATGTTATGAGGGACAGAGTGTGCCTGTGCACACACTCCTGGGGATTCTAATAACAATGCTACAGTCCCGGGGAGCCACCGAGCAGCTAGAGCTGTCAGGCCCTTTTGTTTCAAAGGGGGCCCCTCATTACATTACAATCCCAAAGATAAGGCTCCTTTAAGGGGTACAGAAGGCCACGGAGGAGGAGGTATTGTTCCTCTCTCCATGCTCACCTCTCAGCTTTTGCAAACCCACAGGAAACGGTCCTGTGAGATAAACAGAGTTCACAAAAGGAAGGACTCTCGGAAGATGTAGGCAGAAGGCACAGCTCACCTGGTGATTTGGGGGAGAAAAGAAGAGGAGGAGAAAATAAACTTGTGTTTAGATTAACCTGCCACTTTCATAAAGGTGATCATTATGCTGCCAGTGGGGAAACCTGTGGGACGCGAGCTCAAAGCGAAAACACACAAAGCTCCCGTCTAGTTTTGTTTGTTCTTTACAGGATGGCGATCAGTTTGAGGAGGAGGTTCGAACTGTACAGTGGCGGGGGAGATGTTTATGATGCTTTTGGCTTCTTCTAGGGGTGGGTAGGGGGGGGGTTGGTTGGTGTTCAGGTTTGACTACATCTCACACATCGAATTGAAGTAAAGTGTAACATGTGAATGCTGTGACAAATGAGACGCACATGACAGAAAGCAGGAGTAGGTGAGAATTGGGAGGCGAGGGGAAGACTTCCCTGGGGAGTGTGTGCACGCGCGTGTGTGTCACTATATATTTACATATATATAAAAAAATTTGTGTATAACCTGCGTTTATGTGAATAACATAATGTGGAATATTAATGGCTGACAGCATGACATGTATTACATTGATATACAGTAATAATCCAAGTCCAAAGCACTCTATGGTTACATACTCAGGGCACACTCACAATAGGTTCCAGTTGTTTTTTACCGAAGCACGATTATCCCCCCTCCCGTCCCTTGCAAATATTTGTAGTCAAAGGGCATTCTGGAAGTTGTTGCGTGACATTTTAATAACAGTGTCTTTTCATTATGTTGATTAAGAAAATATTATTGCAAAATAACATATCTCTCAAACAAAAAGTGATGTGGTAAATGAGCGGTATATGAAAAGCTGTTTGTGGAGACAATGTTGTTGTGAGAGGAAGCAAAGTAACACAGATTTTCTCCAGGCTGTGAGATTGCAGATATATTTTAAGCATGATAGTGCATGCATGTAAAAAACATATGTAAATACATCACAACTCCTTTGCGAGTATGTGTACCGGGAAAAAAAATAAGAAAATGGGGTCTTCCTCCCCACAAATACAAAAACCTGCAAGACAGAATATGAAGAAAAAGATCTGATACCCAACTTCAACACTGTTCAGAGTTATTATCAAACTATAAATACAAAAAGTGTTTGATGTTAGATTTATTTTTTCAATTTGAATTTGTTGTTCAGCGTTGTGGTCATTAAGGTCTGAAAGCCAAGCCTGCAAGGAAATAAGGGGATGAAAATAGCTCAGTGGTTCCCCTCAGTATGTAAAAACATGACACCACTTTTATCACCTCCATGTCCCTTTCTTTCTGTGGCCCTTTAATGTACCACAAACACCACCCAGATCATCTTTAAAGGCAAGATTAAAAGATGATCATGATTTACAGAGATGTCTGTTTCACTCCGTCTGTTTTGCATCTTTTCAAAGAGCCCAGTATGCGAGCTCTCTCTTGGCTGGAATAAGGCAGCGTATAAATATACTGTATGTTGATATAATTAAGGATGAATTGAGAATAAATGTTTTTTTTTTAATGACATGCTGCCCTTTACTCATTCTCCATTTTTCACAAACAAATAATGAGCCCAAAACGAACACTACCCTTTTTTATGATGGCCACACAAGTGCAAAGCCAATTTAACTATTCTGTTCACTACTATTAAAGCATTTGTCAAAGGTATCTGTGGTAATAGATGTTGTACTGTCATTTGTACCATTCCCATGCTCCGTCGTGCTGTTATAATGGCTCTAAAGCTTTCTGGTTGTAGTATTTATTATACTGTGTGGAAGTCAAACTCCAAGGTCGAAGGTCAGAGCCCGTATTCCTAAATTTCTTCTCCCTTGGTGTATACCATAAATTGCCCTCCCCTTACCAACATTACCCCTAAATGATGATACCATGTCTTTTAGCATTTTGTCATTTGTTATCCTAATCTAACCCCTTAACCCCCAATTTGCATATTCTTTTGTTTGGCCTATTGTTTAATACCCACAGCGCTAAATGATCCTTCCCAACCTGTGAATGTTTTGATATCAACAAAGTGTCATTGGAAAAAAATTGAAGTTTTGGGACATGTGCTTTAGGTGTTTGCTAATTAACTTAACGAACATTGTTGAGCAGTCATGTCATTTGTTAGAGCAGGAGTAGCAGTAGAACAGAACTATCATGGAGGTTATGTTTCACTTGGTGTTTATCAGAAATCCCTTTTTTTTCTTAGCTTTTCCATGTTTCACTCTTTTCTACATTTCTGCCATCTGAGGTAGGTGTAATATATTTAAGCTTGTTTATTATCCTAATTCAAGCCCCTGCTCCTCATATATTTCTATGTATTTGTGTAACCCACAGTCAGTACATTTACTTGTAGTTAGAAAAAACCTTCAGGTAGCTTCTGCCCTGACTAGAAGAACAAACCTGAGAGCGCCCAACTGAAACTGAAAGCGTTGCTTTCCCAATACAATAGAATACTGTAACCTAATGGTAAATGTCTCGGCCTGACATTATTCTTTCCCCTTCGCCCTGCTCTGCTTGAAAGGCCATTTAAGTTGTCTAATTATCCATGCAGAAATAATTGACCCTCCTCCGTGTACAATGACCCCTGTGTTTGGTGCATATGCGTGGGCAAGCACATGCGTGAATGCGTGTATGTGTGCAAATCAAGTTTTCACCCTGACAATCACAGCTCTAATTAAATTAAAGCAAAGGTGTTAAAGCTGTTGATTGTCAATGTGAGGGAGTGAGGAGCTCATAATACAATGCATATCAATGCAGCCATGAGTGACTGCAGTCCCCCAGGTGTCAGCCAAATGAGTGTGAATATTCAGCTTTTTCCCCTCCACTTAACTCTCATTTCACTCTGATGACATTTTATTAGCCTTCCCTTGGCAGTGCTGGCGGGTAGGCGATCCGCAGAAAACGACTTCTTTGTACTGTTCATTCCTTCCAAACACAAAAAGATGCTAATTAGAATAAACAAGACAAAAAAGGGTCCTCTTCTTTGTTGGTGTTGAGGCTGCAACCTTTGGGGTTCATATTTTGTATGTTTTTGTGACAAGTTCGAGGGCAAAAAATAAAATACAGAACTAATGGAGCATTTTTCTTAATGTCTACCATGTTTGTTTTATTCCAAGGAATACATTAGAGGGTAGTTCCAGTGTTTTAAACCCATTGTTGTTGTTGTAGTCACTTTGTATGTTGGTCTCTATCCATCTCCCTCTGTCCCACTTTCCAAGCCCAACACAGTTTTGGCAGTTGGCTGCTCAACATGAGTCTTGTTCTGCTCAAAGTTTCTGTCGGCTAAAAAGCAGTTTTTCCTTGCCACTGTGACTTTGCAAAATGTTGCTGAGGGCTGTGGTCATGGTGGATCAATGTTGGGTTTTTGTAAACACCCAAATATCAAGGTTTAGGTTCATTTTTTTGGACTCCCTTGAAAATGAGACGATGCCTCTCAAGGGGCTATCCTTTAATAAATTCAACTTCTATGCGCGTCAGTCCAGCTCTGAGGAATTTGATTTTGTACCATTTCAGCAGGACTAACATGTTTACAAGAGACGTGGAGGGGATAAAAGTCCAGTTTTAATTCAACTAACACTATGAATGGACTTCTTCTAACGCCATGTCAACGTAGTGATGAGTAATATAACCTTTGAGGAAACAGAAGTAGCTATCTTCTGCTGTGTTGGTTGGTAGGTTTGTTTGTGTAAGTGTGTCTTTGGTGGTTCAAATTGTTAGTTCTAATCAAAGACAAAATCTCTGTAACACATAAACTAAATAACTGATCCATGCAGCGATCGACCAGCCACTGCAATGAGGTATGAGTGAACTTACTGTTTTTTATCAGTGTAGTCTGTTGGCTTGTAAGAGAGATCTTGCACGTAAGGCCCCAAGGATTACATTGCAGTCATTACAGCTTAATCACAGCTGGCTGCAACCAAATACAACATCATTCCATTCCATGTTATTGTACCTTTAGGACATCAAGAACCCAAAATATGAAGAAAAAAAAAACTAGAGTTTTCCTTAAGGACATGGATTTTCAAAGCATACATCAGTTCTTCATGTCAGGGTGGATCAGTGCCCGTTCCTGATGGCCACTCCCCTCCTCTGTCCGACTTTTTTTTTTTCTCTGGGCAACGTATCGATTCAAATGAAAACAAGTTGCCAGTCCAAATAAACACCATGTCAAGGAGTCATCCAAGCAGACAGAAATATCAGCCCAGCATGATACCATAGGGCAGAAAACCACGGGGGCCCTGGAGCTCCTGACCTCACAGGGGGTCCACAGAGGCAACTGAGGTGTACATATGTGTGTATGGACACATACGTACGCTCATATGTGCATGGATGAACATAAGAGTGGCTAATCATGTGTGGGCTTGTGACTCTATCGGAGACATTTATCTGGTCAATAAGTGCTATCACTGTTATTGCAGGCGATGCACTGTACTATAAGCAATTCTGAAAGGGCTCTGATATAGATTTGCTCATGTAGGAACGACCGCTGATCAAGTTCTGCCTGTAACATTATATGTTACAGGCAGAGTAGAGTGCTGTCTATAATGATTTCTCAATTGCCCTGACTGCCATGTGCTTCAGCATTGTGTATTTATGATCTTTTGTGCAAGTAAAGAGTTCTGGAGGACTAAAATCTTGTACTAAAAATGATGAACATCTAATTCATGTTGGGTGAAATTACTTAGCAGAAGGTGCAACATGTTGTACTTTAATTTAAGGTTGCTGGCAGCAAAGGCCTCTTTGATTTAGAGTAGTGCTGGTGTGATAGTTTGGATGTTAAATGCTAGATAAGATAGAAAAAAATGACATGCCGTCAGTGAGCATTTTCCTGATAAGTTCAGAATCAAGAAATGTCAATTTACACTATTTCCTAATAATGGTTGGTGAGGAATTTATAGGCATGTCTTTACTTTCTTACCAAACTTCTGGAGTGTTTCAAAGCGCTGTGATCAAAATTGTGTGGAACAAAAGTTTCAAAGTCGTCTAACAAGCTTTACAGAGCTTAAAGCTTAAATGTTGTAATTTAAGGGATGTTAGGACTGTATTGGGGAACCCTTTCGGTGCTTTGTAAAATGAAATTCAGAATTTCTTAGCATGCCTCAAAGTGAAGCCATCCTTAAGGGTAGCAATTTAAAATCTAGCAGCAGTCGCTTCCCGCACCCCGTATTTGAGTAATGATGATTTGGGGTTAGGACGCACGGAAACTCCCTCAAGGAACCTAGGGAACCTCTGACCTGTACTTGTGTCCTGATGTGGTCTCCCAGGGCCCGGTGGAGCTGAGGGGCCACAATAATCGGTTGGACCCCACTGAGTCTGAACATAGCCACAGCACACCAGGGTCAGAAAGAAGGACGGGCAGAGCGAGCGGTCCACAGGGCAAAGGGGAATGTGCGGGGGGTGATGGCCAAGGCTCTCATGGTGTTTTTAAGGTCATGCTAATTGCCACGGATGTGCAGCATGCCTTCAGTTAGCCCTGAGTCTGGCACTGAGGAGGAGGTGGTGGCGAAGGATGGGGGTTGAGGAGGTGGTGGTACAGGTGTGGACCTTTAATTAAATACCACTGCAAAGGTTAATGCATAGAACCAGGAACCGCAGCCACCGTTAAGTGGAGGACATTTAAACACGGCCAAGAATAAGCCTCACACTGTGCATGCGTGTGTGTGAGTGAGTGTGTGCATGTGAACAAGTGCATTAGTGAGAGCAAAGAACATCAAAATATAAAAATGAGTACAAATTCAATAATTCTTTCCTTGGAGGTGCAAGAAGTTAAGTGGGTGATATTTCAATATAACGAATCTTGACATCCTTTGAATATAAAGGAATTGAACTCTATATCTACTAAGGGCTGGTAGATTATCCAATGCATGAACAGTAAAAGAATGTTCCTTGAATGCGCTTATAGCATCATCAATTAATTACATTCAGTTACGTGTGATCTCTGGCATCTGTGGGATGTTCACAAAACATATTACGAGCTATATTAAGAGGTATTGTCACTCCTTTAATAACCTTAAACACTTGTGTGTGTGTGTGTGTGTGTGTGTGACCCTTGATAATTAGAACCATCTGTCATATTAGAACACCTCTGGAGAGACAGGTTTGTCTTCACGCAAGCAGGAAGGACAGTTTAACGTAAATATCCCTGCTACTGACAAAGACAACAACAAGGACAAATGGATAAATGGAGACTGATTGAGATATTGTAAATGAGAGGGGCATTAATATTTGGTAAATGGAAAAGCATTCTTGCTAGGGCTGCGCTCTAAAAGGCGGTACAGCTCAAAACAACTGTCAAGAAAACCCAACTTACATCGTGTCCATCGAATATCCTCACTTTCGTTTTTAACTTGAGCTGTGCCATTGTAGGCTACACTTTGCAAAGCAGAAGGAGGCAGGCAGTGAAGTTTACAAACTGAGTCCAAAAAAAAACGACCCTTTAGTCATAGATGAATAATCCACAGAGATCTTTTCATCTCCAAGACAAACACACCCGGTGAAAAGGAATGATAGAAACTATGACATGAAGCGGCTTAATGTTTGAAATTTGTTTTTCGAATACATTGTTTGTTGCTGAGATGCAGCTAGCACGCTTGCTAGTGCATAACTAGCTTATTTTCTGGTTAGTAGCCTATTCATTTTCTGTTCATCCTTCCCAAAACTTTTCACCAAGCACCAAACAACAATAACCAATCTGTGTAAAGCAGTTTAGTTAAGTTTTTTTTTAAAATCAGCGTTTCCCTGATGCTAATTAGAGGGGCTCTGCCAACTTGAGTTCATTATAGTTGATTATATTGTTAAATGCTGAAAACAACGGTGAAAGAATTAGTCTACTAGCTATGTTTTAATAAAGGATTCACGTTAAAATATAAGACCCATGTCTAGGCTAAGATTTTACTGAAATGAAAAAAGCAACAAACAAAGCTATGTATGAACCAGCTAACTATAGCTTGAATGACAAAATTCTGTGTCAAGTAGTGCGCAGGCTTGTGTTTCAGTCCTTCGTCAAACTTTTTGATCACTTTCTCTTCATGTGTTCTTCTTTAATTTACTGTTTAAAGATGTTGTATGGACGTATACTCAGGTGCAAAGACAACACCAGAGACTTACAGTACCATTCGAGTTCACAGCTGCTTGTGGATGTTCTAATTACTAAAAAAAAAAAGAAGATGTCTGACCCCCATTACAATATTGGCTCAAAATCAACATTAGGAGCACTCGCCCGCACACGAACGTCGCCACACATAACGTGTTCCTCTGAGTCACCGCCAGGAAACTGCAGATGGGAAAAAAAAAGAGCTCAGGGACCAGTACAGCACATCGAAGATATCCACAAAGCCAAAGAATACCAACAGCCCAAAATCCAAACACTCAAATATGTCCTCCTTAGAGAGAAGCAGCTTTCATCTCACATCTCAAATTAGGCAAAACACACAATTTATTGTCTTGGACCATCAACAGCAAGCTTGTGTGGAAACTGTCCTTGCCACACTTCCATGTAATGGCTCGTCATGGATCTCTGCAGCGCGTAGTGTGTGGTATACTGCTATGGGGCCGTGGAGGGAGGCCAAGCTGTGGTTTTTGGTTACTCCAAACCAAACCCAAACATGCCATTAGGCCTTCACTCGGAGCACTAATTGGGTATTCATGTGGTGTTTTGTTTGTTTATCACCATGTTACCACTGCAAGTCGTGGTTCAACACGCCTCATTTTCATCCTCGACATGAAAGCCGGAGACAGTGGAATTTCTGCACTGTATGTTAGCCACGGAGCATAATCTCTGTTAACACAAGCCCATCCCAGCTCCCCTTTTGCTTTGAATCACCACCCGCCGTGGTTTTGTTGTCCCCCCCCCCCCCCCCCCACCATCTTCCCCCCATGTTTTGTTAAATAATTTATTCTGCCTTTAAGAATTCACTCATATTATATACCTTTTTTTTCTATGCAGAGGAGTGAGGAGAAAGACATCTTTTGTCATGAGGAGGTGGTAGTATTGAGCTCTATGCATGACTGTGTAGTTAAGATTTCCATTTAACAATTTTTATTTTGTCACAGCTCATACAATATAGCATCTATGCTCCATCCCCCAACCTATATATATATATATGCTGCAACGCTGCAATGCAATGTGAGCTCACACACAGGGACACCGATAATACGCTGTTATGGGTGCAATAACTAACTTACTTTGTTACAGCACTGTTCCTGAGCCGTAATCTTAGAGCAGCTAATGTCTTTACTTAAGGATTCAACACTCAAACTTAATCAGAGATGTAGCCTGTAATAAAGTACAACAGTCTTCTTCCTTGGTAACTCAGCGCTCTCTTTATGCTCCCCCCCACCCTACGCTCCCTCCATAAATGTGTTGTCATGTCTGAATAAAGAAGAAAGGCAAAAAAAAGGACTACTGACAATGCTGCACTACTTCATCAGAACTTTGTTTCACTGCCTTTAGAGTATTGCACCTCCGAGCAGAAAAAGAACAGTTTATAATTGAAATGCAAAAGATTTCTCAAACTCTTTTCACATACTTAGCCACATTCCCCTCTCATCATCAAGCGCTCTGGTTGCTGCTACCTGTTTGAAAATGGTTGTCATGACTTATTACCTCTTTTGATTTCCTTTTCCCTGGGATTTAATTTGACGTAGACATGCACATGTGTGGACTGAACTGAACAGCGGGAACAGACAGATGTGCGACACAGTCTACAGAGGAGGAGGAGGACTCTATGATCTCCTAACAGGGGAAAAAAAAAATCTTGTCACTGATAGGTGTGAAAGCAATGTGTTTTAGTACATCTAGAACAAACGAGGGGAGCCTTTTAACGGTTACACACTCATCTCCTCTCAACACTAATTCCCAACTGCTGTTTCCTCCCAATTAACAGAGTTTGTGTTGCAGAGGAGGCCATTGAACCTCAACTGCACTCCCGGATCAACTTTGTTCTCCTAGTCATAGTTGCTTCCCCTAACATATACCAGTAAGAAAGCAAAACGGAAATTGTCTTGCTTGGGTAACCAAACAGACAACCGATTTTACATGATTTTGTAGACTTATCATCAAATGCAGCGCCATCACAACAAATCTAGTCTAGGCAGATGAGTCTGGTTCTGCTCAAGGATTCTGCCTGTTGAAAGGGAGTTTTTTTACTTGTATAAATGGCAAATGATTCCTCGATTGATGTCTCTCTGAAAAAAACATTTAGGGACCTTTTTGAGAAATTAAAGCGTTATAATTTGTTGTAGCCTCAGTTTTGATAACCCAATGATATAGTTTTACTTTTTTAAGCTTAAAAATGTTTTAAAAAATAAGCAAATTTTAGGTCACACTGATTTAGAGAAGGTCATTCATGCTTTAATCTCATCTCATTTACACTAATGAAATTATTTTCCTTTTACATTTTTTTTTATATCTTCTATTTATATCTATCTATATATTTAAAGATATGACAGTTGATAGAGTCAGAAATCAAGGAGAGAGAGAGAGAGGGAAATGACATGGGGGAAAGGAGCCACAGGTTTGAACCCGGGCCGTCCGCATGGAGGACTATAGCCTCGGCACTAATGAAATCTCTTAATCAATCAGACAGTCAGTCAATTTTTAGCACCAAATGAAAACATAAATGATCTCAGGGCACTTTCAATAACAAGCTGGTCTATACTGTACTTCGTCATATTACTTACAGAGACCCAACACGAGTCCAAAAGGAGCAAGCACTTAAATATAGTGTTGAAGAAAAACATCCTTTTAACAGGCAGAAACCTCAAGCAGATCCAGACCTATTGGTGAACAGCCATCTGCCCAGATAGTGGGATGGAGCGAGAGCCAGAAAGAGAGAGATAAACAGAGAACATGCACCAAAAGCAAAATACGTAAAAATAGAATAAATTAAACTTTTATCACTCAGTCAATAATCGATCACACATCTCCAGCTCATCCAAACACAGCCACATGACTTCTATCAGGAACTTAACGTACAGAGACCTGCTGTTTCCATACATCTGCACTAAAGTAAGTTTTAGAACCTTTTAGATCGATTGATTGCTTTGAAAGCACAAAAGGGACAAGTCCCAAGCTATATCTTAACTTTTAAAGAAAACAGGTGAAAGCTGATATTCCTATTTTTTTTATTTAACAGTTTAGGCGCAAGACAAAACATGACTGTGATTCCTCGTGGTGGTGCCGGCAACCTTCATGTGGAAATAGGGCGGACAAAATCAATTGAATCTTTTAAATCCCTTCTCAAAGCATAACTGTATGAAAGGCATGAATGCAAAAATAAAAATAGTGTTTGATCTTTACCAATACTTGAGCCAAAAGGTGATTTTAAGTCTTTGAGAGTATCTTTGGTTGTGTGTGGTATTTTTTTATTTCTGTCTTCCTCTTATTGTTGTACTGTTTCTTTCTGTACTCTGTGAACTTGCTTCTCAAAAAGGTTCCTTGCAGATAAAGTTTATTTTTTAACATTGTATGTGTTTCTTATGTTCAAGACAGGGTCTACTGGTCACCCAGGCTCCTCCTGGCTGCTAACATTGTTTATACATGCAGATTGAAGAAGCAACTTCAAGATGCTGCTCTGTGCCGGGCACCCTGGGTGGACTTGCATAATTAAATGAATTGACTTAAAGGGATGCAATGAATATCCCAACACAGTGTCAGGTCAGCCTCGCTCGCAAATTAAAGCCAGGGGCCAAAGAGGGTAAGCATGAATTTATCTGAAGAGGGAAAGCAGAGGAAAGTATTCAGGCGGATGTTTCCCTTCCTGTCAGCATGATGTGTATTCTTGTGTGGTATGGAATAACTTGATCTGATCAATTACATGAATTTATTCAATTGCGATGTTTACAGTTAAATAAGAACGGATATGATGGTAATGTGGTGTAGCTGCTCCATCTTCTCTCACACGTGGGAATAAGCTATAAATAAACAAACATAAACACAACAATTACACTTTACCAAACAAACAACAATCGCGTCCTCATTTTCAGCTGCATATGCACACAAACACAAACAAACGTACCTGAGGAGCATGTGGTGCTAAAACATGAGGCTAATTAAGTGACAGACAACGGCTCGAAGGGGGGAAGCATTCTGGGAATCATTTCACTAACTGCATCACAACAACAGCAGCAGCAGCATTACAGTATAGAAGCTTTACCCAAGCACTTGTTGTCAGCTCGTCTTCTTCACTGCAGAGCTTCTGATGCTTGTATTGCTTCCTCTTGAACTCGTGGTTTCAGTGTGTGTGATGGAGCACTAAGAGCATTATGAAAGAAGAAAACGTGGTTCATCAGACAGGCTTTTAAATCACTGACATGATCTGTATACAAAAAAAAATAGGATTATTAAACTTACTTTTATCACAGGCAACCAACTGCAGACTAGATAGCATGAAACCAGGTAACGCAGGCGCACACACAGGTATGTAGATAGTCACATGATGTGCATTAACAGTCATGCTAATAAACTTTGAGTTTATTTCTTAAGCTTTGCTGAAATACGTGTTTTGGTGATGATTGTTTAGGAATTTTTGTCTTGTTGTGCAGTTGGTCAGAGTTTCAACGAACAAGTCGCGAGAGTGATCGTCTGGGAATAATGAACTTCTGTGCAAAATGTCGTTTTTATCCATTCTGTGGATGTTGATATATGAGTGAATGCAATACTAAATGTGGTCATTCAAAGTTCATCATCTGGGCACTTAGCATATTTACATAAATATGATGAACATCCATTATTATATGTCAAGAGATTTCACGAGAAATGGCTTCTGCCGCTGTGGGATATACAAACTAAGTGCAAACCGGTCAGTAGTTGTTTCATGTTGATAGACAAACCTACTGTCTGTCATTTGCAGAGCCAATAAGCTAGCAATGCTAAAATGGCTAAAATGTTTATATTTCCAATTTGCATGAATATTTATTTCCTTGGAAGATGTATTGAGGGACAGCGCTCATTTTCAATGGTGAAGAAATCCAAAGAGCAATAGAGCAGATACAACTAAAAAGTAGATGCAGGACAACTAAGAAGTAACAGGACATGAGGCAAGACTTAACAATAAAATAGATTAAATCATTAATTGAACTCAGTGAGATCTTAAATTAAAAGTTAGATTTGTCTCAGTGGTTTTAATGTGGTCAGTTATTTTATCTTGGGGGGGCGGGCGGGGGGGGGATTCCAAGCACATCATCCTTATTATACTCTGCATGAATTTTGGGAACCTGCAGGTTGAGCCATGACAGGGAGCTCACATTTTAAAAATAATGGTCAAAATGTGCTAAAACATAGAGCATACACATGTCAGATACATGAGCTGAGATGAGCTCCTTACTGACCTGCATTAAAACGGCTGTGAATCGATGATAGAAAAGTGAGCATATTCAGTGTGGTGAGACGAGGACAGAAACCAGAAGCACAGCAGAATGCGACACGCTGCAAACCGGTTGCTTGACTAATTTTCTCGCTATCTGAAGAGTTCCTCAATTCAACTCAGTCTCATTAATTCACTTCATTAAACCAAATGTAATCAAGTCAATACGAGCTGGTTTGCATAAAAAAAAATAAAAAAAAATGTGATTAACTTGCAGATGACACCTTGCGTCTTGACACCATGCCAGCTACACACCTCAAGCTCGCTGTGTGTGTATCTAAAATGACCCCAGTATGTTCTGGGCTCTGATTGATAATGACCCCGTCTGTGGGGCTAACCTGGTGCTCCATCTGTAGCTGGAAACAATAGCACCAAACATGGTCACGAACGCTCCTCATCTCTAAGCTCTGCAAGACGATGCGTTTGCATTGTTGGCCCAATGATGTATGTGTATTGTCATGTAAATTCTCTTCTGCTGTAGGCGTAAATCTAAATGCAGCGATAGGATAAATGTGCAATTCCAGTGCTATTACTTTCGCACAGCCATTGATTCAGAGAGTATGTGCTTAAGAAAACTACAGAGCACTTCTGGATCACCGTGTCAAAGTCACACAATTCCCTATATTCACCCCGGCCCTACAGATCAGGAGAGAGGTGTCGAACTAGCTGTTGCGCATCTCTGCCTTCGACTTCCGAGCCCCCATACTGTAAGTGTCCCATTAACAGTTCCTCTAGGAGATTGCCGAGATTGACTCTCAAAAGCTTTCCCCCTTTGTGTTTCTAATGTATGGCGCTATTGTTGGCTTAGTAAGAAGGTACGACATGAGCGAGCACGGCAATCAAAACAATCGAGCATTCACATGAAATTAGAAAGTGCAAGAAAAAGCAAAGCAAGTGCATCATGAACAGTAGAAATTCAATTCACGGGTGTGAAAAGTAATGAAAAACACGTACAGGTCTGACCAGAAGCTTGTTGTTTATAACGGTAAGGTGAAGCGGCTGGTGACTACTCTATTGTGCAGGAGGCATGCCTCTTATTGGTGAGCAGAGCCCCTGCATGTCAGGCAGAGGTGGGGCACTGTCCCTAGAGTCCACTATCACAGCAGGTTAACCTGGCACTGCTTTTCTAAGGACTGATTGCCCGGCCCCCCGCAGCTCGAGGTAAACTGACAATTTTCCATCAGCAGGGAACACAGCTTTATTAGTAAAAGTAAGGGGGAGGGTGGGAGGTAAGAGAGAAAAGTGAAATCAAGTTTACAGAGAAGTGGAGTCGTTAAAAGCGGAGGGCAATGAAGGGGGGATGAAAGAATCGAACAAATCCTGGAATGTATTATATCAACGTTAAGAACCGGATTTCCTTCATATAATTCATGTGACTACAACACTAAATGAACATGCTCAAATCTCAGTAATAGTTGATCTTGAAAGTCACAATGTACAAAGACAATGCACAGAACACAAATAAAGCTTTTACCTGTTTATTGGTATCCGATCTTGTGAACTTAATGGAACAGGCATTTATACTAAAAAACATGAAAATGACATAAAGCAAAGATGTATTTTGAAGAGGTTTAACTTGCGGAATAGCGGTAAAAACAAATGAAGCATGTGTTGCTCACTTTTTGAATTTAACATTCTGTTTACATCGAGGTGGTAAAGACATTTTAAACTAAAATGTACTTTTACAGGTAAGCCTAAATCAATGTAAAGTTCCACTATTAACCAACTAATTAGCCAACATTCTTGCATAAAAATCATTTAAACGGGTGTCGAACTAAATCAAACTAGACATCTAGTACTTGCAACAGCTTCGCTAGCAGCCAAGGTAGCCAACTCGAGGGCTACTTGAATGTTCATTTTTATCTTCGCCACCAACGTTGAATGCTAACCCTAAACACCTCACAAAAAAATGTTGTCTTTGTTTAGTCTTGTTTTTAAATTAAATGTTGAAGCTTTGATCGCTGATTTGTTCTAGTATAACTTCATTCTTAAGTGTTAAATATGTAAAACAGGGTAAGAACAATTAGCTAACATTTTAGCCTACACCTTCTTAGTTTTCCTTTTAGATTTGTTTTATGTTTTATGTTTTATTTGATAAGGACAGATACAATATAAATAGACACACTGAAAACAGCAATCCAATGAAAGTATCTTAAGTGTTTACGTTTTTTGTGTGCCGTTTTGTTTTTGGGGGGGTCGGGGATGTTAATACAGACCAAAATAAACTACTAGACGAATAAGAAAATATAATCTATCCAAAAATATGTCATCCTTTCTGAAGCTTAAACAAAGAATTTGTGGAGATATGTTTTGCAAACATGCTCTCATTGAAGGAAGTAGTCAGACGAGACTGTAAAATACAATTGTGCATCTAAAATTATTGAATGTCATGCAGGAGAAGCCTTTCTGACAGGTGGGGAAAACATTCACCTGAATAAAAACTGCAACTCCCTTAGTTGTACCAGAGATGAGACAGACTCTCCAAACAGCAAATCAATATCATCCCCCGGGCTGCATTTGAATTTCCAAGGACCAACTCTGCCAAAGATTTTACATTTTGAACAAAAAAAACAAGTAAATTCACAAACAAAAACAAGTCGTGAAGCTATCAGGGTAAAATGAAAGAACAAAAAAAACAAAAAGAAAGAACAACTTAGAGGGCAAACAAGCAGCACCTTATGGTTTTCAAGGTCTCCATTTGTTTTTCCGTGTTCCTCTGTCAGGTTCCGAGAGAGGAGCGGGCAGTGGAGAGAACGGCGAGCTGGAGAGGGTTAAAAGGCCATGGCTGGGATTATAGCACAAGTAAGGACCCCATACTGTGGCCTGACATGCCTACCAGCTTACAGTGCATTTTTCTCTGACAATGCAGGGTCACACTCGGTCAGAAAGCATGACATGTTTTCACACACATGTTGAAAGACAAGCGAGATGTTCAATGGTGAAGAGCCTCTTTTCGTAGAGGTTATCTTTGCATGATGCTTTTTAGTGACTAAGTCGTGCTGCAAAGTCAAAATACAATTAAAAAATTTGAAAAAGAACGTGGTTTCGATAGTCTTTTGTTTGTAACATGTGACCCTTAATGGACAGTGTAACATTCTAACATACTGTATATGTTGGATAGTTAATAGTTCAATGTGAATGACTGTGTTCACTAGAGGCCAGAAAATGTCAAAATCATCCATCATATATAGACACAATCCTTAATCAGGGTTTGCTTACCACTCATCAGTGCCATTTAGTAAAATTATGATTTAAAAAAATGGTGCACGATATCAAAATTAATTGTGTCATTAGCACTAAAAATCAGAGTGAAATTTATCTTTTGTATAAAATGATATCAAGAACAGCTGATATTGCTATCAAGATCCTTTCTCAAATGTGTGGGTTTAGCTCATTACGTTTTGATTGACATCTGCCTAGCTCACACATAACAATGGCACGTGTGACAGCCAGCAAAATGCATTCAGAATCTGTGCTATTCAACATTCATTTATTAGAATTAGTCACTGTATGGTGAGTTGCTGCTTTGCTATCTATATCCCATGGTACTTTCACACATGCACAAAACGCCTAGAAATGTTAGGGCCAGGTTGCATGTGTGAATGCAAACCAACACATTTTTCAGCCCATCTTTATCTAGACCTTTTCCTGCTAGGCCTCAGTAGACATTTCCACCTGAAGTCGGGGTTAGCTGATGTGTGAATGCAGCAGGACCTATTCAGGAAAATTCACAGTGAGTGGTTTTCCACTGGTTTGTTATTGATTCTGTGAACATGCCCTGTAACATGTAGCATTAATATAAAGGAAGATAACTGTCATTATTGGGTCAGACTGTTGCTTTGTCAAACATCTGATGATGATGATGCCAATACTGGATGTAAGCAGAATAGCTGCTGGTTGACAATCCCTATGATTGGATCTTTATTTGATTATTAATACCTAAGCTCAATAACACCAAATTTAACACCAAAAATCACTGAAGTGAACAGTCAGGGAGATAAGTTTTAGAACATGAATTGAAACTTATATTTAAAACATATCAGACACTTACAACATATAGTTTCAAGTGGTTTCAAAGGACAGTGTGAAATGTTAACCCATTTGCTGTAAAGTTTGGGGTTCGATGTCTACCTTCATAAAAAAAGGAAAAAGTCAACACGGCGATTTTGTGAAAAGACAAACACCGGTGATGCAACGTTCACCAACGATTCCTCAGTGCCTTTAAAATGATTCTGCAGTGTACATACAGCATGGCACTCCCTCCTCTCTTAATGAGAGGCCACTGCGCGTGAGGACATAGCGAGGGCCGGGTGGTAGTTAGCGATCAGCATGGGAGCCAGCTAATCCTGCCACTGATGAACTCATCTGTCTGTCCGTCCACTCCATGCTCAGACATGTGCTAACACGCCATAATCGTCATAATTCTGCTCCAGCTTCAGGTCCGCCACCTCAGCCACCTGATTAAGGTCTAAGTCCCGAAGGTATCAGTGTTAAAGCTTTGGTAATTCCACCCTTAGCTTCACACCAGCCTGTCAATAGCCTTTCCATTAAGTATGGTAAATCTGAGGCTGTTAGACAGAGGCGTAGTGTTAAAGCAGACCAGGGGGGGAGAGGGGCTGGTATTTCAGCGAGGCTCTGATAAAAACAAGGATTCTTTCACAATATGTCATCTACATTTCTCCCACATGCAGCATTGGATTGTCTTTTATCAACATCCAACAATGACACTTTCCAAACATTGAACACATGGGGGAATTTCTCATTCAATCTGAGTGAACTGTATTCCCTTCAAAAGAAAAGCCCCCCAGAAAGTTGTGTTTATTTTCCACCAGGCGTGAAAATATCGGTCATGAAAACCACTCTTTTCATGTAATTCCCCGTCCTCTTGCTTCACTGTAATCGCCTGTCAACGGTACGTCTGATTTATTTGTCAAGTGTTGGTGGGACAGGGGCTCCCGCACGGCACTCCTGCACCTGTAGGGAGGGTGTTCCAGAGGGGAAAGCAAAGCCCCAGCTCCGCGCCAGCTCGGGAGACCGTAGGTGGGAAGTAAACTTGGCCAACACCGCTGAAACAGGGCGCAGCGCACCCATCAACGCCTCCTTTGCAGGTGAGCGAAGAAAAACAGGAGACAGGAGGGGATGTCAGCCTGCAGCGGAGCGCTGAGAGGAGCGGCGCGTGAGGAAGCTTTTTGGAGTCATGTTTATATTCATGTTGTGCAAGACAAATATGGATCCTTCAAAAAATATATGCAGACGCCTGACACTGAGAGGAGTAAAAGCGCACTGACAGACGTGTCATTGTTTGACATTTTACTACACCATCATTTGACAGACACAACACACGTTACTATCTGTCAGTGTTACAGTGCTACTCATTGTTTGGCCTTATCTATAGGAAGTGACTCTCCTGTAAAGAAAAAAAAGATGAACTGGGTGTTAAAACTAAATAGTAACTAAATAGTAAACACCATAAATTTGAATTCTCTTCTGGCTGTAACCAACTCTGAATTATTTCAGTTGAATCAAATTTAGCCATTCTATATAACTTACAAGTATTTGCTCATGTTCAGTCTTGTGTTCTACTTGTAAAACGTATGCTGAGTGTTTCAAGTCAGACATCCATTATTTTCTTCTATATCACTTAAACTGGAGAAGAAATTTAATCAGAAAATGAGCTAATGTTAGTGACAGCTAAGCAAGCAGCCAAGTTAGCCCCTCCAACGTCAAAAAGACAATGTTTTTCAACTTTAAACAGCTTTATTCATTGTTTTTAATGTTTTTATTAACTTGTCTGTATGTCTTTAGGAGGTCTTCTGTAAAAAACAGAACTTTAAATGATAAATACTGAATGAATTCAAACCTACAAACAAGCTAAGCACCGTCAAACAAGCTAGCTGCGGCTCGGCTCTGTCCCTCCTGATATCTTGCAACCGATGAATCTGAGAAGCACTTTGTAAGTCAGTGCAGTGTTTTCTTTTGTTTTTACAGAGAGGAGGTCTCTTTGGACGGTTTAGTTTTAAAACAGAAGTTCACAGATGTGATCTATAAATGTAATACCTTCAAATGTCTACTTAGAAAACGTCTAACAACCAAATTGTTTTTCTTTGGGGGCTCAGAAATGCTAAGTTGGCTTTGTTTGGTTTAACATATCAGCACCAAATGGTTGAGATTAAATCAGAGGTTGTGGAAAAGTCACAGCTTTGCATAAGAATATGCAATGAGGGAAACAAAATACACTACTGGGGGATTTTCTTTATGACTCGATGCAACCTGCAGGCAGCTAACTCATGAGTGAAAAAACTCTTACAGAACTAAAGTATGAACCACATATTTGTAATCAGTTAATTTACAGTTAGTCGTGGTATCTTGAGGAGTATTCGCACTGAATAACAAAGCCGTAGAGTGTTAGATTGCTGTGAAACAAATCAATCTTGTCAATGAGAAACATACAAGCACACTCTGAACCTAACTGTATGGACTAGACTTGGCATTGACATGTCAAGTGCTAACTGACGGCCTGCCAATACACTCGCTGACCAGAAAGGTCTCGTACTGTCAGGGGACTGTGAGGTATAAGGCAGGAGAGTGAGAGAGACAAAAATGGAAGTGAAAGTCAATCAAATTAGCCCCTTACAGTCCACTCGAGTGAAGAAGAAAAAGGGAAGGGAGAAGAGGAAGCTGAAGAACAGAGCACTCTTCACACAGAACTGACTATGTCTATTGGGTGCAATCTGAGCGGCACCCTGCGGAGAAAGGCTAAACCTGAAAAAAAATTGCATGACCTCTTCAAATTTTCATTAAAATTAAACATATAAAGACTGAATTTACAGCATGTATCAAGCTGCTGCTTAATATGGAGATAAGAGATTAAAAAAAAGTTTGTCAGTGCTGATTTGCATGTGACAAACCCTACATCGGCGTGTTATTTGTTTGTCTTCCCCCGGTGAATGGAACCCTCCGGAGAGAAGCAGACAGTGAAAATGCTGTTAAGATCAGAGTGATAATGACTTACAGAATAGGAGTCTGCATCACGGGGACCGCGACTGGTTTTGATCCCTGTCCTCTTTCATTTCTGTCTCATTAGACAAAACCTGTGGAAGTCAGACAGCCTTTTACCACCAATGTGTTTAAAGACATTAAACATTCAACACAGTCACGTCACAACACATCACAAATTAAATCATCTCAAAGTGACAGGAACATTTTTTTTTTTTGCAGAAAAGTCTCCTCTCGCTGTTTTTTTTTCTTCTTTTCTTTAGATTGAGCTTATGTCAAAGGGTTGTCTTGTAAGATTTTAGAAGAAAATCAATAAACAGTGTGTAAAAAGAGGAGAAAACAGAGCAGGTGACAGATGGCTGGGAGGCTAGTGTGTGTGTGTTTGCATGTGTGTGTGTATGCGTGCATTTGCGTGTCTGTGTGTGTGTGTATGTGTGTGTGTGTGTGTGTGTGTGTGTGTGTGCGTGCATTTGCATGTGTGTGTGTGTGTGTAACGGGAGTAGTAGGGGGCATATTCAACTCATTCCTGTGTCATGTCATATAAATCTTTTTTGAATATGATGGCTGACTTTTGTCGTCTGATCACTTTTGAATTGAATGTGAGTGACAGCTGAAGGGGGCGGGAACACTGCGCTCACACCTAGGTTCACAGTCATGAATAGGTATTTTAAAAGAAAGCAGTCCCTTCTGAAACTTTTCTAATGTGTCACAACGAATGTTCACACAGAAAGATCAACGATTGGGAGCTGATTTGCAAGCGATCACTTTTTCACATCTTTGTAACTTTTAAAGCGCCACTTTTGATTTTGTTATCACTGTCAGAACAAGCTAATCAAATGCAAAATAAAAAAGCACAAATCTCCCTTTTTAATGGGTTGTCATGTTGTCTGTTTGAATAAAGATAACAGTAAACAATAAAGCTGAGGTGTCCAATATGATCATGCTAAAACAGATCAGCGGAATGAGCCAAAATGGTGTTAAGACACAGTATTAGTTCTTGTACTTTATCTCACATTTAATTTGTTTTTTCCTGAACTTCTTACTCATTCTGTTTAACTCGATCGCTCAAAATCATCAAAATGGCCAAATATATTTATTTTACCATGCTGAAATGATGTGTTACCTCTATTTTTAGCTATAGTGTTATATGAAACACTAATTTTAAATGGGACAAAGCTGATTAAATAAAGTTGGAATTCAAAAATGATTAAAGAAAGTGTATGTTAGTGAGATAAGTAAAGCTGAAGAATTGCAGTGTACTCTGGTTTTCATCTATTTTCATGTTAACCACATTAGTTTGCTTCTAATTCAGCCTCCTGCTTCTGAACGTGACTGTGTTTGGTCCTTAGCTTTATCTAAGGTCGCCTTAATGATGTTGAATGTACTGTGGATGCCTTTTTTCACCCCAACATTATAGCTCAAAATATGAAACACAAAGTGGCCGCGAGGAATGTTCCATTACTTGCTGGCATTCCTATAAAACAGAAAACACACACCACCCAGTCACCTCTCTGCACTGATGGTGTCCCTCAGGGCACGGTTCTGGTCTGTTTGAAGATCAAAGCGGCTGAGGTAAAACAGCATGTTTACAGGTGTTAGGAAATTGAAAATTTCCTTGGCTGAGTGTGGTTTTGAATGGAAGAGGAAGTCTCGGTTCATACGTGTGTGGTGGTGTTTCTGTTGGGGGAGCCTGGCAGGTTTTTTTGCTTAATTTTTCTCAACATTTAGCTTCTGTAAACTTGTTGCAATACTGTATGAATGGACAATATATGCAAAAAAAGTTATACTTGTAGCTGCATGTAGATAATTGGTCTTTATTGGTAATCCCGCCTTAAAGAGCAGAGAGACCCACTTTAAAACGTCTTTAACTGAGAGCATATTTGTGACAAATAAACAGGATTTGCCAAGCTTTTGTGTTTGAGCCGTAAGATTCTCACTGCAAAAGCAAAAAAACACACAGGAGGATGCTGAGCTTGTGAGGGATTATTTCAATTCTTACATTTTTTGGGGGGTAGGAAGAGGAGGAGGGTGGGGGGGGGCAAAACAGTGAGCACACCTCAGTCAAACTCAAGTATGTCATTTACTCTGCACCTCTCCACTTTGTGTTTCTCTGTGTGCATGAGAGCAGCAGCCATGCCAAGCTTTTCTGCATGAAAGGGAGAGTGTTTAGCTTTTGAGGCTATTTGTGCGTCTGACTCTGTGGTGTTTGTGTCCGATGGGAGGTGCCTGAGCCAGCTTCCTTAAAGGAGCAGGGGGTTTTGTTTGTTTCTGCGCCGTGCCAGGAGAAGTGACAGCCATTCCGGCTTCTTTCACAGAAAACACATTCATCTGTGTGAGAAAGGCGGCCGCTCAACTCACATGAAAGGCCAATGGGGGCTGCGTTGCACAGGAAGGCAGACTGTACATGGACTTCTGTGCAAACACAACACAAGCCAGGTCACAGACAGACAGTCAGAGATAAGAGAAAGAAAGAAAGAAAGAAAGAAAGAAAGAAGTATAACATAAGCAGCATATAAGAAAGAAAACTGCAATTGCTACATTAACTAAAGTTTAGGGATATTTTGTGTTTTTCAGTTTCTATATTATCAGTTCATATTATATATTTACACATGATATGGACTTTCCTGCAAGAATGCATGAAGACCCTGTTACAAATAGCCTATACTGTTAAATAATCTAAATAATCAGGTTTTGTGGAATGATCTGCATCATTCATGTATTCTTTATGTTATGTATTTCTTTTACTGTATGAAATATGTGGTGAAATGTATATATCACATGTTAAACTAGTTGTTTTGTGGGGGGGGGTTGGGGTGGGGGTGTCACCGTGTGACTATAAATAACAGAGGCGGCCTCATTCATTTCATTAGGGCAGCTCCAATTCAATTAGAGGATATGGCGTTTGTTTTCAAAGTTTTCTCTCAAAACATGGCCGCCGACAAACGCTTAAAAGTGTCTCTGTTGTTTCTGTTGAGGAGGAAGCATTACCGAGAGAAACGAATTGGAAAGACACGCACAGAGGGGTTTATATGAAGGGAAATATTTGATTAACTCCATAATTAACATTAATTGATTGGCAGATTTCATACATGGCGTTTTTTTTTTCTCCCCCAGAAAGACAGAAAGAAAACAGCAAGTCTACAACACATCACTTATCTCTAAATCTTCTCCATGTGTCATTAGAACACATTCAGCAATTGGTTATACATACTGCTCATTAAGTTGACGTTAATTATTCACAACAAACAACATATTTCTTAAATCTAAAGAGTCAGGCAGCTTCGTCAACTTCATTAAGTATGCTGAACTTCTATTCAGTTATATTTATGTCTTGAATACATTTATTTTAAATATTTTCTACTTATGTTACAAATACGTCATTGATTCGTTTTTTTTAAATTATTATTTGGACGTCACAGAATGGTGTGTTTGTGTAAAAAGTGACGAAATAGACTAACCTCAGCGTATTTTTAACCATTTATTTATTTAATTAATTATTTATGTATAACTGCATTGTAATAATACGTTTTACTGTTAAGTTATGCCTGCAGGTTATTCTGCTTACATTCCTCTCTTTTGATTTCCTTTCATTCAGCAGCACAGCAGGCCACCTGTTTGTGCTTAAATGCGGCCTTCATCATTACAACTTTCACAACACGCAGTGTGACGCATCATATCTTAAAGGTAGTCCGTTCAATTTGACTCATGACGTGGGCTGGGTAGAAAAAGGTGAAGCAGGTCAAGCTCGTCACCAGGCCTCAAATAATAAATAAATAAATAAATAAATGACCAACTGAGAAAAAAAATACCTTCAAGGCCTTGAACCAACACGCATGAGAAAAATACACTTACTTGAAATGCTTATAAAGGTGTGACCATGCAAACAAAGAGAAAACAAAAATACATCAACACAGATTTATTGATTCAAGTTTTGGAAAATTAAAAGAAGTTGAACGTGCACTGGTAGTGAGGTCTATAGTGCAGCCAGAGAGAGTGTGTGCAAGAGAGAGAGAGAAAGAGAGAGAGAGAATTATTAAATAAAACCATAAACTCACTGATCTGAGTCAACGCAGCAGCTCACTTCACCTGTAATGATTGACAGCTCTCATGTGTTGTTGCAGCTACACACCAACAAGTGCAATTCACATACACACACCCACAGGCGCGCGCCGATTTCTTTCCCCTGGATGCCTCTAATTATTCCTGTTGTTCTCAAACTTCAACCTTAAACAATTAAATTGAAAAAAAAAATAACCATGTTTGTCTAGGGAAGCACAACTATGACGAGGCTCCATATCAACAGCATTGTTCCAAATATGGACATAGCGGAAACTGTCAACTAGTGTTGATCAAAATGATGTCCACAAAAATGGCCTATCCACCTCTCCGTTAGACACACAAACACACTCTTACAGAAACTCTCTCTCTCTCTCACTCACACTCACACTCACACACACACACACACACACACACACACACACACACACACACACACACACACACACACACACACACACACACACACACACACACACACACACACACACACACACACACACACACACACACAAATGCGGGGGCGCAACACTCATCTTTACTGACTCAGTAGTAAATATAGTTTTGTGCCATAACACATCCAGTCATCCAGCAGTGGTTATATAAATAAATAATGGACATTCTGTTATAATTAGCTCTCACGAATTTCAACAAATCCTTTTCTTGCTCTATTCTGATTTCCATTTTCGTATGCCTTATCATGCCTGAAGGTTACAGTAAATAAAATTAAAAAAAGACCGCTGTTTCCCTGGTGGTTTCCTCTTCCACCGGACATGATAGGATGCCAGTTTCGAAAAACTCATAGGAAGATGTGGCTGTAGAGGTTGTGTGGTATTTAAAAAGACGTGTATCTGTATTATCGTGTCTAAGGGTTAGCCTATGATGTGGTGGTATACAACTAACCACTGAAAATGAGAAGTTGCATTTTTATTTATTTTTTTGCAAGTAGCTTAAATAATAAGGGTGAGCCGGTTTTACGCACAGGTGGTTCTCCCTGCAGCCAGCGCGCGATAACGCCGATTGCCTGCACGTATGAAGAACAAGTCAAATTGTGCAGTGAACTTTTGATATGACCCCAAACACTTCCCCCTGATCTTCGGCCTTTTGGAGTCCAAATGAGAACCCTTGAAAAACACCCCTATAGCCTTGTCTCACAGGGCCAGAAACACAGGTTATAGGTGTGTACAGTTTCCTTCCAGAAACAGACAGCAGTGAGCCTACAAGGAGCTGGAAGAAGAAAAAAGGAGAAGAAAAAAAAAAGCTTTTCCTTCTCCGCGGATCAATATCAGCGCAGCTGGAGCCGAACAGGAACCGGCATCGACGCACTGTGGAGCTGACCTTTCCCACTCCCTACAACTCATCCCTTCCTCTGCCGGAGAGGTCAGCGGGCCGGCCAAACGAAGGGGCCATCAGGAGGCGATTTCTATTATTCAACAAGATGCAAAATATACAATAATGTTCTTTCTATTCTTTTGACAATAAAGCAATAAACCCATCTTAATTTACTTTTTTTTCTTTTGCCAAAAAATACAAATTGTTTGCAGTGTACATGTGGGAGGAAATCAGCGCAACAAAACTGAGAAACATTTTAAAAGTGTAAAACAAACAATCTTTTTAAGAGGTTCTAATTGATTTCAGTGTCAGATGTGATCGCTTGCTTGCAATCAGCATCGCCTTCCTTCAAAATCAGCATTTTATTTACCACATCCTCCAGTGAGCAGCTTTTACAACATCGTCGCCTGCAGTATTATACCCACACACAGACATGCCACTTGCTGCTGCAGCGGAGCCTCTGCCCGGCCTGCAGCGGATTTCCACAATCATAAAGAAGTCCCACTACGTGTTGTCCATGTTCCTGGACAAATATGAACTCATACAACAATAGTAAATGCAACGCAGAAATTGCATACCCTACAGCAGAGACCATATCTTGCAGGAGAGCAATAATGTAAATTGACAAAAGTTCTATGTCCAGCATATTTAATTGATCTACTGTACTCATTTCTGCCCACTCGGGCTGTGACATGAAAACTCTAGAAGAGCCTGAGATCTATAAGACTGCAATCTACACCATTCTCTCTCCTCTGCAGCTTCACAAAAACCTTTAATGATAATCACAAACAAAACCGCCTCAAGCGTCTTCACAACAACCGGAATAAATCACAGACCCACACAGACATATGGCCTGCTCTCAAACCCGGTTACAAACAGAGCGCGGAGAGGGTCTCACAGACTACAAGCCCAGTCAAGTTCAAGTTCACTAACTCCTGAGCACTGGAGTGTCCAGTCTGTATGTAGGGGGGGGGGGGGGGGGGGGGGGGGTAGAGAAGGAGGGGGAGTGGGAGCGTTTAAGGGTTGCAAATTAAGTCTGAACTAAGATTTTAAAAATTAAAAAGATGTAATATTTTTTAAAGAGAAGAAAATGTTTTTGTTTTTTTCAAACAGATCTGCAGACAAACAAGCAGATAGTGTGCTTGCTGTGGGGGAAAATGCATCATTTGACAAAAATGTCTTGTGTGTTCACGAGACTGAAGCTTTTTTTAACTGTGATTTAGTAGAAAAAATAGATTTTCCTCTAAGTGTATTTTCTCCTTTTTTAAATTGCATCCTGTTATCACACTTTACTTTGAATCTAGGTTGTTTTTTTTTGCATCACAACAGCCGTATTGTGTTTATGCCATTAAACTTCTTTAATAAGCTTGAGTTAAAAGACCAAATGTTTTTTTAGCCTATGAGCACAATAAATAAGGAATCATGACAATGGTAAAAAAGGTATGTCTATAAGTGTCTCTAAATGTGTCTGAGTCCTTTAGAATCTCCCAAAAATAAACTAATCTACACGGGCAACCACCAGAAAAAGCATGAAAAAGCAAAAGCAATGGTTAGCACTTGCAACACCTTTTATTATATTTGTATGCAGTAAAATTCTTATCACAATAAAGAAGAAAACACCTCTTAAAACTTTGAACAAAAGCACAGAACGAAACAACTGCCCATGTTTAGCTCGTCATTGTACATATTTATAGTAAAGAAACATTCTTTATAAATACTGTTTCATCTGTAGCAAGTAAATACCATAATTTAATTACAAATGGATAAATATGGCAGTTGATATTTACAAAAAAAAAAGAAAGAAGGGTGTAGTTACAGAAAAAAAAAAAAAAAAATCCAACGGCACAATGTTTATTTTCCTCACAATCTTCCAGATAGTATTTCACAATTCAAACTTGCAAAGCACAAAAACATCACAAGTTAAGCCCGGCAAACTAAAAAATATACATTCACAAGCATAATATTGTGGTGTGTTGGAGTTAAATGTTAACTTTGGCACTCTTTCCAGTTTATAGATGTTTAGTATAGTACAATCAGTTTGCCTTAGGATCACAATATTCAACATTATAGTACAATTTCAGCGTAATATGTGCCCTAAGAGTCCAGTTAGAGAAATAGCTACCATTGAAGGAACATCTATACACCAAAGACTGACAAACTATCACAACCAATGGGAATGTGGGCTTTTTAGGAATTATTTACAATATGAAACACTCCTCGCTATTATACATATTCTCCTCTGTTGGTAATCGCCTTCCTCCCTGGTGAGTCAAAAATCAACCAAAAAACAAAAAATGTTTGTGTGCCTCCTGTCCCCCAAATAAACATCTCCTGCTGGATGGTCCCAGTGCTGTGAAATGAGAGTGTGTGTGGCTTCGTTTCAGCTCAGTCCTACACATACCATTCACTGAAATTGGAGGATAGGCCACTGTGGCTGGTGGTGTTGTGCACAGCTGAGGCGGGGGACATGGTGGTGTTGCTTTGGGTCTCGGTGGTGGGAGACACCAGGCCCGGGGGTGTGGAGGACTCATACCCGGAGCTGGCTGCTGGTGAGGAGTCTGATGCTGGTGGGGACGCTTCATGGACCTTTTTTGGAGAAAAGAAAACAATTGAATATTAAGCATCTTTTAATTTTAAATGACTATCAATATTAAAACAGAATTACATTTGGTGAGGTTTAGGCCCTCCACACACATTTCCATTGAACACAATATTTACCTTCATGTGTTTCCGTAGGGAGCTGGGGTGTGTGTAGGACTTGTCGCACATTTTGCACAGATAAGGCTTGTCCGACGTGTGCACGTGCATGTGTTTCTTTCGGTCGCTGCTGTTTGCAAACCTTCTGTCGCAGCCTTCAAACTCACACTGGAACGGCTTCTCTCCTGCAGGGGAAAAAAAGAGTAGAGGAAGAAGCACAGTCAGATTTTGTATTGAGAGACGCCTCGGGCTGCAAAAAAAAACAACGAGCTCAACCAATGCGTAAAATTAAAAACAAAGTTCAGTATCTGCAGGAATATTCAAAAAAATCACAGAAACAATTTTAGAACCACTCATCCTAAGATCCTAGTTGTGTGACTCTAAGTTTAGGGCGTATTTTAAAAAAAAAAGGGATAGGGGGATTGCCACATCTTATTTAGCTTGTATAAATAATGCGCATAGTGATTTGGAGGGGGGCAGGGACAGAGAGGGACTCTGAGGGCCGTCCTCAGTAGGCCTACAGAAGGCGAGCCATTTGCTTGGGAGACAATAAAAATCTAATTAGCACCTGACCAATTTCATGGCACGGCACCAGAATGTATGTCCCCAAGAAAATAGGTCCAAAATGTGAAAGGCTGGTAATGGCCCTGTCTAGCACCTTGGATCCTATCAAAGGGGACCCATCAGATAACAAAAGGCATTCTTTACGCATAAACAACAGAGCTTGTGCTGGTGATTTGCTCACCTAAACCTAAACACAACAGTGGAATTAGAAACCGATCTTTGAAATAATTCCTGACCGGCCAAAGCAGAAAGATTTTTTTTTTTGAATGAGGGAGAATGTGGGTTATACAAGCACACTATCGAGATCAGACATTAAACCGATTGATAAAGATTTACTACGAGCCTGGCTGCCCCCACGTTGCACGCAACACGCTCTATCACTGCCCTGTGGCTCGTTTTAAAGTTATTCTACGAAATAAAAAAAATCAACAGGCCCTGCTGAGTTGTTTTCTGCACGTTTGAAAAATGTTTTACGCAATAAGGATTGATAAAATATCTCCGGTGTGGGCGAAATTATTTCGCTAATCCAAACTGGTGCCCTGTCAGTACTCCTAATTCTACTTTTGTTATAGAATAGTAGTAGAAGGATACTTCACTTCTTTAGCAGCCTGAAATAGCCTCTGATAATTAGATCCTTATTTGTGTTTGCTCTTGGCAAAGCGCATGTTTACATCTTTACAGCAGCGAAATAAACGAACATGAAGGCTTCCTAAAAACAACACCAGCGATCTCACTAAATAAAGACAATTAATTAAAACGTCAAACAGTGGGGTTTTTTTATTTTTATAATTACCTGTGTGTGTTCTTTTGTGGATCTTCAAGTTCTCTGACCGTGCGAACACCTTCCCGCAGCCGGGGAACGGGCACGGGAAAGGCTTCTCTCCGGTGTGCACCCGAATGTGGTTCACCAGTTTGTATTTCGCCTTGAACGGTTTGCTCTCCCGGGCGCAGTCCTCCCAGAAGCAGACGTGGTTGGTCTGCTCCGGTCCGCCGACGTGCTCCACGGAGACGTGCGTGACCAACTCGTGCATGGTGCTAAAAGTTTTGTTGCAGCTCTTTTTGGGGTTGCTGAGCTGCTCGGGGTCGATCCACTTGCAGATGAGCTCCTGCTTGATGCACTGTTGCCTCATGTAGCGGAAAAAGGCACCGGGGTGGTGATGGGCTGCCATGTTCATACCCATGTTCATATTCATGGAGCCGTATTGATTGTGCAGCTGCGCCGCCGAGTAGGGGTCGGTCCTCGGACTGGAGACCTGGTGGTACTGGTCGGAGCGTCCGAAAACTTCTCCCGGTAGTCCGAGCCTCATTTGGCCGTTCAGGACATTGGGGGAACCGTGGGAGCCGTGCTGCTCGTGGATCCCCGGGAACAAAATGTGGCCTTGCGTGTCTGTGTGGGAGTGATGAAGGGATCCCGCCGTGGGGCCAAAAATAGTATGTTGGCCGCTCGCCGGAGAGGATTCTCCGAAGCCACGACTGCGAAAGAGAAAGTCCCTGGTGGAGTTAAAAGGAGAGCTCGCGTACGACGTGACATGGGCGGCGTGAGCCCCAAGAGCCGCAGCAGGGTAGCCCGGCGCCTGTGTGGTGAAGGCAGAGCTCTGTCCCGGGGAGAGATCATGGTTGAGCTTAAACGCACCCATGTGTGCGGAGTCCACAAAGCTGTTTTGTGCCAAACTCAAGTCTCTGTCCTGCATCTCGCTCGCTGAGTGATGCCTGGCGAAGGACCCCACTCCCAGTCCGGGGAACTGGTGACCAGCGTCCAGTAACATAATGTCAGTTAGGGTGATACTGTTAGCTATAAATCAGATGCAGCTAATAAGTTCAAAATCAAACGTTGATGCTGGTGGGCAACGATTCAACTTCCAGCCTTGGAAACACCATATCAGACGGGCTTCAACAAGAAAAAAAATCAGCTCGGATTATCGAATTTACTTCTATTTAAGTTGTGCGTAAAAAAAAAAAAAAATCCAAATGTAACGAAATGATGAGTTTCCTTGTGTCCTCTTCTCTCGGATTCGTTCAAATGCACTCGAAGAATTAAATAATTATCTTACTGGGTGTCCTCTGTGCGCGCAGAGCGAGAGTTCGTTGGAGCATCTCAGAAATCGCTGCTCCGATTGGGTATGTATTTATGTCTCTGGCTCGCCCGTGTTTATCGCGGAGGGTCCCTGTTACTCCGTGGACTGACTCTACCCCCTCTTCCGCCCCCTTTAACTGGAGCCCGTTCATTCATTGCGCGCAGTCTCATTGGCCACTGCGCCTCATCAATCCCAGGTGCCCATCCAATAGCAGGTAGCGCTTGGGCGACTTAATAGTGCAACGCCATTTTCCACTAATAATTACCGCCTACTTTTTAGGAGAAGATTTGGAGGGGGTGTACGAGCGAGAGGATCACGACGAGAGAGAGAAGAAGACGTGGATTTGTTGTTTATGTTCAGTGGGTGCCAAGTTGTAGTGGGTATGAAAGATAAATGTATGGAATTTGATGAGAATTTAGAAGATTTTAGACGTTTTTTTTTTTTATCAGATCAGGAGAGAAGAAAAAGTCAATCAGAGTGCTGGGTTGAAGAGGTGGTTGCTGGGTATTTACTTTATGTAAATAAAACGCAACAGCTCTCTGTATTTTGTACGTGAGAAATGATAAATGACGTCCATACAGAACAATACAGAGACGTGTTTTAGACTCACAATAAACCAAAGAGGTATCCAACATGACACAATATGCGCTAAATGTTCTTTACGCACAGCCGCAAAAGGGATCCGATTTTAAAATGAAATCTGAGCATTTTTAATCCTAAAAAACGACAAACATTATTTACATATTTCACTTACTGTAACCTTTTTAAATTTCAAGATAAAATCATCAAACCTATTTGGGAAAATCCTCGAGAGGTTTTTGATGTACTGCAAATTAAATTGTTACATTTCATCCTGCAGTAACACCTCGCCTTTTACATTTATTTAGATTCAATATTAGGCCAAAACATTTAGGATCATTTGTTAAATAGTTCAACATGTACATTCTGAATGTTGCTCTATGTAAGAATGTAGATTGAACATGTAAATACACTAGAGATGCATTGAAATGCGACCAAACTGTAACTCTCCGCAGCTGAAACAGCATTTGTGGCTCCATATGGACTCCAGCGGTTTGTTCACTGCTTGTAGAACCACAACTGGGCCTTTAGTGGTGCTCTCTCTCTCTCTCTCTCTCTCTCACACACACACACACACACACATATGTACGTACACACACACATATGTACGTACACACACACATACACACTCGCTGGTAACCGCTGCAGTGGTAGCTCTTAGTTCTTTTGTTAATGGTTCCATATGTTGCTGGTTCTGCGTTTTCCTCGGTGGTTCTCACGTTCACCACAGCAAATTACGCGACATGTTCTTGGTGGTGAACTGCACTCAGACGCTAGTTAACCATCCGTGAGGTCGAGCCCCCCTCCTCAGCTGACGATCATGAAGTTTTACGCAAAAAAAAAAAAAGTGGCATGTTTGTTCGGTTTGAAATGAGTGAAGGTGTTGAGGTGATCCCGTTGAGAATAGGTGTGTACTATTATTTAGTTTGAGCCAATCAGAAAAATTAAGCTATAAATTGTATTTTTACATTCTTAACACACATTTCTCTTCATTATATGTCCTCTTTCTTAGCACTCAATACGTGCAACCACGCTTAAAACTGCCCGAGGGAAGTCATTTTCAGCAAAGATCTGCTTCATTTACTGGCAATTTTCCATTACAAGCATGAACTCAATCTGCGTTTCGAATAGGGATATACAGGCCACACTCCACAGCTGCTCATTCACACTCAAGTGAGGAGAAGTTTTACTCACATTTTCACTGAAGCAGAGTCCCAACAGTCCCGTCTCCACTCTCTCCCTGGCTCTCTTTCTCCCTGCAAAGTGGCGATAAAATGTGTGAAGGCGCAAGGAAACGTTTTTACCAAACTTTTTTTCTGAAATAGTGTGTCTCTAAGCTCAGAGTGGGACAGGCTGTGCGTTGTGTGTGCCATTCTTCCAAGTCCTATTTCAACCCGCACCACAGGAAACTGCAGGAGCTGATCCAAGTTCAAAGTCACGTCTTCCGACCCCTATAAGAAGTTCTTTATTTCTGTGGAAAAGCACAAAAACCTTCCACAGATAGGCAGAAGAGAAAGAAAATTAAAAAGGGGGAAAAAAAATCTTAGGGGTATAGAGGCACATAGCTGCAGGTTTTTCCTACTGAAAGGCTATTGAAAATTCCCAAAAGACCCTCTATTTCAACAGGTTCTCGGGCCAGCTTTACACAATGGGACATAGCCAACAGATGTTACATTTAAAGTGTAGAAATATAACTATATAAAATGTGATCTGAAGTTTTAAATATAACGCAAAGATGCACTAGTCTTGGTCGAAAAATGGGGCTCTGCTTGTGCGTAATAACGGGGGCCAAAGGCGTATTTCAACTCTCTGTTATCTGACAATATCAATATGTTGACACACTGGAAGGTTACTTGTGTGGCTTCCGTGACCTTGTGTTTCATGGATGTTTGACCTCTGACCCGTTAAGACCACATATGTTGGCCTCTTGACTCCTTTTGGTAAAATAACCCTGTTTATGACAAAGCGTCTTTGTTTTAAAGCGACAGAGGGAGGGAGGGAAAGAGAGAGAGGGGACGAGAGAAGGAGAGAGAGAGAGAGAGAGAGAGGTTTAAGATGTAGCCCTCTTCCGTCTGAGGCATCGACAGCTTTGAAGTAATTTGGAGGATACAAGTCAATAAATATTAACCCTCTCCTTCAAGGCAGAAACGCCTCTGTATTCATAAAAATAAATAAAAAACAGAATGCGTAAATAGAAGTGTACAGCAAAAATCTCACATGCATGATATTCACTAACTGTCAATAAAATGATAATACTTGTTTACTTAATGTGTAATAGGTCTCCTTTAACGTGGTGTATAATTTAATGTGTAGGAATCAGGGGCCCCTGAACGAATCCTAAACAATGCCCCCACTGCTCCTCTGTGCTGAATTTTTTTGGGGCTTTCCAGAAGCTTCCATTGAAGCCGGGTTACATTTTTATTTATTTAATTAAATCCCAGATAATATTCACCACGGCCATGTGGCAATTGGAGTTTTACATTTGTATATTTTTTAGCTTTTTAATACAATTTTGAATCAATAAAAAAAAAATACAATATTTGTCTATTGACAATAAATACACCAGTTTACAAATAAGTAAAAAACAACTTTATTTTTGATCATATTTATTTATCCTATAATTTATTAATTTTTTACTCCAGACACACATTTTGAAACGTTTTGCTAGAAAAGCCTCTGCTGCTGATTTGAACAAGTTCATAAATCATCTGAGGGTAACGGGTAAAGCCTTCCTCTTGAACAGGATGGAAATCAATTATGAACCTGTTCACCTGTTGTGTTCAGTGATATGTTCTCTCCCTTCCTATGACTAACTCCTGTTGAAGTGACACAAACTTTAGATGTCGTGATGGTTTTGCTGTCAGATCGATTTGTGGAGGTGAGTGAATGAAGACATATCAGTGACAGATTCACGTCCTGCTGTCAACAGGGACTCTTCAAATGGCGTGATCCGTCACACTCAACTTACAAACACTTTAACGACCCCCAGTTTGAACAAAGGTTATAAAAAGTGGGAGAAAATGATAAGCTGAGAGAAAAAAAAAATCCATGACACTTTTTTTTTTCCAAGACCTGCCAAAATATTTAATTTAACACGTCTATGCTCCGCTGTTATATCCTACACTTGTTTAAGTAAAACACAAGAGGTTTGCCACTTGTACTTTATTTAATCTAAGAGTTATTTTAAAGAGAGGTTTTCAAGGCGTAACATTTTTTTTTCTGAACAATTAAATTTAAAGACACTTTTATTGGTTTTCCCACTTCAGCAGTGGGCTGTAACAACAGAGTCCCATATCCAAAACGGAATTTAAAGATGATATTAGTACAAGCATAGGGGGCATATCATTTATAGAATCATGAGAATAGTGACAAAATCCCATATCAAATGGAAAACTGGACAATTGGGACAGGGACGAAAGGGGCTCAGATTTAAGAAAATGACCAAAAGTAACAAAAGGAAAAAGAGACGCTTAAATTATTTTCTTGAGTTTTGTTTACTTGTCTGTTTCCAGGAAACGATTTTATTTAATAAAGAATAACGCCTTGCACAGGTGCGCTTTTGTTAATTAATATTTTTATTTTATGCCTTCAGTGTTTGCTGAAAGATTCTTATGAATGAAAAGATTTCCAATAACAAATAAATCCACTTTACGCATTTGTCCTTGTGTTTTTTTTTACACATAAACACACTGTTCAAAAATTGTAGTCACATAACCATAACAACAGCAGTGATTTTTCTTTCCCTTTCTAATGCCTACATCAAATCAGCAGCGCGACACCTGAACAAACCAAAGCAGAGAGGGACACAAACTGACATGTCGGTCATCCACATGGACCGGCACCAGTCAACACAGAGCCGCACAAACAGATCCGCTGCTAACTTTGTGAGTACAACTTTTTGGAGTCAACAGCGATAAAGAGAGTGAGGGGGCGGAACCCTGCTGAGCCCCTGCGCTGAACGACAGCCAATCGCTTCGTTCTCCTAACTGCCAGTCACCGAAATCCGTCCAATACCCGCAGTGCCATTTCTAAACTGTATTCCCCACTGTGTCCTCCAACTGTTGTATGTTCTGCCAATCGCTTGAGGACAGAGTGGGAAAAGGAGCAAGCAGAGTTAGACGCCGGACAAAAGAACTTATAGAGCCCTTATATCCATATTTTCCCAATGTTTTAGAGCGCGTGGTGTGGTAAGAAAAGTAGTGCGCTGAGTGCGGATGGACTTGTTAGTGTAGTTATGGAGCCCCCTTTAAGCAAGAGGAACCCGGCGCTAAGATTAGCGGATTTGGCAGCGACTCAACCCCTTCCTCATCAGAATATGACAGGCTTCCCGGGGCTAGGGGGGCATCACCCTCTCTCCCACCATGCCCACCTCCACCCTGGGGAGCTGGGCAACGACCCCGGAGTGGCACTCACTCCATTTGGACCCGAGCACATGGCACAGACAAATGCTCTCAAACTTAGCCCATCTCAGCACATTCAGAGCCATCACGAAGCCCAGACCGCGGCATCTTTCACTTCTGCTCAGACCACAGTTGGTTTCCCCGTGGCTCACCCCCACTCAGGCTACTCAAGCAGCAGGGACTTCATCCTCAGGAGAGAACTCTCAGCCTCTGCTATGCATGCACTTGGCGACCAGCATAGTTCCGCCTCCTCCCCTCATCACCATGGCATGTTCATCTCCCCAACAGGTGCTTATGGGCACGCGGAAAGTGGGGCCCATTCACTTTTCACTGGACTTCACGACCAGGCGTCCCCAGGTGCCCACCACCATGCCCTTAACGGGCAGATGCGCCTGGGTATACCGGGGGACATCTACGGCAGGCCGGAGCACTTCGGGCACAGGCCGGAGCACTATGGACCTTCTTCCCTCCACAGCTACAACTCCATGAACCTCAATGTGAACATCGCTTCTGCTCCTCACGGAGCGGCGGGGGCGTTTTTGAGATACATGCGGCAGCCCATAAAGCAAGAGCTTATCTGCAAATGGATCGACCAGGAGCAGAATCAGAAGAAGCCCTGCTCGAAAACTTACAGCACCATGCACGAGCTGGTCAACCACGTCACGGTGGAGCATGTCGGGGGACCGGAGCAGAGCAGCCACGTCTGTTTTTGGGAGGAATGTCCGCGGGAAGGGAAGGCTTTCAAAGCGAAGTACAAACTGATCAATCACATCCGAGTTCACACGGGAGAAAAGCCCTTCCCGTGTCCTTTCCCGGGCTGTGGAAAAGTGTTCGCTCGCTCAGAGAATTTAAAGATTCACAAGAGGACTCACACAGGTCAGTGCTTCTAAATGTGTTAAACTAAACCCTAATGTGAAAAAAAAATATCCCCCCTATCAAAGAGTACTATGATCTACCCCGAGACGATCTTGTCTTGCATGAAACAGAAAGACGATCGTGCGTAATTGCGCGCACAAGCCAGTAAAAAGTTTTATTCAGTGACGCATTGGCACAGTGAGGTAACGTGTTTCATTTCCTTTCTGACATTCAAACTCTTTAACTCGCTGAGACGCCTGCAGTAGGCGTGAGAGGATTAAGGCATATGATTTGTAAAACGTGCTTACGTACGTGCAGGACAGCGCTGGAACACGCGTAAATGTAATTATCCTGAGGCGTAGGACGGTTCGAAGCCGAAGATCGCTTTCTGTTCCCTGCGAGGCTCATGCATATAGTTTGAAATTATTTACATAAGCCAGATTTGTTATATTAAAGCACTAGGCTGCAGTTAAAGATCCGGGGTTTAAGCTTTGGCCGATGGTGCATGTCTTTGAAGAAGTATCAAAAGGACACTATTCAAGTAAAACAAGTGCATCGAGTTGACTTGTCAGAGTTGCACAGGTCGAGGAAGCGAGTTTTTTTTTCCAAATCAAACTTTCCACAGCGTTAAACTGTCATGTGTGTTTTTGTGTGGTGGTGTTTATTTGCATATATTAAGAGACGGGGTTTGACTAAGAAGGAGCTTCATTTGGCATTATGCCATCAGTTTCAATAGGCCTGTACACCTGGCGATGATGTTAAATCCCAGGGGAAATAAATAAGTAATCTAGCAAAATGCATGTCACCAGAAGGTCCACCTTTTTTATTATTTATCATCTCAGAAGCACTCTGACTTAAATCCATTTTTTTTAATCTACTAATTTAGAAAAAATTGACATGTTTTCCACTTAGACAAAATGCTTATATATGTGAGTGTGTGTGTGAGGAGTTCTAACCAACACGGTGCATAAACTGTTCCTGGTGGTCTCCAGAGTGCCCACTCCCCCCCTCACAACATACACACATACGTGTAACCATAAGGCCTAAAGGCATGTTACACGTGTTCACACAGGAAAATGCTTTGGACAAGTGGGTGTGGAGGTGTGTGGCTCTGTGGTTACATGTTTGGTGAATAAGCTGTGGTGGAGAAGAGGCCCCAGAGGAGAAGTGAAGGCTGTTGCACAGAGCAGTTAATGAGAAATGTCTCTTCATGTTGAAGTTATTTAAGGTGGAATGGAAAGAAAAAAAAAGTTGGTATAAGAGTTTTGGAAGGTCCATTTTGATAGGTTGGAATGTAAACTACCTACACAGAGGCTTTAATGACAGTTGTTTAAGGGGTGACATGTTTTTTTGACTGCATCTGTTTCTCATTTCTTCAAAGGGGAGAAACCTTTCAAGTGCGAGTTCGATGGCTGCGACAGGAAATTCGCCAACAGCAGCGACCGAAAGAAGCACTCCCACGTCCACACCAGCGACAAGCCTTACTACTGCAAAGTCCGCGGCTGCGACAAGTCCTACACGCACCCGAGCTCGCTGAGGAAGCACATGAAGGTGCACTGCAAGTCCCCGCCGCCCCCTTCCACCAACGTCAACTACATCTCCTCCACGAACCCCCTCGGAGACCCCCTCTCGCCCAACTCGGAGCCGCACAGGAACCGCTCCTCCAACCTCTCCCCGCAGGTCACCAACCTGAACGAGTGGTACGTGTGCCAAGGGAGCGGGGGCCCCAACCACCTCCACACCCCCTCCAGCGATGTGCCAACGTCAGAGTCAGACGACGAGGACTCTTTCAGGAACTCAGACCCGAGGACGATGCTCTGATAGCACTGTTTACAACCACTGACTGTCAGACTTTGTAGTTGTTCCGCTTAAAGTGTGCAGTTCCAATGCTGGCCCGCGCGCTTTGGGTATTGATCCGTTATTTTCACTGTAGTATTACTTAACGACTGTGCTAAACACAGATAATTCACTATTATCGTGGGAGCAATAGAGGCCTGATTTCTAAGAGAATGACCCCTGAACTCCTAAAACTGTGGCTGAACTCTCCAAAATAAAAGCCCATTCTTGACATTTGGCTGAAAATTGACAAAATAAAACCCTCTTTCTTAAAATGTGGCTGCAACTTAAAGCCCCTGTGAGGAGTTTTTCACTGGTTATGAAACAGACTCAAATTAATACTGATGCATCTATATGACCTACAAAAGCAAACTAGATCATCAGTGACAACATCACTATTGCTATATAATAATTAATAATGCCTAATACAACTGCGGCGGGGTAGGTGTCGGATGAAGCGAGATCCAGCACACTACAGAACCTGTGTTGTTCATATCTTCCACAACAGAGATTTTCCAGATGAGCGATACGTTTGACTTTCACAGTCAGCAGGATGAGATTTGGTTGTTTTTTTTATAAACTATTTAAACATGTACAGAACAAAATCTGCAAAGAAATAGGGCGTTTCATTTTGTCCACAAGGGGTGCAGGAATCAACACAAACAGAAAGTTCCTCACAGGAGCTTTAAACTAAAACTCACATTAGAGCAACAATTAGATCATCTGTTTCTCATGACTGCTATGCAGGCCTGATTACATGAAGGAGAAATCATTAGAGTGTCTAACTGTCTTATTTAAAATGTCCATGAAAACGTGACTGAAAAAAAAACTCAAATAAGAGAACTATTATAAGGGTTAGAATTAAGATACTTCATGCTTCTTGTTGGTGTAATGAAGGCCTGGTAACAGGAAGGAGGAAGTCCTACAAGATGATCTCAGATCTTTCTTAAATTGGGGCTAAAAACTGCCAGAATAAAACTCACATTAGAGCTCAAAATAGATGATTTCCTGTTTTCGTGGGTGCAATGCAGGCTGAGGTGACCCCTGACTTTTCTTAAAATGTGTATGAATCTTGTGAAAAATTAACCCTTCTTTTAATGACGCTGAAAATAAAAAATCGAAATTAAACTCATATTAGAGCTAAAATAAGATGATGCACAGACCATGTGGTTGCGGTGCAGGCCTGATTTAAGGAAGGAGAAACTATTGAAGTTGAGCCCTAAACCAACCAAAAAAAAAAAAAATAGACTTCAACAAAATGTAAAACAAAAAAATTAACACCTTTCTAAAAATCTCGTGGAAAATTATCAAATTAACAGAGACGCTTATATTCTTTCTTGAGCTCAATTTGAACACGAAAAGCAAACAATCTAAAAAAAAGGACCAAAAAAAAGTCAACTTGAGAAAACTGCTGAAAATGAAAAATGTTTTCTTCCAGGAGCAATATGCAGGGTTTAATTAACTGCATGACTTAAGGCTGAATTGACATCTTTTACGTGACCTCTCATCATCCCCTTGCAGTTTAATAACTTGCCTGCTATCAATCACTGTCTTATCCCAGACATGTAAGGAAATAAATGGTACCACTTTCAACCCCACTACTGGCAACAAATGCTAAAGGACAGAATGTGGAAGTTCTTTTTTTTTTTTTTTTTTTTTTTACATGTGGTACAAACTTTGATAAGGAAAAAAGAAAAAAAAATGGGGCAAACATTTTAGTGTCTTAAGGGTTCTCATTAACCTTTTCAGATTTATACAATACATGTGTTGGGATGGAATTTTGTAATATTTAAGAACTATTTAAGACTATATTTTATGCAAAATACACAAGTGTTATGCTCGTTACAGAGTACGAGTACGTCCACCGAGACCCTAAATGTCTACACTGACAGGCTTTGACCCTGTACGATTTGTATATATGTAATTGTACTGATGCTTGTGAATGTTGTGTAGTTTTAATTACAAGAAAAAAAAATGTTGTTTTGTACATTGTAATTTATTTGCTGGTATCAATGTTGTACTGGAATTACAGGAACACCAAAGAATAATAATATCAGTTTTGGTGATGCATAGTACCCTGCTGATGTTTTTTTTCTTTTTCTAATTTTATGTTTAATTTTTTTCACTTTTTTTTTTTGTTAAATTGTGGTCTGTAAAAGAAGAAAACATTGACTTGAATAGGCTGTGTAATGTGAAACGTCCCCTTTCTCGCATGCCTTTTTGTAGTGATCTATCTGTCTTTCTGTTTGAGGTGCATGGTGCCATTGGACATGATGGATAAAAAAAAAAAAAGGAGAATCAGCTTTGACTGTGCAGACCCTTGATGTTCACAATTAAATTTACAATATAAATTTCATGCTAAAATTAATAAAAAAAAAACAGGACATATATGATTACTGATATAAAAGTGTCAAATTATTCAGATGTATCAGAGAGTTGAATTTGAAAAAGTTTTGGGAATAATAGAATCATTGATATCAGGAAGAATGGCAACACTTTTAAGGGGAGGAAGTTGAAGGTGGGATGCTTCTTGTAGACATTAATTATAAAATGTATTCCTGTTTTTGACGTGAAATGCAACAAAACATCCACGTCCTCCCCACTTCAGATGAACAAGTAGAAGTGTTCCCTTCCCATTCTGACATGAGCAGAAAATCTCAGCCTGTTATCTCAGAAATAGGCCTGTCGGGCCAAGGAGGCTTCTATAAACTAATCAGCGAGCTAATGGGAAAACTTATAGTCCCCTGATGGCGCTACCTCTGAAAGGCGCGACAGCACAAAGCAGCCGAGGCATGAATCATTCATGGGAAAAATAAAAGATAAAAAGATATGTGACAATGCGCAGGGCCTTGTATAGAGTGTATAAAACAAGTTCCCCCTCTTATTTCCTCCATTAAAACGCACAATCTCACTTTCAAAGAGTTGCCTGTCCAGCCTATAGAATTAAAATTGACCAACGCGAGTCCTGCACCACTTCAAAGGCTGCAGCTTCTGAGAGGAAGGGCCGGCCCGCTTTGACAGTCTTCATGGTGCGTTAGGATTTCTATGGCAATTGGGGAGCGAGACGCTCACATTTGGATGTGTCAGCTTGGAAAAAACACTAACTGCCACTAAATGAAGTAGAATCAAAGCTCAGGATCCTCCCCTCCTTCGACAAAATGTGTGTTTAAACGACTACCAATACACCGTTGTGCAGGTGGATGACACGCAAGTTGTCAGACACTTTGGTTGCACCTGTCCGGTAAGAGGAGCACAAATCCAAAAGAGAAATAAATGACAAATGCATCCTTAGAAAATAAAAAAAAGAGAGAGGGAAAGAGAGTCATACCTTGGAAAAATACGAGGGACTATTTTTTTACTGAATCAATTAAGACTCAGGAGGCATCTTAGGATATTGGCTATAAAAATGCACACACAATAAGAGTGGTAAAAAATCTCTAATATTAAACAGAATTTACAACCACTTTAGCAGCACTGAGAGGCTTTTTACAAAAGAGAAACAACTGCACGTTTGTTCAGCTGTATTTTATGGTTATTTTTATCAATTTAACAGCTGCCCTTTTACCATTTCAAAAAACGCTTTCTGCTCCATTCAGAGTAAAAAGGGGGGAAAAAGGCACTTGTGGGCCTCCTCTCCTTGTATACGTAGACTTTTACTGGGATAAAGAGCTGAGGAGTTGCCTGCTCTTGTTAAGGTCCTGTTTGGAAACAAGAGCTCAATGAATGTAACAAAATAAACACGATGAAAAATAACCAGAGACAGTTCCTCGGGTATTAAAGGGAGGGAGACTTAATAAAAAGGAGTGAAGCAGTCACCCTTCAGTGAGAAACGCTTTGAAGTCCAACTTATTATCTGAGAAATACTTTTTGGTTGTCCTAACGACGCCGCTGAATGGGAAAGGCGCTCCTTTGTCAGCGATTTGTTCTCCTTTAGTGGGATGCCCGTGGAAATCACTTACATGGGCCACCTTAACACACTGCCTGCAAATCAGTAACCGGCGGAGTCAGACATGCAGACGCCACTTTGGAGAGGACAAAGCAAGAAGTCGCAGTGAAAACGCCGCAGCTTCTCAATTGCGCCCTTTAAAGGGGTTGAAAGATAATTTCTCAGACGAGCGTAGAGGCAAAAAAAACGCACTCTTGTCAGACTTTACAAGCATTATCCATCTCCTGAATGCCGTGGACACAAAGCGCGTGAAGATGGTTTTGTGAAGTGATCATTTTGGTCACAAAAGTTAAGAGGCTCTGGGAGAAACGCAGGTCACTTGATCCGAGCACCTGCGCCTGGAACACGGCAGTGCGCATGGATCACCTTGACGGAGGAGAAGGGAAGTGTGCAGAGACAACAAAGAAGAAAAGTCAAAAACAACAACAGACTATTTCAATGTGTGACTTGGATTTAAATTGTTTGTGAGCAAGTGAGCAGGTGTGTGCAGCCTCACCAACCACCATCCAGATATCAAATCTAGCAGAACAGCAGCACCTTGTGACAGCTTTGGCCCCTTTTTTACGCTCGGTTAAAAAAATAAATCACACATTTCTTGATCCGTAATAAGTCAAGTGGATAAATAGAAGTGGTGGACACATTGAAGCACATATTATGTAAATGTAAAAGGGGAGATTATGATATATTTAGATTGCTTTTCCCTGTGCAGTTATGGCGCTATAAGAGCACAGTACTGAAATATGGAGCCATGTCTTAGAAAAAAAAGTAGTTCATTTTATTTTTCAGAGGAGAAAAAGTCAGCCTTGTTTTCATGATACCTCATTTATTATTTCTGCTCTGAATTTAACAACTCCTCTTTGCAACAACTGCGCAATCCTGCTCAAAGAAAGTTTTTGATTACGCAAAAAAATATCATCTGAGCACTGTCAAACTTTGCCTTGAACTTGAGCCACAAACAGAACTAATTAACAAATGTTTCATAAAATGATTACAAACTAGAAATACATTTCATGTCCAAGAGCTTGGAGGTAAACACACCTGTTTCTAAACTTCCTCACAGTGTGAATTCTCTGCTTCACATTCTTCCCCTTTTCTTACAAACACAACTCGTTTAACGGCCACATATTTGCGATCCAGGCATTTTGCCAACTTTTCCCCCTCCATGCTCCCTACCTGACTACTGTCTTAAGTTTCATGAACAAGTCAGAGAACTACAGTCCCAGTTCTTTTTGCAGCCTCGAGTCAATACTTAAGGAAAGACTGCCTCCGGATATATTTTTTTTTCACCCTTTTTAATAGAAGCAAGCGCGCAGGCTGATTTTGATTTGATTTTTTACTGAACATCCACTCCAAGACTGGCAGGAGAACTCTTGGCAGAAAGTTAAAGGGGCGACCCAAAACTTCTGTATTTTTCAAGGGAGGACTCTTTCCCCGCTGATTCATGCTTACACGGGAAGCTGAACATTCTTTCCCCGGGGTTTACGCACGGACTGTCGGACACGTGCAGGGTGGAACACCGCTCCTCTCTCCAGCCCAACTTCAGCAGCTGTGGTTTCACCTATTAGCCCCGGTGTCTCTCCCAAAGGAGCGCGAGAGTTAAACATCTGACAGTTAGCCTACCGGGGGGGTTCTCAACTGACCTGTACTTGGTTTTACTTTCATAGGAACTTCATTAAATCAATTACCTAGTGAGCACGTCAGAATATTTTTTGGGGGGTTTTTTATGACAAAAATGTTTTTTCCTTCACATTCTCAGCCTCTGTTATCAAAAATTATAAAAGCATGATGGTGTCTAGCTGATTTAGACACTTCTAGAGTTTAATAACCCGCACAGCACACTGTGAAATATAATTATTCTTGTTCTGACATTTGGACAGTGTTGTTTATCACCTTCTATTTCAGGCTAAGTGGTACTAAGGAAGAATGTCAGCAGACACATTATCATTGTTTTACTAATGTACTGATAAGAAAAAAAAAAGGTCCATTTGGAAAATTGCAAAAGCAGGTGCCAGAGGGCCTGTCTTAGATGTGGACATATTTGCAATATCACTAAGAAAGTATGCTGTGAAATTGAAAAGCAAATTCTCAGAAGATAAAAATATATATTTACAAAACTTTAAATATTTAGTTATGGGTTTCTCAATTCCTATTTCTTCTTCAATTATAACGATTTTCACTTGAAAATGAGTAGATGTCCTAATAAGTTGCCTCGATCTATTAACCATCTTTGCATCATTTTAAGCCCGCCTTTCAGGACCCAGGTTACTTTTCTTGTTGTCTCTGATGTCACGAGTATCACAGCCACTTTACAGTCTCTGCTATTCAGAGCAGCCTGATACATCACTCAGAACCTGACATAATATCTGGTGGCTCAGTAACATCTGTGGGGGTAGAGACTTGGTGCCGGTCCAAAATGCCCCATCCCAGGACTGGGAGCCACTCCAAGGCAGTAGGTGAGGAGAGCAAGGTCGTCCACGGACATCCGCATGAGCAGGGCCCAGCTACCTGGCCCTCATACAACCGAGCGGCCAAAAAAGTAGAAAGTAAAAAACGCAGATAAGCGCGCAGAGCATGCTGCCCCGGTAGTCTCTGACTGAATGACAGGGCTTTCCTAAAAGCCTCTAAATGCAGGATGTAGGCTTCAGTGTACTTGGAAACTAGGGCTGGTGGGGCGGAGGTGCAGGTGGAGGGAAATGGTGAACTATATACTCAATCAAAGAGAAGCAGATGGACTTTTTAGTGTAGGATATTTCTGATTTGTGCCCAGGGATGGTACTGCTTACAAGGTACTTTAGAGTGGACTAAAAGAAACAGATTCATGTCTGGCACAAGAAGAACTTTGTGTACGACCCTGAATCCATTTCAGTTACAACAACATACCTATTTTCTAATGTTTATGGCTATTTTTTAAATATGTGAGCAGACAAAAACCTCTTAAAATACTGGTTAAACTCCATTCTTTAGCCTTATATTGTCACATGCTATTGCAGATATGATACATACAACTTGACCTGAGATTAAAACACCAGAATGTAAAGGGGATTACCATCACCAAAACCATCCCATGCAATCCATTTCAAATCCATGTATCTCCTTTCCATTTCCAAACCAGACATATCTTAAAAACCTAAATCTATGATTGATCAAAATGATTTCAAAAGCTTAGTGCCAGTCCGCCGTTTAATCCACTCCCCTAGTCCTTTGGCTCATCTTTTTTACCATCACTTCCTCGGTTGTCGGCAAAGATTGGTATCAGAGCCATATTTGCAACATCAGAGGGGTGGGCCTTGAATGCATCTGGCTTTATTGCAGTAAAGGTCAGTGGTAAGAGAGGAGGGAAATCACTCCATCGCAGCTGGTAAGATGGGAGTGAAGGAACAGGCAGATGTCCAGGTGAGGAGAGAAGGAACTCAAGAATCAGTCTTGGTAATAGAGAGAGACAAGATGTGCCAATAACAGATAAAAGGTCTGACTCTTGCTCTGGCTGTCTTCTCATGGCTTGGCTGCTCACGTTCATCTTGGGCAAACTTGGTTACCAATCATCCTGAGCCTGCAGTCTCCCTGTAGGAGCTCTAATCCAATGTGATAAGCCAACACACTACAGCAGTCAAAGTCTCCAGTGTGGAGGCCACCATTGCCTCCTCAGCCATGCCGAGCCAAGACCTCCCTCTGACTTCATGGAGGTGTCCCCCCCCCAACATCACAAGCCCCCACACCCCCGTTCTCTTAAACCGACCTGGGTTTGGAAGCGGCAGATATGGCTCTGGACGGCCAGAAGAAAATGTGGCGTCTTGATGTTTTTCCAACTGACCAGGGATAAGCCAGAGCGGATATGTGGCTGGATAGGCAATGAGATTGAGATATGGGGCCTCCATCTGACTGCTGGCTTCAAAGGGAGGTGTGGTGTTGGGTCTGCAGAGGCCCCAGATGAGACTTAAGACAGAAACGATTGAATAGCAAGATGACCTATGGTATTAATGGTGTCCAGTAAGCAGCTCTCCATCCACTTTTCCATTACTTACCTCGATTTGTGCTGCAGAAAAAGACATTTAGCTGGCGTTCAAGACGTTCTATTTAAGACACAGAAGCGTGAGACATGTTGAATCAGAGAAACCCAAGCCTTCTGCACCCGTCGAAGGACATAAACAGCACGATTATTAGCCTGAGCTCTCCTGCGTGCTGTGAAGATACTGATGACAGCCATAATGTGTCTGCCTGTCCCACAGGACACTTAGCGCTGGACTGTCCCAATCACAAGACTAATTGTATAATTAGGCCAGCTCCGTTGGGGACGGGGCACCTTTTGGCCTTTCGCAGACATTCGCCAATGCTAAATGACAGTATATTGCACAAACTATCAAAGCTTATCCATCTTTGTGACACTAAACCTTGAGAGATGGCAACATTTTTATTAACGTGACTGATAGTTTGGTGAAAATATAAAAAAACACGGGCTGGAACACTCAGGAGGGTTGGATCGCTCATCCCAGGTCGTAGAATACAGAGGCTTCGTCGTGCACTTTGGCATTTAATTCACACGTTTTTTTAATAGTATTATTGGCGGTTTAACTGTAGCTCTCTGTTAGTTCTTTTGCTGGGCTGTTCATTTGTCTCTATCCAGCACTATTCCACATGCTCAGCCAATATCATTGTTCACTAAAGAGTCTGGTTCTGCTGGAGGTATCTGCCTATTCAAAATAATGTACTTCCTTGATTGTTGATGGTGAATTAATGTTATGTCAATCTGAAGAATATGGCAAATAGTCCAGTCTATACTCTGCTCTTTTTGTAAAGTGTCCAAGCGAACTGGTTTACCACTATATAAAAAATAATGATGGATTGAATATGTGTCCTGTTGCCTCCATAGACTATTGTCCCAAAGGAAATGTCTGCTGCATGTCAGTGTCAGCATGTCAGTGATTTTCAGTCCTTATACTAAGTCACCAATAACCGTCAAACATTACACAGCAAGGGGTTGTATAACATTTGGGTGGAAGCCTGGTGCGTCTCATGAAGACGTTGAAGAAGCGTCAATATTTGATGCCTTACGAATAACAACGTTTCTTATCAAGGCTTGGGGGAAACTTATCTTGGACTAAAATGCTGCACACATGAGTTTTTTTGAGTAGTTTATAACATTTTGTTTGAGTCTATTTTGACGTTTTAAAGCAGATGTCTGAATAGAAACTGTTCCCTGTGGACTGTGAGAAGACCAGGCAGCCAGATTATGCATTCATCAGTCCAGTGGGAGGCTGCAGAGTGGTGCTTTTCCATCACAAGTGAAATGGTCCTGAGGAGAAATGTAAGTGCCCCTCCCCTGGCACGGACACCGAGAGTCCTTATTTCCCTACTTCAGCCCCTCCTTAGATTTTCAGCATCACCATGCACATCATTATCGTTGTCAAAACTTACGCGCGGAGTATGAACTCTCGGTGACGGGGGGCTGCCCGGAGGGGGGGGGGGGGGCAAGAAGGAGGAGGAGTAGGAGGGAGGGGTGACGCGCAGGTGTCGGCTGCTTCAATTCCTGACCGGCCGTGGCGAGGTTAGGACACCTCTCCATCCAGGAGGGCCCCCATAGGTGCCCTCATTACGCAGGATCCCGTAGCACCGAGCGGCGTGCGCGTGGAGAGGAAAGGTGTGCATCTTACGCTCGGAGTCTGCCTCTCCCACCTGGCCTCTGTCTGTCTGTCACAGCTCCTATAGGGAGAACTCCTCATATGAATTATAATAAGCATAATAATAACAACCCCGTGGATGCAGGAGAACTGGAAAGGTATTGTAATGCAAAAATTAGGCAGGCATCATCCCCACAACAAGTCTGAGATGTCACCAAGACTGAGTCATCACTTTAAAAAGTTACACATCCACATGCTAATCTATCTCTAAGCCCTCTCTATAATTACTCTATCTTTTAAAACAGAATGTAAAAATCACATATGGCGCAATCAGATCCTCCTCTCCATATTTCATGACGCACGCACTGGAAGTATGAAGTTTCTCCAAACTTCCCCGCTGCACACTGTGACCGAGATTCAAAGGGCAAGTGGTGCTTCATTAACCGTATCCCCGTTTACTTTAGATCCCCCCCTGAGTCTCAGAGCGAGCGGATTAATGTCAATTACCTGTCATTTTGCAACACCTTCAATATGTTATGGCGGCTCGAGCTGAACGGAATTAATGTCGCCTTTCTGCTCAGAAACAATTTATTTAAAAAAATAAAATAAAATACAGCTGGTGTGACACATTTTCTGTTCTTATTAAATTACTCGCCAAAGCTTAATTTTATTTTCTTATAATTCAGGAATAAGAATATTTTGCTTTGGGTTTAGGGTTAGGGCTTTTGAGTGGAAGTGGAAAGATTAATTCAAAAATGGTTATTTATTCCAGAACTTGCTCTGAAAAGTGCTTGTGTTTAGGAGGGGCTGATTAAAGCTGATGACTGAATGTTGTTGTTTTTTCCTGTAAAAAGTCTAATCTGCTTAAAGCACTTGAACAAACACTAATTAATAATTACACTTTAAACCTAAAATTGTTCCCTTAATCCTAATTAGTAGCTTCTATGGATTACACCAAGTTTAAACTCTTTAACAGGATAATAAATACAGACTAGTCGTGGTTATTTATTAAGTTTTAATAGTGTAGATTCTTGCCTGATACAGACTAATAACTGTCACCAGCCAGACGGGATTTCCCTCTAACAAGAAGCCAGAGTCCCGCACAAAGAAAACACCATCAAGCTCGAGGACCAATGAGGGGTTTCTTTCACTTTTCAATCACTGCTAGTCGTGCCCGGGATTAAGAGAGGGCTCTTGACTCTCTCTTTCACACAAAACCAAGAGTACTTGTCAGCAACTCGAGGCAGAAAAGGAAGAGAATAATACGTGAGTCCAGGGTTATCGTGTTTAATTGGATTAGGTGGTGTCATGTTGAAGTCTGGAGCATGACAAACAGACAGAAAGACGGCTGGGAAATACATAGAAATCAGTGTCCTGTTTGGGAAATATTTAATTAAACAAGCGCAATTATAAAGAGATTTTTTGTTTGTTTGTCTATTTTCATCTATAGAGAAAAAATAGTTCAAAACCTCCCAATTCATTCATAAAAAAAAAATAGTGCGCGTCTTGATGTGCCTCCACAAAAAAAGAAGTGAATCACGCTGCGGCGCAGGAGAGGTGGTTTATATTGTCGGGATTGTGTTGTTGTTGGCTGTGGGGCTGCGCTCATCTGTGCGTCAAGCAGCGGCAGCAATAACAAGGTGCGCGCAGCTGTGCGTGCAGGTGCGCGGCCTCCACCTGCTCAGCTGCACGGAGAGGGAGTGAGAAAGGGAGGGAAAGAAAGAAAGAGAAAGAGAGAAAGAGAAAAAGGGAGGCGGAGGCAGATTAACAGCTTGGTATTCGATTGTGCAGAGAAAAGTGGGGAAATTATCACCGAGTTTATATGTAGGGGTTTTAATGCGCAAAATGAGAGTTTGGAGCATTTTTTAAAAGGAGGTCAAAAGTTTAAGAGAAACAAAGTTAATATTTAGTTTTACATTTTGGAGCATGATGTAGACACACGCGTAAGGTTGCACGTCCAAAGTTCTAAATGTTCCCCCCCCCAAAAAATAATCCTGTGTTCGCAATTTGCTCGAAAACAAAACGAAGAATAAAAGCGAGGTTCGATGGAGCATTTATCGAAAATCCCAACAAAATTCTGTTGCCTAGGTGTAAATTGCAGAACAAAACAGAGCAGGACATTTCAACGAAAAGTTTCCCATTGGAAGATTTCTTTCTCAAAGCCTTAACTATTTTGTTTTTAATGTTTTAATGACATTTTGACAAGAGATGAATCTGGACACATTTGATGCAACATTTACCCGATTGAAGTGATCTTTGGGAGGCAGGTGTGAGATCTGATCTGCGTTTCTGTCTGTGTGGCTGCAGACCTGCTCCGTTTATGATCTGCTGTCTTTTTTTTTCTCTCTCTCTCTCCTTTAAACTGTCTGTGTCGGTCGCGTAAACTTTCTATTGGTCTGTCTTGTCTGCTGCGTTCAGGGACAACAGAGGGCAAACAAACAAATAAACATGACAGTAAAAGAAGCTGCGTTTCCTTAATTGATTAAAGAGGTCGACAGTGTGGCGTGAATGTTGCTTTCAGATGTTTAACATGCATCCTACTTCAGTTGTGAATAACAACAAAAATACATTCTGGCAAACTTGACATTATTTTGTTTTGTATTTTAAACCTCCAAATCTGCTGCTGTGCGCCTCCAGGAAATGAAGCTCTCAGTAGGCCTGGTATTAAAGCAAGCAGATGAACTCCAAAGATCCACATCTGACAACAGATGAACACTCGAGGTAAAAAAAAAAAAAAAAAAAAACAACAACAACAACGACAAAGTTGCAGAGACTTTCTGCCGCTCAGTAACGAGTCTCATTACCATGTCACTCCTCTATCCCCCCTTCTCCTCCTCCTCCTCCTCCTCCTCCTCGACACCCTTCCTCACTCCTGGCAACAGCAGACAAAGCGGGCGGGTTTTAGTGGTCTCCGCCGGGGCCGACCAGCCTTTGATCTGAGCCCGTTAAGGAGAAGGAGTCTGAGGGGGCGTCAGACCCAGAGGAGGAGGTAAAGTCACCTTAATTTTGGTTTAGCTACATTTTCTTTAATAACCTGACAAACAATTGTGTTACCCTTTACATTGGACAACATACTTCCTTATTTGCATGTCCAATACCTCTAAAAGAGGGGGAAGATGTTGCAGCCTGAAGTGTGTTTCATTTCTCTGAATGTGCTGTTCGTTTCTGCAGATCAGGTAAACAGGCCCCGGGGCAGCCTGGACCCAAAGAGGAAGGGACCTCCAAGAGATTAAATCTGCAAGATGCATGAAGGGGCCTTCAGATACACAGAGGCCTGCAGGTTTGATGGGTTACATTTAATAGAAAGAGAAGCCTTCTGCACACCAAATCTTAATCTAGACATATTTAGCAGATGTGCTGCAGACAAAAAAAAACAAACACATTTTATGGAGAGGACAAAAAAAATGTCAAAGTGGCAAAAACTAAATCAATGTAAAAAAAAAAAAAATGTATTTGCGTAGTAAATCATATTTTGATTTATTTGGTGTTACAGGCCAAGAGGGCGAGATGGCTAATGTCTGTGTGGATCAAAAAAAATCTAAATTTGGGATTGAACATCTCTGCTCTGCATGCCTCGCCGCTCTGACGGAGACACTCAGACAAAAGGTCTGGTCTTAAATGAAGTTAGTGATGGTCCACATGTGCCAGATCAGTCAGGCAGCACAGACACAGCCGCCGAGCTCAATTTCAGATCATGCAAAAAAGACAGAAAAAAAAACACAGAGGAAGAAGAAGAGGAGGATGATGAGGAAGAAGAAGAGGGGGCTGCACATGCGCCTGTCAGCAGAACGGAATAAAAGGAAAAAAAACGAAATGACTGATTCAGGGAGTTTAAGAGGGAAAACAAACAAACAAATAGTCTCTCAAAATACGTCAGAGTGCAGAGTGAATATTTGTGTCGTTGCTGTTTGTTCTAGAAAATAACAAAATAAAGAGAAGAAGAAAGTAGATAAACATGAAAAAAAAAATCGAGATTTCAGATAAATTCACCAATTTCGTTTAAATAAATATATCGTACCTTTATTCTAACATTTTATTTAAAAAAAATGCTTTTTTGTAGAACAATATTTTCAAATAACAGAATATTTATTGACATAAAGCCTTTTTATGATACTTTTCAAATGGAATGGTTTATAAAAAAGGGACACACACATTTTTGTGATCATTAATCCTTTAACATTAAGACCCAATTCAGGAAAAAAAGACTCCAGGAAATTCTCCTCCATATAATTGTCTTAATTCAAAAACAAAAATAGATTTCTAAATATTGAAAGAGAGCTAATGAGTGTAAGCTAAACGTCTCGTGTTGATCATCTCTGCACACGTTCTATTTTAAACCATTTGAGCTAATAGGTTTACTCTCCTCAAACTGTGCTGCAGCTAGAATAACGAGGCATTTTATTGCTTTAGAATCATCTTTTTTTTTTTTGCTGCAATTACTTGGCCATATATTGTCATTAGAAGTCTATTAAAACATCAAGTCATTATTTGGGCATCCCCGGGAGGAGGGAATTAGAATAAAACCATCTTTGCCACACGGGTCCCATTTAGATTAATGGAAAAATATGTAAAACATTTCGTTTTAATTTTCCTCTGACAGTGTTTTGCATACATGCATTTTCCTCCGCCTGCGCTGTCCCCCTCATCATTTATGAAAGCAATCTCCAGCAGCACATTAACGGCCTGTGAAATACTGCTCGCAGCCTAATTGATTCCCGTCACTAGTTTTGTGAGGTTATAATCGTGTTAATTGTAATTTACTCTCTCAGGGAATAGAAGGAGAGATGTGTTTAAATAAAGGCGGCCGCGCGGACTGAGGAGATTATATCAGCTGCACGCATAATAGAAACGTCATGTAGAATTACACAGCGGAGGAAGACAGGGATGCATTCCTCTAATCGACAGAGCTGCAGCTCGTATCTGTCGCTTCTTCTCCACGTTGCTGAACTGCAAGGTCGTCAAGGTGCAATGCCAAACGAGCTCCATGAGCATCAAAGCACAAAAGTTTGTTTCACCTCTGAACTGAAATGAGAAGAGATGTTGGTGCAAAGAATCACAGGAGAAGAGGATTCTTAAAAAGGGAAGGGGAAGGGGGGGGGGGGGGGGGGATAATATTTGGGGCTTTTTGTTTGGCTAAACTTGCCATATTATTTCCTGATCCTCCTCTGAAGAGTTGCCCCTTGTTTTTGCTTCATCCCTGCATGATGCTCTGCTGCTTCCTCTGCTCAGAGATGTTTCCTCCCTCTCCCTGCTTCCTTCCTTCCTTCCTCCCCCTGTCAGCCTGCAGGACACCTGTTGGTGCAGAGCAGCCAGGAGAAGCTGAGTTGTCCCTTCAGAAAGGCCTCCTTCAGCACTAAAGTCACCTGGGGAGCCTCTGTTCAACTCTGAGTGCTGGACGATTGTGTCAAACAGGGGCTTTCTGTCGCTCATTACACACTTTTACTCTAGTCTGACTAAATAGGGGCAGTCTAGGTGTTTTTAAAAAAGGAGGGGGGGGGGGGGGGGGGGGGAATGAATAAAACTGATGACGTTAAAGCATTAAATGTTCAGATTTAGCAATCTTTAGAAAACTCATATTCACTAGTCACTGTCCTCTTCATCAGTCGGTCTTTAATGATGGCATGTGATCCAATACTATTCAATCTTTTTTTCATATAGCTATAATATTTTTAAATAAATATAAATGTTCTCTATAGGTGATTGTGTACGATGGAGTGCTTTATTTTGAAAGGTTAATCTCTATTCTGAACGCCTCATGTGTGGAATCAATAAAACCTGTAAATATAAAGAACTCCAAATCAACACCACTAAAAAAAACTACAACTGCAGAATAGAGATGTTTAAATGAAAGCACTGATATCGGGTGTCATTGATATTGGAAATCAAAGAACAGAATTGATTGCAGCCTTGCTCTCTCGTCTCAGATGAGATTTGAACTAGTGTAGTGTTTTTGAAGATGATCTTGAGTGTATAAGTGGCGGCCATGTTTTGCTTAACTTGCATTCATTTGAACACTTAAAGGATTCAAAAGTGAATTGTCGATGAAAGAATCAAAGTCAGTTTTTCTCGCACATCTTTCTAGGCAGTGGTTTTAGATTTGAAAATAAATACTTTAATGAATGTTTTAAAAGTCCCAAAGTCAGACGTTCCCGCTTTAATGACACAGCACAACATCAGGATACATTCTGAGACTGAAGCAATCAGTTCATGACACATGACAATCTGCTAGTTCTGTAACTGGAAAACATCTCTAATCACACACACACACACATTGATTTTAAAGATCAGACCAAAAAAATGGCCTCACCAGAACAGTGCTTGTGGATTTATTTCATGAAAGTCAAACACAACAGCAACCTCGGGGTGTGTAATGGTAGATTTGGCGAAAAACAAACAAACAAGCCGAATGTGAATTCCCGACAGCAAAGAAGTGAGCCAGGGGTGAGAGAATGTATGTGGCCCGATGCCAACGAGACGGCTTACTGTTGGGGTCTTTGGCTGGGCGCAGGAGTGGGTTTCGATCTTTTTTTTTTTTGTCTGGCCTGGCCTGGCACAGACCGGCGTCCTGCCCCAGACACAATAGCTCATACAGTACGAGAGAGAGAGAGAGAGAGAGAGAGAGAGGGAGAGAAGGAGAGAGGGAGAGATGAGTGGACGAGGTGGGGTAGGGGAGGTGTGGTGCCTTTCATTACCATGGTCACCAATGGCACTATTAACCATTCAACACCCCCCCAATTATCCTCCCATCCGCAGTCAGAGAGACAAAGCCTCGGTCCTGGTCTGCTGGAGCAACATGGCCACTAATCTGTCTCACTCCAACATCACACCCACTTCACTGTCTATGGAAGTCAGACGTGTACAAACACCGCACAGAGCCTTCATTGTACTCACCTTGTACTACTTTAGTGTTGTATGTATGTGGCTTTTGTTTTTTTTATGTCAAAGCTGCTCTAAACCAATTGCCTCTAGTGGGATTAATTAAGTAGTTTGAATTTGAATATATTTGACTTCACAGAACTTTTCCGGGAGTTCATTCTTTTGTTTCATTTGGAAAAGTTACCATGTAAAGCTAGGTAAAAAAATAAAATAAAGAGAGCGACTACATTTTGGTGATGCAAAGAACAGAAGGTGAAGGATCTTTGTTGTAGAGTGTCACGTTTAAATGTCAACATTAGAGGTGTAGACTGAGGTTTAGGAAAGGGAGGCGTTCAAGGAGTCACGTTCTGTGTACATTTCTGGAGCTCTTTCATACTTTTTTGTTTGTGTGGTGGAGGATTCCCCTATGCTGCATTGCACAGTTTGTTTTTAGACTGTTGGATTTATCTGTGTGTGTCCATTAAAATGTGTTTAAGTGTGTTGCTGCTGTCTTTTTTTTTTTGGAGTACCCATGCACTGAAATAATTTATATTTTTTGCAGATTGGCTTTTATTTGCTTCTTCTTGTTGTAAGAAATCATTTAAAGGTTTATAAGAAAAGCAAACAGACAGGGTCGATTGCCTTTTAAATGGACTTAAAAAAGAAAGGTTCATGTTTCCAGGACTGCAGATACAAACTGAAGTGTAGGGATGGGGGGGGGGGGGGGTCGTTCAAGAAGTAAAACCCTTTCAGACTTTTTTGTTTATGTGGCGGATAATCCATCAAGATGGCATTTCAATTGTTGTCTTCACTTTGTTCGAATACGGTTTTGTGTCGTCTTGTCTGTGTTTTCTCCAGTTTCAATTTTTAATGTATTTATTTTGCAAAGTGTGTCCGTGTCCCCGCCACTTTTTTTTTTGTTGTAATTTACATTTAGAAGTTCAGAAATCGTTAATATTTCTTGCAGTTCTGCCAGTAGATGTGCTTCTTGTTGATGTCAGGAAATCAATTTAAATGTTTCCTTTATTAAAACACAAACACACAGGTGAATGTCATCCCAGACGCTGTAGCTGGTTATTTCAGTGGAAGTTGGTGCTAAATGAGAGATCAGTTGTGGAACAGTGCCGCAGCGTGTGCATGTATACAGTGTTTATTTTTCGTGCAGGTCATGGTGTGTCTGACACTGCACGCCTTCTCCATCAAGACCACAGGCCTGCAGCTGCCACAGAGCGAGCTGCATGTCTTTGCTAAGGAGACAGACGCACACACAAAAAAAAAAGCTAAATAGTGAGTTTATGCACTTCCATCAGGTTTTTTTTTTTTTCCAGTGAGTGGGACTTTGATGTCTGAGAGTCAGGGCCTGGGCAGGGGAGAGGGGGAGGGGGGAGGGGGGGTGCTGAGGCCTGACTGGAGGACTGGGGCCTAATGAATAGCTCCAACAACAGTGGCTTGTTGTGTTTGTTTACCCTTTTCGCCCAGCTGCCTGGACCGTGGAGATGGGAGAGCATTCATCATGACCTAGGACACACACTGAAGAGTGACAGGACGGCGCACACACACTTCAGAGTGTGCCAAGAAAGTGGCCCGCACGGGGGAAATAATCCTCGACACACACTTCAAGACACAGATTTCTGCTGTTCCATGCTCGCTACGGGCAGTTTTCACAGAGTTGAAAACATCTGAAGGTATATTTTAACATAATCATCCCCTCTGGAAACGGCCCGACAATCACATGAATTAAATACAAGTATTTCAACAGTTCTTAAAAAAAAAAACATAACCCCAAACTTTCACCAGCGTGAGTTTCAAAGCCTTAAAAAGTGCTCTTTTTTTTTGTTCATGAAACCTGCAGCAATCCCAGTGTCCATCGACCTCTCCTGTCAGGGTCGCGTCGTGTGGTTCCATCGTGTTTCTGCTTATCGGTCGTGTCGTTTCTCTGGCACGGCGACGGAGAGCGAGAGGATGTTCTGTGCCTGCTTCACAGAGGGCATGTCGATCATGCTGCCACGGAAGGTGAACGCTCCCTGAAAAGGTTTTTTTTACGAACAGAGGAGAGGAATGTTAGACCGGATCCACACAGAACAAAACACGTTGAATGATCTTAGGTAGTAGGTCATTGTTGTTATTGCATAACGATCCACTGCAGGAGAGCAATCATGAATCCTATTTTCTTTGTGTGTGGATGTGAAGCATAACGATTTTAATCTAAAAACTTTAGCACTATAGACAAAATAATTTAGTTCAGAAAAGAGGAAGATGCAAAAGAAAATGTAAGTTTAGAGCATTTGGGAATTATGAATCTTTTGGTATAAGATTTTAAGTAAAAAATAGAACGTCAGGAAAATGCAGCCAACAGCTTAGGAATTATAAAAACCAAGCACCTGTCGTGTAGAAAGACAAAAGGACTGACCCTGCTTGCTTTTCAAACCTACACTCACTCACACACACACACACACACACACACACACACACACACACACACACACACACACACACACACACACACACACAGCGCGGCAGAGGGATGGGTAGGATATGAATCCCTCGGGCGATGCTTAGCAGGAGCGGCCCTGGCAGTGAGAGAGGTGTGGGCAGATTGTGTATTACCTCAGCAGATAGCCCACCGAGCACAACACACAGGATCCAACCATGCACTAAATTAGGAACAATAATATTGTACACTTAATTGGCCCAACCCCCCCACCCCCCCACCCTTCCTGCCCCCTTCCTACACCAGGGGTCGTACAGTATGTATTCTCTAAAAGCACAGAGGTGTGTCAGAGGGTACACAAAGGGATCTAGTCTCAGGGCGGAGGACGACTCCTGCCCACCGCAGCACACACTCACAGATATCGCGTCATGCTGGAGACATCAGTTTGAGGAAGTTGAAGAAGATCTCCTAGTTTATCTAATTAATTTAATCCAATTAAAACTATTTATTTTCAGTTTTGGGAATACAGTGACTTTTATATTTAGAATAAGTTTGATTGAGAAAACTGGAAATCGCCAGAAAACAAGCAGGGAAAAAAATGCTGACACATATGATAAGCAAGATAAGATGGTTAGTGTTTCTTTTTTTTTGAGTTGTCTTTGCATTTGCATAATAATAATAATAACAACAATATTAACAATAGACAGTAAGTCTAATAAAGCATTCATATTTTACAGGAACTACTTTTCAGTACTTTATTTCTGACTAAATTCCCAAATTGTCTCAGTGAGGGGCAATGAGAGATGAAATTGAAATCAAAGAGAGAGTAATAGATTTTTTTTTTTTTTTAACCTTGTGAATGATGGTGGTTTAAATTTGAGCACGAGATGCTAATGTTACCTTCCCCTCCTTTTGGTGCTGGTCAAAAGCTGCAATGAGCTCTTTGGCCCACTCGACCCTCTCAGGACTGGGGGAGAACTCCTCCTGCACAGCTTGGATCTGCCCTGGGTGGATCACCTGCTTACCTACACACACACACACACACACACACACACACACACACACACACACACATACACACACAAGAGAAAGAGAGAAAGGAAGAATAGTGAGATATGCTAATGATAACAGCAGGCAGGCTTTGGCTCCAAATGAAAATTAAATACAAGAGCTACTTGAGTTTAAAAACAATGTTTTTTTTATTGTTGGCACAGAGCTTTCAATAACAGAGTTTGTGCCAATTACCTGCCTCGATTATACCGACACCATCCAGGTTTCTTCCATTATTTCTAACAACAACTGTTAAACCAACAGTTTTCCAGAACTGGTTGGAAAAAAATTCAACTTGTGACAACTTGAACTGTTACCATGTGAGAGGAATAACATCGGACAGAGAGGAGGAAAAGGAAATATAATGTGTTTATGTTTATATGTTATGAAGTGAGTCCGATTGTAAAGGAAATGAGCAGAACATGCTGTGAATCAGAAAAGATTATTAAGTGTCTTTAGTCTGCCTGGAGGTTAGTACTGATGACAAAAATAAACTTTGCTGAACGCTTAGTAGGACTTCAGGAAACACACACAGTCAAGCTATACACTCAAGAAAACAAGGACAGTATTTCAAACCATTAAAAAAAAAGATATTCCATTTTTTTTCATGGATCTGAACATCAAGAATCCTTCAATAAGGCAGCAGCAGTATGAAGGAATCGCTGTTTACCCCTTCATACATTTGATATCTTTGCACAGTCTCAGTAAATGTTCATTGTCAGCGGTCAAATCACAACATCCGACTCAAACACGAGCTTAACATGGAGTTAAAGCTCCGTCTGACACAGTCCTCTCCCATCCACCCATTCACCCACCCCTCATGAATCCCACTCCCTCTCTGTAAAATGTGGGCTAACGCCGCAGACATAATCCCGTGTACATTTGCAGATCAAACTTGTAGCGATAAGTTAAGGTTATGAAACGTCTGCTGAGATCCACGACTCAGCTGCAGGCAGCAGGAACTCGACACTTTGGGGCTTAGCTGTGTCGCCGACAACAAATCCTTCAAGGTGGCCGAGCGGGGCGGGCAGCACGAGCAGGGGAGGAAAAAAAAAAAAAAAAAAATTAGGGGAGTAGGGTAGAGGAAAGGAGGACAGTAGAGGAGAGGAGAGAAGAGGGGGAGGAGAGAACCCCTCTCCCTTCATCCAGCTCCGCTCACCCCAGTTAACCTCAGAAACACACACTGCAGTTACACAATCAACACGCTGTACTGTACATGGAGGCTGGGACAATGAGACAATATAGTTCATTTAACAGCAACTCGTTATTAGGGCTACGACAAACCAGTTCTTACAGAGAATATTAACCTGACGATTAACTGTCCTGACGATACATTTCGCACACTTGTGACAAATGTTAATCACTATTTCTCAGAGCCCCAAAGCAAAGTCTTAAATTGAAACGTTTTTTGAAACAACTATTTGAAACCTTAAGATTTTCTCATGTGCAGGAGGGCAAAGAGTGACACACTGTTGCATTTAAGAAGCTGGAACCAGCAAAATGTTTGATGTTCTTGCTTGAACACTTGCCACATTATGAATCTAAGCTCAAACATGTTATGACTGACCTTCTGTCAATCTATTCATCAATAATCATACATTTACACATTTATATGTTTACATGAGAATCATGCAAACAATTAAGGCAAGCATGTTTTATTATGTTATATTAAAACGTCCCTGCAAATGCATCAATTGTGCTTGTGTGTGTTTTTGTGTGTGTGTGTGTGTTTGTGAATATAGAGGTGGAGTTCTTCTCTTGGAGCCTGAGGACTGCCCAGGGCCACACTGGAGAGATGTGTGTATGAATGTGTTTGTGTGCGATCGTGTTTGTGTACTTTTATATGTCTGTGAACCTCCTATTCTGCAAAAAAAAAGGGCATTTTTTTTAGTGCTCCTACTTTTCCTTTGCTCATACCATGAATCTGTTTGAAGTACAAAACTCAATGTGTGTGTGTGTTTTGAATGTTTCTATCAGGGCTGTCAGACAATTACATTTTTTAATGGCGATTAATCCCTAAATTTCAGTAAGTTAATAGCGATTAATCAGACTTTTAAACCTACATTTGAAATTCCATTATTTCGCATTTAAAAGTAAAAGTATTAGGCTTTTATTTTGAAATTGTATGTTGACTTAACTTGACTTTACTTGCTGTTTGAAATAAAGTAAGGTCCTTCTGGTAGATGGAAGGTTACGTTTCTGTCGTAATCATTTTTTTTAAAGTGAAATGAGACATTCAAAGACGCAGCAGTGTCGTTCTTTTCCATCACTGTGACTACAGGGAGACACTGCGCAGGCTTATCCACGGTGCCCCTGACGGGACAAAATAGCATGCGATTAGAAAAATGAATGCATTTATTTCAGGTCTTAATTAATCGTGATTATCTAGCTGATCCTGACTAGTGTGTATGTATTTGTATTTGAGAAGTGAGACAACAAGAGAATGCATTCCCTCTTCTGCCACCTGTTTTGCTCCTGGTCTGAAGACGGAGCAGCATGTTTCCACACTGAAAACTGCAGGCTAAAAGATAGTGTGTCTCGTCCTGTGTATGGTTGTCATATGAGTGTGTGTGTGTGTCTGTGTAGGACGACAGCAGAATGACAGAGCGCAGAGACAGACAGGGTGACTCAGGTGCCCTCAGTTACAACCCATTGGTTCCCCTAAAACTGCATCATTCATGCCCTCCAGCCAATCCCGCTCTGCCATGTGGTGCTGGCATCTCATTGGAGGATTGCTATTTAGCAAAGTGCTCTCAGGCGAATGATGGGCAGGGTCCCGGGGATGGAAGTGAAATGTGGACCCTGAAAGCAGAGAATTTTTGTGGAACCGTTTCTATATTTCTGGGAGGCGATCGTGTTTCAGACGGATCACTGAGTCTCAGCAGCAACACGTAGTTTACAGCACATAAAACAAGGTGCTTGCAAAGTTTAAAAAAAAAAATCAGAAAATGAATGACCTTCCTCCCTAAGAGATTTGATCCCTGCATTCTGTCTTCACACTGACCTGTTTAGCATTAAGAAGCACCGGGTGTTTGTGTTTGACCGGTGTGTTCTGTGCTAATGGGTGCTGGTTGCGGCTTAGGCACTGCCAAGGTCAATTACTGCACAGGTAGAGGCTTTTGGCTGCACCGCATTATTGCTTAAGCACACTCGGGCCAGTAATAGCTACTAACTAAGATTATACAGAGTGCCCACGGCTTGTAAGCCACTAATCCAGTGCTTTCGACTGGTTCTGTTCCATATCAAATCAAAACCATTTATTCCATCAAGCAGCTGCTTCTGTTCATTTGCTTTTATCACCTCTTACCTCATACGAACAAAACACAGAGTTGTTCTTTTCAATCCCCCCCCCCCCCAAAAAAAAGTCACAAATCATTCTGATCCAGAAAAGTGCAAACACATTATTAAATCTTAATTTAATGAACACATTTGAGAAGCACTAGGGCTTAACATAACGCGCCCTTATTGCAGTGTGCAAATATTCAAAAGTAAAAATGCTGAACTAGAATTTTTCGGTGCAAAATATTTTTAAAAAAAGCACATTGCGATTGCTGAATAATTCTGATAGAGACACACACAGGTACACATACTGCACACAAGCGCTCACATGAACCTGCAGCCCCAGAGAATAGAGGTGGCAAATGAGGTCACCTGGAAAATAAGTTGCCGTATGAGGCAGCAAGGAGCGCTGCCAGAAGATGATTTGACGATGTGAAGTGCAGGAAGCGTGTGTCGAGGAGAGTGCAACGTGGAGAGTGTGCTCAGGCGTTTTCTACTTTTCTGTGCCAAAGAAAGAAATCAGCATTTATTTACGATTGTATTCCTTCCGATATTTCTTCCCCTTGTGTGTAATTATGTCTTGCCTGTCCGATGCTTCATGGACAAGCTTGCTCCACACACATTGCTCTTAGAGGGATTCATGAAGTTGGTGAATTGAAAGAAAAGCTTTTTTTTCCAACAATTTCTTTGTAGCGTGAAAGCTGACTAATTCTACTCGGTATCTCAAAACCTAAGGAAGACAATTATTACTTTGAGTAAACAAAACATTTTATTGTTGGGGGGGGGGGGGGGGGATCCTCAGATAACAGGGGTGAATACTACACGACAGATTTTGAAAATGATCGGCCTTCAAGGGATGAAAATACCAGAGCAAATAATATCTGCTGCAGCGAAGGAATAATGAATGAATCTGAAAAAAGAAAAAAGGCTGCCCTGCCTTCTGTGGTTACATGCAGTCTGCAGGGCACAGACACACACACACACAAATTCTGAGAGCGTTGCCTGGCTACAGACACACACAGTGCGCTGTTAAAGCACAGGCTACCACTCTCTGTTAAATTTAATCACACTTGCAGGTGAGCACATGGACACAAAACCCTTCATCATGGGCACACCAGAAGGAAGAAGAGAAAAAGTCCTAGTTTTGGTGTCAGTCGGTACAAAATAAAAAACAAAAAAGACCAGCGGCCAGTTTCTGGAGCAGAGACACAACGTTCATTTTAAGTTAGAACCATTGTTATAAAGAAGAGTTAAATGACATGAATGTCACACAAGCTAGGCGATATTCTGCGTCCTTTTAATGTCTTTAAACTACATTAAGAACCAACCTCTTTGTCACTTTGAACACAACAATGAGACAGAGTGAATGATTGCATGCAAAAAAAAGAGGTTAATCTGTTCATGTGAGGTTTAGAGAAGTAAAGAATATAGAGTTTAACAACTGTGAGGTATCTTTGGTGCACAGATATGTTCATTTGTGGACTTAAAGTGACCTTATTTAAGGGGACAGGGGCAGATTAGAGACCCCAGACAGCAGGAAGTGTACCTGTGAATCCCATGAGGGCTCCCTCTCTGGCCTGTCGCCTCAGCCCCTCCAGGTCTTTGTAGTCGATGTAGACCAGGTCGATGGCCTGCAGCCCAAACGCTTTGGTGGTCACCACCACCTTCTGCCTCGCATAAAGGAGCTCCCTGGCATCTTTGGTTCGTGTGGCACCTGGGAGACAAAAAAGAAAGGGGATGCATACATATCATGTAAGTCATAAAACAGATAAGGAGTGAGAACGCTTGGAGTCTTGTGTCCTGATTGTGACACTGATTCATCTTTTTTCTGGTATGAAATATTACAATTTATTTTATTCTCCGTTGATGGAGAGTTAAACTGTAGAGTAAAGTCTGGTATTATTTTCAAATCACTTGAATATTTATGCCTTTATCAGCAAACTTCCTGTCCATCTGAGGAATTGATTTAGAAAATAATACACTTGTGAGATGAAACTCATTTCCATCTCCTTCTGTATATTATCTTTGGGCTTTGACTGAAAAAACACTCATCCAAAAACCATCTCCTACTTCGATAAAACATATGCACAATGAAAACATTTACCCCTGCAATACATTAATCAGTTATGTTTGAATACCTGTGTGGACATGCAGTATCATGATGTTACTATGACTCGATGTTGGCAGAGGGAGAAAGGATAAGACTTCTGAAGCAAACTCAGTGTTGAGAAAGTTTAATAGAAGTCGTGGTAGCTACCTATGCTGGCACAGAAGTCATCAGAGCCAAACACCACTCCGTCATGGTGCAGACCAGCTGCTGGAGCAAGTCCACGCAGTTCCTCACACACCGCCTGGAGAGAATATATTCAGATATATATATCACTGAAATACATTTCTGAATCAAGTGACACAGATCTACCCTGATTTATATCTGCCAATATGTCCGTCACTTCTCTCGCTCTTCATATCTACTGACTCTCCAATGTGTTGACAATTGTTTTAATGACCTACGTTTCATTTTCTTTAAGTTCTCTTTAGGACGCATATCTGTTACACATTTATTACATAAGGTGCAACATCTACAATTCACTTAGCAGATGCTTTTATCCAAAGCGATGTACATTTACAGAGAGTAAGTACAACACAAGCAAGGATCTAGAAAAGAGAAAACAACGTCAGTAAGAGCAGACGAACAGCTTTAAGTCCGATCGGACACACAGGAGCTGACAGGCAAAGCACAACATCGACCGCTGTTCTTGGGAGCTCTAATCAGCATCAAAAACATCCTAAAATCACCTTCATCATCATTATCAAACAAAACCATCGTCATCATCATCATCATCACTGTCGTCATCAATAATACTCTTACTACTTAACCTACCACCTGCAGGTATAAACGCTACATACTCAAATGAAAACAACACAATCAGGAGTCTTCAGAGATTCATTTTAGTCAAAAAAAAGAAAGTAGTAGTGGTTGGTATCAATCCTTGAAACTTTAACTACCATTCTTACCAGTTCGTTGAGAGTCAGGGCTGAAAAAGTGAGTCCGATTGATCAGCTGGTGCCTTGTGTACTTATTCTACAATCAAATTATTCCTGATTTCTTATCTTCCCTCATCAACGTCTGTGTTTTAAAAGTCTTAAACTGCTACAGTATGTCGTGTAAAGTTAACATTAATTAGTAAAGCATGAAGTTATTTTGCTAAATTTAATTTAATCAAATCTGTTTTTTTTTCTACAGTGAAGCAAAGCTTTAGAAAGGAAAGTATCATATTCGCACCTGCTCTGAGAAAGTCAAGCTCAAACAAGCTCTTCTACTCAGATATCACTTCTGGATACAGTTACTATCGCCTGACAGCGAAGTTAAAAAAAAAAGAAAATCTGGAATGTGATTGTCTGTGGAGAAGGGAGTGAAACAATAAGAATGTGTCTCCTGCTTTTGTTGGCCTCCAAATTAATTTCACCACTAGCTGTGCCACAGAGGTTTTTCTTTTTTCTTCTTCTTCTTCTTCTTCTTCTTCTTTCTCTTGCTTGAAACCGGGGGGTTCAGTCTGGGCAAAGATACAGGGTGTTCTCAAGAAAAAAAGCACACAGAGGCACCCCCTGCCATCAGAACACACACACGTACACACACTAACAACCCAAAAACACGGACGCAGAATCAGAGTGGAGGAACTTAAAAAAAAGAAAAAGAAAAGACAAATCAAAAGAAAGGAAGGACAGCTTGTTTCTCCCCAAATGCCCAAAACCGTGCCCTCTTTTCCCCGTGTAGCTGAAGGTCGTGCTGCACTGAAAACGGAAGTGCTTTGATGCTTGCCAAAATATCATTAAGAACTTTCCCAGTATGATGATATTAAAACAGTTCTAATTAAAAAATGTCAGCATGTCTGGAGAGGGAAAGGGAGAGACAGACAAGAGAAAAAGGAGTCAGGGAAAAAAAAAAAAAAAAAAAAAAAAAGGCTCATTTTGAGAGACTGTCCGAATGCTTTGAATCCCTTTCATTTTGGACATGTGGAGCGCTCGGCGAGCTGACGCGCTCTTTAATCTAGCGTGAACAATGGACAAACAGGAAAAAAATGTCTTACACAGGCAGTTTTTTTTGGGGCGGCATTTGTTTGCAATTTACCTTAAAATTGAGCAGGCCCACAGCGGTTTCCACAAAGGTGACCAGGCGGATGGGTTCTGTCAGCGGCCGTCCTTTCAAGTTGCGCTGAAACCTGTCAACAAACTAAACACACGGGGACAATCTCATGCACGACTCATTAACAACAACCCACTGTTCTCCTGTTGGAAACCACGCGCCTCCAAACAATCAGAATAAACGTGTTTGTTTTTGCTATACTTTGTTGGAGTCTGTGCTTTGTTTGGAGCGCTTTTATTCCCTCTGCATCGTTTGCTGTTCAAACTCGCCATCAGCTTGATTCTATTAGATTTTAGAATATGCACTCATCTTTAGGGAAACATCACGTCCTTTTATTACCGCTTAAATTCCAGTATGTGTAGTAATGTGCAGCTGCCACTTAATCATTGTGTGATATGCATGGAAACAGGGAAAACCCACACTGAGATCCTGAGTTATTGAGTCAGAGTGAATTTAAAACAGCGAGAACATTTCCAGCAGTAAAAACCACATAAATGATATGTCACATCTTTCAACATCCACGATGGGGGAAGACAGACAGATAGGAAGGGGGGGGGGGGGGGAACAGAATGTTAACGTGCAAAAAACTCACTTTTGATATGAATCTTGACACCTTTATTACCTGCACTGTTCCCATTTGAGTCCTTATTCAGAAACACATCTATGGAGGGGTTCAAACAGCTGAGGGAGCAAGCGCAGGAGAGCAGCAACAAAAGCAGGTGAAATGAAATATTTTACATTATCACCAGGGTTCCCCTCTCCGTCTGAAGTCTCCTTCTCTACCTCCGTTCACAGGCTCTGCTCAACTACAGCATGTGTTCCCCTGAGAACGTGCGCGCGTGGAAATGTGCACATGCACACGCGCACACACACGGCGAACCAAAGAAGAAACAAAGTAGGGGAAAAAAAGGGGGAGAAGAAACAAGATTTGGGGATGTCTTTGAGTGTGTTTTACTCCTACATTCTTCTTGCTCTGCACCCCCAACCTGCTTCCATAGCAGGGAACAGGGAGACTGGAGCAACAATCAGAGTGTGATGTGACACTTTGCTGAGGCCTTTATTCTGCACGACTCCTGCTAATATGCAAGCTCACCTAAGTAGGGCTTTAAAACCAAGTTTAATTCTTTGAAGACCAAAGCATTTCAATTTTTTCCAACAGACCAGTTCACAGCTAGCCCTGGACTGCCAGTGGGGTTGCCCAAATTCCAAAAATCTATCATCTGGAAACACACAAAAGCCCCTTCCGTTAGATATTTCCTTTCAAAGCCAGTCAAAAAAAGAGAGCGAGAGAGAGAGAGAGAGAGAGAGAGAGAGGGCGCAAAAGCCCAGAAATCTGTCTAACCTCATGTGTCCCCCCCCCACCTTCCTCTCCTTTCTCTCGCTCCCTCTTTGACACACCAGGAAAAAAAAAAGACAGATATAAATAACCTCAGGTACAGCAATGCTATTTTCCTAAATGAAGAGCCAAATAACCCCGGTGCTCACACTCACCACTCTTGTTCTACCCCAAAAAAAAAAACTGAAAGAGTGGGCCCTCCATTGATGGATTTAAAAAAAAAAAAAAAAAAAATAGGGGCAATTTTAATCATCTCTCCATTCAATCTCAGTTGGATAAATCATATCTGAGAGATTTGCATAAATACAAACCATCAAAGACTTTTCATCTTCAAAGAGGTTTTCAAGACCCAATAGGCTTTGTACTGTAATCATCTGAGGTCACAACCCTGTGGGAGCAAGGCTGCTATGGCAACATAAAAACTAACGCTGGGGGCTTAGCATAATATCCCCCCCTCCTTCGCAAACACAGGAAGGGGTGGTGTAGGGTGGTGGTGGGGAGGGGTGTCCGAGAGGAGAGTGTGAAAACGAGGGGTGTAGATGAACCTATTTCTGTGACAGAGGAAGCCAGATATGGGACGGTGCGGGGAGACCAAGCTGACATTACACTGCAACACTGCGCGACGCAAACCCCAACATGGCTACGGCAAGCGGGAAGGTTGTTTTGATTGGGCTGGGGGAAAAAAACGCCGCTAGATAAAGAGCCTCCGTGCCTCTCTGATTACATGCTTCTGTCCGTCTGTATTCTCCTCTTCAGCTATTATACACTTGGAGGGCCTGATTTACGCTGCATCAGAGGGACTATAGTGCTCGTTCATTGTTCCTCAGGCGCATACAGCAACCATTAGCTGTCAATGGCTCTCAAACCTAGCACACTTAGGATGTTATTCTCTGCCAAATTGAAAAAAAATACATATGAAAGAACAGAAAAAAGAAGAAATAACACCTCTTCTCGCCATTCAAAGCCACGCTACAAACAAGCCCTCTGACAATTTCACCACCCAATCATGAAAAGGGAAGGAGGGCGAGATGGAGCAAGAGAAAGGAGGCTATAGTGGGACAAGTTTCAATTAATTTTCTTCAAAAGGGGGCCAGATTAAATGTTTCCGGCCTGCTGAAGTGTTCATTTCACAGAGGGGAAGCGGAGAAAAGGGACGAGGGGAGGGGCCCGGGAGGAGGAGGAGGAGTAGAGGAGGAGGAGCGGGGACAGGGTGTGCGATTCTTTCGGTCCCACTGCACACCAAATAGTGTGGTGGGCAAAGAATGCGCACGGCTCCGAATCTGTGTGAGAATTGTCCCCGGACAAAAGGAGGGAGTTACGCCTGTTATAGCCCAATAAGGCCTGTCAGTCACACAAGGGCCGGGGGAGAGGAGGAAGGCAGAGCTAAAGGTTTCCACACAAAGGGAAACAAGCAAGTCCATCTTTTAGCGACTAATCAGTCTGGAGGATTCCTGCGCTAATATCAATAAAAAAAAAAAAAAAAGGGAGAAAAATAAACAAGTGAGGGATTTACTGCGATGCTTTACGAGAGGAGAGAAAATCAGACGCATGCTTACAACGCAGGCAGATGAATACAAACGTGGACACAGAGAAGTCATGTGAAAAGAAGACAAGGAGAAAGTAACAAGGACAGCCATGGGATTAGACGAGCCAACATGAGTAAAACAAAGGTCCAATAGACGGGTGCAGACTTGACCGTGATTCAGGATAACCTGCTGCTGCAGAAACACCCTGGCAAACACTTTGCAGATCCAATGTGCAAACAGATCAACACAGAGTGCTTATGGGCGACAATGCTTAAGTAGTGGAAGAAAAACATAAGAAGGCAAAATGTTGAGGCCCTTTTTGATTCCACATGATTTCAAACAACAATCTCTGTTAGTTTAATGATCCATGGAATCGAAAAGTATGAAAGTTTTTTAAAAAATTGCAGATCTTCAGTCATTTTTTGTAACCCAAAGCTGCAGCAAGCAAAGTGAGAGAAAGCTGCGGTCAAAATTCACAGGTCGGCAAGAAGTGACGTCTCTCAAGTGCTTTCAGCATTTATTTATTATCTTAAAAATATAGACAAAAAGGAGTGTCAAAAGTGTCACAAATACTGAACAACGCTGAATGCCGATGTATTTGTGCAACTAAGACATCGTGCAGGAGGAGTTAGCTTGCAATTTAAGGTCAAGGTCACTTTTTACTTTGGGGTGCACAGGACTTATGTTTCTTTTGCCATGGTACCAAAACAGTTATCGATGTCCTTTACTTTTGTAAAGTTTTGTAGTGTCAAATTCAAGTTTTATTTTTTTCTGGTTTTGTTAGGTTTGATGGAGAATTGAGCGTAGATTCTTTTGTGAGAAGACGTAGAAACGGGCTGACTAAAGCAGAGAAAAAGTGAACACCTGTCACCAATTATACTTGAAAAAAAGAACGGGCAGCAGGATGTAGATGTGTTCTAATTAAAACCACTAGTTAAAAACTTCCTGCCCCTTTCTTTAGACCGCATATGAGTGTGTGTGTGTGTGTATGTGTGTGTGTGTGCGTGTCATATATATACAGAAAGTAAAACAGCCAATTAAAAATAAAAAGATAAACTGCTTGGCCGTGTTAAAGCCTTCTAAAGAGCAAGAAGGAGAGCAAACTGCAGCTGAAATGTTGGCAGATTGCAGAAGAAGTTTTGAATTAGAAGTAAATAAAGCACCTTTGAACTGTTTGTTTCCTCCTGGTAAGTGAACCATATGGAGCTGATCAGAAAGGCCTACATTAATGATGTCACTGTCTCCTGACCTTTGAGGACCTGACATCCGTACCGTGCCCCTTTATAGAAAGCCATAGGGATGGCCTAGCCCAGACGTACTGCTCTTAACTAAGGCACAGGCCCAGTTTTTTGGGGGACAAATTTCTAGAAGTATTACATCTGAGAATGAGAAATAATTGGGTAAAAAAAAAAGAGTGCACAAATGTATTAATGCAACAGTTCTTTCCGCTGCAATTACCAAAAGGGAAAGACTATTGTCATACTGCAGCAGATGTATTGCTCAGATTTAATGTTTTTGTTTGGCTGTTCACTATTTAAATGTTGCTGTCCTGTAGATTCCCATGTGAACTGGTGTTCATCCTGAGCTGGTCTGCATGCACAACAAAACACAACAAAGACGTCACAAGCAGCACTAAGCTTTACCTCTTCAAACTTTGCTTCTTTAAAGCAACATTATTGAGGAATTTAGTTTGGTGTGCTTTAGCACCAACCGAACGTCTCTGAGTGCAACTACACTGTCGTAAAACACAAATACTTTATCGACATAGCCAGCTCAGCCTACTGTTTCTCGAAGCTCTCGCTAACATGTAAAAGCCTGTCCAATCTTTATTCTTGTCCGCCTTCTTGCCCGGCCAGTCTTCTCTTTTTTCCATCTTAGATTCCTCGATTACATCCTCTTCCGTCTCTTCGGCCATTGTACCAAACAGAACTGAGACGGGCTAACTGGCTTCTTGTTAGCTCAAACTGTGTGAATTAGTGCTGTAAAGCTGTATGCACGTCTCGTGAGAGAACCGTGGCCATTTGCCAAAGTTACATAGTTCTGAAAACACGCGACTGGTGTGCTCTGTGGAAATAGTGTAAACGCCATTTCCCTGTTGATATTATTGAATTATTAGATCGACTTTGAAACTACTATGTGACGGGGTCCTCTTTCAATCCACCCAAAACTTAAAAACAGGCGTAGTCGCAGACTGTAAGTGAAGTGTTTTTATTTTTGCCGGCCTCCCAAAGTGCAGTGATAGATATTTACAAAAATACAAAAATGCAAAAACAGGAAAAAAATGGTGTTTAGACTATTTACACTATTTACAAAACAAAACTCGTCCAAAAACAAAATCCACATAACTCAGCAAACAAACTGTACTTCAAAAAAATAAACTCTCTGCTGTAACATGTTACCTTCACTGTAACCATCCTAGACTGCTTGAAAGCAGCTCTCTTTTGAACACATTAAGTCCCTCCCACTGGGCGTTATGAATTGCCTAACATTTTAAAGAAACACATTATTTCATGAATGAGCAATTTACACTCTGTTAAATTAACATGGTTCACTCATCCCTAAATTACCCATTCTCATCCATATTTTAGTACCACCACTGTACTGTATTGGTGGCGAAACTTTCAAAACAAACATTTAATTAATCAGTCAATCATGTGATCACCTATGCGCGCTCCATCCGCCGTTTTAGTATGCGGAAATGGGCCGCCTCTGTTTGGAACAAACGGGACACCGCGGAGCGCATATGCAACGCACCAACGGTAATACCACTCTGAATCTGTATATATATGTGTGATACCAAAAATAGCACTTCCAAGTGTGCACCCTTAATCGCGCTATGAAACTGAGAGGGAAAGGAGGATGATGGTGTGATTTACTGAATGATTATAGGCGCACTGGCAGAGGGAAAAGTTTGGCGGATGTGTGTGTGTCAGCGTGTGTGTTGGTGTGTGTGCTGACTGCAGTCAGTGACGGAGCCGCTCCATCACATACTATTTGAATGTGGAAAAGTTACATATCGTTGCTTCTAACCTGGCTTTAAAGTCTTTATATGTGATTTTTCACACTTAAATATAATATAAATCAAGTATATCCTCTGAAAATAACTCTGTGAGTCATGACTGTCTACAATGGGTGTAACACCCGAGTCCCACTGTCTGTGATGCTTTCCAAGTTTTCCGAGTCCTATCTTCAGTTTGTTTACATCGCCAGGACGGCTGGCCAGCTCCTCCCCTCGTGTATAAAAGTTGTTTAATTGAGGGACTAGAGAAAAGAAGAATAACATACTGTACTCACTGCTTAACTGTGTTTCTAGATCACGCTCATTTCAGGTGAATTTACATGCAGTGTGAAGATACGAGCTTAATAAAGATCGCTAGCATTAGCATGCTAACACAACAATGCAGCGCGAGTTGTTTTGGTTTCATGCTGGTGCTCAAGGGCGACATCTGCTGGATCAAAAAAACACATAAAGTCTTTAAGGCTCTTAACTTTTCATTGACACCGCAGCCACTTTCTTTTGTGGCCATGTTCAGACATTTCTTTTTGATATGCGTTCAAACCCAGGTCAGTTACGATACGACCCCTAAAGTTTTACTTGTATAGGAGTGTCACCCCAAACACTTATGAGGTCTAACTGTCCCTCTACTGACAACCTGCATCACAGCTGTCTTCCATGTTTGTTTCCATTGAGTCAGTGTGAGTGACTCTTCGGCACTTCTATCCAGCATGGAACAGTGACGAGCTGTTCAGACTGAGACCGCCTTGCAAAAGATCTGACCTGTATCTGATTTAGTACCACATATTTGGATGCTTAGATTTGTGCAGATGGGATCACCACAGATTGAGTGGTACAAATCTGAATTGAAAAGGTCTGATTCAAACGGACTCAAACGGTCATAAAAAAATCAGATCTGAGTCCCATATGAGCAATGAATCAGATTTTGATCAATTTTGACTGTCTACAAGAATTCTAGTACTTTAACCTAAAGAACAGGGAAGCTTTGACGCTTATTTTTATTCATTATACCTGTCTGGCCGAGAGTCTTAAATTAGATTTAATTATTTCTCAGCCTCAACACGGCAATGTCCTCATCAGTCTTCAGTATGTTCAGCAGAGGAAGAAGGCACCACTGTGTTGTTACAGAAAGCTATCGAGCTTCAGAAGCTAATCCGAAGAAATGTCATCCGTTTCTAGAGCAGCAGCCAAGAAAAACACTCGGCCCGTCCCCGAGTCCTGCCACAGGGATCGATTCCCTCTTTTACTGGGATGTGGAAAAGTTTGTTATGATTGCTTTGAAGATTCCTGTGGTTTCTTCTTACTTCATGACTCTGTGTAGGAGCACCAGTGTGTTTTTAAAAGACACCCAGAGGTAATAGAGAGATATGTCATGGGTATTCTCTTGGCCTTGTTTAGTTTTTGCATGTGTTGCAGTTTTTTTTTGTATTGTTGTTTCAGGATGTGATTACACTTGGTTCTAAGAAACACTTTCAGATTACTGTCTTTTTAAAAAAAAAAATCTCAAGGACGACTAACAAAGGGAGCCAATATTCATAACTTACCCATTGCACCTCCTGCGTGTCCTCCACTTTGGGCAGCATGATCGCAGGAGGGAGAACCTCAGCCTGCAGGATGACCTCGAGGTCAGCCTCGGCTAAGCCACTGGACACAGAGTTCACCCTCACACACTTCTCCGTCCGGCCCAGGTCCAGTTCTGCTAACATCTTGGGGATGGTCTCCCTGGCTTCTGTCTGGATCAAGACAAAAACAAAGACAAAACACACATGAAATCAGTTTCAATGAGTCAAAACAAAACACTTAAAGACGCCTTGTTACTCGGAGTGATTACTTTCCTGAGAATACACCAGAACAACGAAAGAAAGATTGGAGATGTATTCTGGATCAAAACAACATTTACGACAAATGCTTGGATGCAAATCAGTTATATTTACTAAAAAGCACTAATAAACTATAAATTGTAGAAGAATGTAATAGAATTTCCTTCAAGGAAATGTTGCCAGATGAAATATATTGACCATTAAGAGTGATCATAAGAACACAGATTACATGCAATCAAATAAGGTGACTAACAAATGATATATCAGTCTGGAATACATTAAAATAAAGCATTACGATGTAGAAAAAGAAAAATAACACATCCCTTTACTGCAGTACATCTTTATACAGTAGGCCAGAAAATCCTTGAAATGCAGGCTGCAAACTCAACTTTTTTTTTTTTTATCTGTCAATGCAGGCTTTGTATGAGCTGAAGAGGAAGAGACATGAGCAGGATGGGAAAATCAAAGAGAAGCCCTACAGTCCAAACTTCTATCAGTAACACAGTAGCACACGCCGCTATATTCAAACCAGATGCTGGGCCACGAGAACGGAGGGGGAAAAAAAAGGATGTAAAGGAGAGAGAGGTCCGGCTAGTGAGAGGACAGAGAGAGAGAGAGAGAGAGAGAGAGAGAGAGAGAGAGAGAGAGAGAGAGGCTCTCTGGGAGAAATGTGGTCCGAGTTAGGCAGCGTGAGGAAACGGTAGCTTAGGAGTTGTCAGGTCAGATCAGAGGCCGGAGCCTTTGAGTGCTTATGAGTGTGTGTGTTTGTATGTGCATGCGTTCTCTGGAGATGATCAAATTGGGATTCTTTTGTCCTTTCTACTTTTAAAAACTTTTAAAATTATGAGAAAAGAAAAATACTTGAAACCATACAACGATGCAGAGTGTATAAAGGTGTTTCAAATGTTTAAAGCTCCCCTTGGACTTTTGAACTATTTATGAAACCGACAAAAATGCAATATATAAAAGAGAGCGGAATTTAATTCTTTGTTAAAGCTCCTACAAGCAACTTTAGGTTTGTGTTGATTTTGGCGCCCCCTCTGGACAAAATAGTACCTCTCGTCTCTTTACTGATCCCGTCTTGTACACGTCGAAGGGTTTTACGACAAATAACCTCATCAGCTTTATTTTAAAGCCAAACGATATACTCATCGGGAATGCTGTGGGGGGAAAAAAAAGTTAATCGTCTTATCTGACACCTACCCTGTGGCAGTGGTTACAGGCAATACATTAGCTATATAGAAATTTTAAGTCTCGTCACAGATGGTCTCAATTGTTTTTTTTGGTCATAAAGAGGCTTCGATATTATTTTCAGTTCATTCCACAACCAGTAAAAAAAAAACTCACCTAGGAGCTTTAAAAAAACACTACTTCTAATTGTACAAGACCAAAATCAGGTAAGATGTAAAAAAGTGAGGATGCTGAGTGGGTCGTTTACTTACTGCACCAATGAGTAGCGGCTTATGTAGCATCGTGCTATATGATGGAACGTCATACTTGATTGGAAATTAATACTGAGAAGGCTTTGGGTTTACTGCAAATAAACATCTGACTAGGCCTCATTATAAGCAGACAGATCATTGAAGTAATGTGCATGAAAGAGAAACTGTAGACAGATATAACATGGAGAGGCCATACATCACCATCTCTTGTAAAAACCAAAGTAAACCGAGCTTATGGGGGACCTCTCAAGGGTCACGGGACGGCTTCTGAGACAAAACAGCCCTCGCTCTGATCTCCTGGAATGCAGAACTGTACTTGATATTACGAACGCCCCTCCAGTATCAATAAAATATGGTATCAAAGTACATATCAAAGATTTACTCAGACTTAATAGGGGTCATGAGCGGGCTGGACTGCTGCGTGTCATCTATGTCTGTCTTTGGCTCACTGAATGAGACAAGAGGGATCGTCACACCGTATGATGGGCGCGCTGTGATCTTTGACTCGTACTCAAGTTTGGCTGTAACCTCTCTGTTAACTCTCTGTAACTGGTAGCTTTCATAAGCCCGCATAGACCCGTAACTGTATCGTGGTAACTTAAAACGGATGGAGCAATTTACAAAGCCATCATTCAGTGTTCATAAACCTGCTACTTGGTGGATAAAATTCTGTCTGTGGCCGCCTCGGTTCATGGTGACTGCAGGAAAATTGATCTGTGAGAACCGCTTGCGAGAAAAGACACATTGATCCCTGACGTAAACTAAATAAATAGTGATGTAGAGATGATCAAAAAAGCTTTGTTTTTTAAGATTCAGAGCTCAAGAAGACTGCAGAGGGCTGAGTGTATATGAAGTGTAACCAGACACCGCTCATTGCAATAATTGTCTCCTGCACTTTCTTTCTTTTTTTTGTGCAATCTTGACGCCAGGAATAGCTCAGAAGATGGCCAGGTCACCGTGCACCACCCTTTCTTTTATCAAGATCTTCTCTTAGGCGGAAGAGAGATTATTCTGCCAGACACCTTGACCCCTATGGGCCCTGCCACTCTGAGCTTGAATAAAGCTCTTTGAAAAAGGAGATCTTTTACATTAATGGACAGCCATCCAACAAGTTGCTTCAAAGCTCCCTCCCCAATCACCTGGTGTCCAACGGAGAGCTTGCCCCGACGTCAGCTGCATCTCCTCTTTGATTCCCTCCATCGTGCTCATCATTAGAAGCTGACACACCGGCAGGCGGGCGGGCGAGGGAGCAGTCGGCTGGAGCGGGCAGGGCCGCGGAACGCACACACACGCACACAAGAAGCTTTTTCAAGTGCGGAGGAGGCTGACCTTCCAGAGAGCGGGGTCAGCTCCTTAACACACAGCCTGAGCCTCGACGCTGAGGATCCTACGGAGTGCTGTGTATACGTGACACAGCATGGCTACCGCCTCGTAGACACCACATCAGTCTGTAGCGTCCAAACTCGTGTGTGTGTGTAAAGTCCACAGCGGGACCGTCTTCCTCTCCAGCAGCAGATCGTGGATGTACAACCATGCCGTCTTGCAGCTTGAAACAAAAAAAATGTCAACCATCGCCCAGGAAGAACTCTAGGTGTAGACTTTCACGCTCAGTCCCTCAATTCAATTTGAATAAGAGATCAGGGCAAGACAGGTAGGGACTGTAATATTAAAGTCCTGAATGTAGGTCTTGTACTACACACAGTATCTCCTGACCAATATCAGGACCTCTTTTTGAAGGTCTCTTGTCTATGACGACACACTTTCACTGAAGTCTCGTCTCGCTCGTTGACAACGAGCCTTTGGATTTCAAAGCCAAGGTCAAGGTTTCAGTTGGTAGGGATTTTAACTTAATTTGCCTGTGCTTTCCTTACTGTGACCGGTTGCTAAATGGCAATGGCCTGGTGCGCTGAGAGGCCTTGTGCTTACGAGCTAACGATACGAGCCAACGACACGAGCGATTATTATTAATATCTCTATAAAGCATAAAATACAAATTCCTTGAATCAGGTGTACTCGCTCTTTAAAGGCTGCATTATAAAAAAAACAGCTAGTGTACACGTTATCACTGACATGGTTCCTTCAAACTTTACAGTGCTCTGGTTTTTATTCCCAAAGTGCATATATGTTTTGCTGTGTGAAAATGGAGGGAAATCATGAGTCACCAGGAGAGTACTTGTTTTTCTGTCTTTCTTTTTTTTTCTTTTCTTTTTTTTTACCTTTTGAGAGCTGGCGTTTTGCACCCTGCTGAGCAACATGAGCTGCCATTTAAAATGAGCTGTAGAGTATCTCGGGTGAAGGCTGCCTGCCTGAAGTATGACTGTGTACACATTTGTACATCCGTCTTTGTCAGTGTGTGTGTGTGTGTGTGTTCATGTGTGTGTTGGGTAATGTTTGTGTGTGTGTGTGTGTGTGTGTGTGTGTGTGTGTGTGTGTGTTCGTGTGTGTGTTGGGTAATGTTTGTGTGTGTTTGCACAGGTTTCAAGTCATCTTGGATGGGGTCTGACAAGTGACATGCTGCACTCCAGAAAGCAGGAGGGAGATGACTGACTAATTCAGGCTACATTGATAACTGAGACATAGCAGAAGCAGATTCAGGCCTTCACTGTTGTCAGTTGGAGGCACACCGTGTTACCCATTTTCCTGTCAGGGCAGACAACACGACATAACTAGCAGGATGGAGAAGGAGGAATTTGTAAAACATGAAACCTGCTTGTCACTGTTGGTCAAAACTGACAGCCCGAAATGGGAAAACAGCTAGTTATTAGGCGGTATCTATTCACTTTAATTGGCCATGAAAAGCTTTCATTACAGCGTTTTGGTTACAGTTCATTACAAGCTGAATTGCGATGTTTGCAGGGGAATTAATTCCCAAGACTATGGATTCATTTTTGGGGGGGGAATCGGGAGAAGGCAGAGCTCATCATTCCGTATCTTTAAAAACTA